>NC_047668.1:75414089-75730339 GCF_011762505.2 Arvicanthis niloticus | reverse complement strand
TCCCGTAGTCTTCCTGACGACCACTGAGAGCCATTGTAAACATCTGCAAAGGATTCATTCGAAGGCCTGAAGCCTATCAGCTGGCCATTTTCACCCTAGGCCCATCATAGCCCCCCTCCACACCCACACCCAGACCCAGCAAATTAGTAGGAATCAGTTGGCTTTGCCCTACTACTCAATTTTACAGCATACAAGGACTCCTCCTCAATTCCAAAACTTCCTTCGGTCATATTGATGGACTTTAGGGTCACAGTATACTGCAATGAAACAGAGCAGAGATCCTGACACACGCAATGAGTAGAATGGACTCGTTTGTAATCTCGCCTGCCGCACATGCACCCTGGCTGCATAAACTTCTGTTTTCTTGGAGCTACGAATTCTCAACTTGCTTTGTTAACCTGAGCAAAGGCAAATCTAGAAAGTGGGCTCCTCAAGACCCACCCTTCCTTCTGTGATAGTCTTAAGTGAGCCTCCAGTCTCTTGGTGAGTATATGAGAGAAAAAAAATGAAAACAGAAATCCAAAGAGACAGACCTACAGGAAACCCATGGTCTATAACTATTCTGACTGTGGCCGCCCCCTCTCAACACAGTGGGAAGCATGTGGCTCCTCCCATGCCCATGGGCATCTGAATGGCCTTGGAAACTCTTAGAAGAGTTAAAGTTTTACTTGTCTGCCTAAATGTAGCTAAATCTCCCCGCCTAAGTAACTTTTTTTCTTGTCTAGCTCAGATTGTTGAAGCCTCTCAGAAGCAGGAAGGAAAAGAATGAGACTAAATCTCCAAGGCTAAGCTCCTTTTTGCTTCTCTAGTTTAGATAGCTGAAGCCTCTCAGAAGCAGGAAGAAAAGGATTAGTTAACAGCTCAGAAAGAGAGGGCGATTTTAGTAAAGGGAAACCAGAGTCAATCGATCAATTCTGCAACTGTTCAGAGAAACAACAAATACATTAAGGATATTAGTTTTAGATTAGCATTTTCCATTCAAAGATTAGTCACTGTCAACACTTAAGAAAATGATACATTATATAAAATGTCATGTAATTAAAACTCATAATGATGAAAATATGAGAACAATCTAATCAGCTGTCAGCATATACTGTAATATGTCTTATTTAAAAAATACAGTATATGTAGACTCATTGATTCAGTAAAGCGCGGGGATTCTCTCATATATAGACTTGTGTAAGAATTTAAATATATAAATATACACATGTTTTCATATAAGTGGGCATCTAGAGGGTGAAGTGACTTTTCATATCATTTGTAGTTTAAGTTATAGTATCTATGCTAAATCAAAAATATCTTCATAAACAAAAACTTCAGAATATAGATTATGCACTATATTGATATCTTTTCCTCAGGGACATTTTATGTTCCCATTTTGGGGTTGGGAAAAGAGGGAATAAGGATTGATACAATCCCAAGTGACAAAATAAAGGTGGTTTTTGTTTTTTTAACTACAAAACAGGAAGTGTGATTTAATGACCCCAATGTGCATGCTTCCAAATGATCACTATGAAAACTATAATTTTAAATCAAACAAACAAAAAAAAAAAACAAAATCACACACATCACAGGAAGGGCAGGTTGCAGGGATATCCTTGCAGCCCTCTGTAAAATAATCATTTGTCACTGTATTAAAATAGCCTTTGGGCCCCCAGAACTTTCTAGATATGCCCCTGCTCAAGTATGGCAGGGAGATTCATCTCAGAAGGAAAAGCTAATCTGAGGAGCCCTATATCATGTGGGAAGAGTTTTCAAGTACCACACAGACAGCTTTAGGTACCACAGGCACAGCTGTAGCAAGAAACAAAGGCAGTTACTGTCTTATCCACTGCGTTGTTACCTGACGCAGATTCCTGGTGACTTTCACATCATGCCAGGCATTATCATTAAACTTTCCATTCACGGGCTCCACTAGCGCTTCAAAGGCCCCTGATCCCAAATTAATGACCAGAGAAACAGCTCCATTTTTCAAGGCAAGATTGACATAATCAGCTGATTTCCCTGTGTGAAGCATCAGTCCGTTCCTCTGAAGAGTTTTAAAGGACAGAGTTATTTCATCGCTGCTGCTTTGAATGGGGTTTTGAGATAGGTCGTAGCAGAAGTATTCAGATCCCTTGAATGTGGCAATATATTCTTCTTTCCCTAGAAGAAAACAAATAGATACATGCATAAGTCTGCAGGCATACTTCTCAAGACAGTAGACCTTAACAAATACAACAACTAATGAACTCTGCTTTACATGCATTCAGGACAAAAGCCCTGTCAAGCACTCAGGTGAGCCAAGATGGCAGTGTCCTTTAAACAAACAACTTCAGGAGGTAGGGCGTCAACTATAGTAGCTAAACATGACATTCTGGAAAAATCAATTTTCAAGTAGCACTGCAACAGCTCTGATCAGACAAGGTAGCTCTGTGTTATCTTCAGGGAATGAATTAGGTAACATAAATGCATACTGGATAGGTCCGATTCCAATGTTTGCAACATTTGCACTATCCAACTGAGGAATTAGTTTTGGAGAAGGCATTTATATTCAAAGGTCTTTCTCAATGAAGATCCAAGTATTTTCATCACATAAAGATGATACTTTTTTTAGTACCATGGAAAAGAATGACAAAAGAAGGAATTTGATCTGGAAGTAAACTTATCTCCTACAGAGTGTGTATATGTTCCCTCCCACATGAAGGGAAGAATTAGACACAAGTCTGACAAAGTTAGCTAGATGGTTAATTCATTCCCTGCTCTTACTAAGCAGATGGTAGGACTGGCTCCTCTGAGACCAGTAAAAAGTTCCAGAACGACATCATAGAAGCAGCATGCAAATGAAGTCTCAACATTCTCAACATGGCTCAGTCTTTCATATAATTAGAAGTTTCAATGTGGATCCCATCACATGCCAGACAGATCAAACAGAAATATGGCCATTTGGAAAGAGCAGCCTTCTCCCACCAGTACACTAAGGTAACCAAAGGAAGATGCAAGTCAAACGTTCCCATGACTTCCCAGGAAATAAGGGGAGTGAACCAAAATGCATGTAAACAAAACACAACAAAAGTTCTAAGGAAACAAAAATCCAAAACCACCACCACAACAAAAGAGGACTATGATTAGCAATCAGCTTGTGATAAACCATGAAGAGAACTGCAAGTGCTATCCAAAAACAAAACAACAAAAATCCGGTTTGCTGGCAACAACACGCCATCTCTATTAGCACACTGGAACATTCAGAAACCACAATGAGCTTTACTCTTCCTCTGGTAAGAGATTTTTGCTTTCTATTCTATTTTATTTGAGACAGTCAATAAGAAGATCAGGCTAACCTCCAGCTAACAATCCTCCTGCCTCAGCCTCCTGAGCACTGGGATTAGAGGAATGTGACAGAAAGCCTACCAAGGCAATGGCCACTATAGTTTAACTCACAACATAGAATCAAAGTTCAGTTCAACAGTTTAGTTCCTTAAAGCCAGATGACCAGCAGCTACATGCTGGTAGATCATCGTGTCACTAGCCCTGTCAGAATCCTCACTGACTCCTGGTAAATAATTAGTGAAGTCTGGTATTCATGGAAAAGAAACCAAATTCTAAGGGAGAGTCACAGGAAAGACAACCTAATTTATAATATGAAGTTGCCTTATTTTATACATCAAAAGGCAAGTTAGCCCCTCTTAGGAGTTGGATCCAGTACTGGTTTTTAGTGATGTGTGATGAATCATTCATGTGTGAGGATAACCAGAGTGGAGCCACCTGAGTGATACTGATCCTTCAGGACTGGTGTGAATTTAAAAGGCAGACAGGGTATCTATCTGGTAATGCTGGTAAACGGCACATGTCTTCCTCATTGCCTCTCCAGTAGAATAAATTTGGCAAATATTCCATGACCCAGAGCACATTTGATTTTTGAAAAGGAACATACACCCATTAAGATCAGCTACAGGACACAGAATCTGATTACCAACATCTCTGTTCAGCGCCACACTAAAAGTCACACTAGTGCTGGGACCAAGAAAAGCATGTGAGCATAGTAAAGATTATAACTAAGGATAACAGTGGCACATTAGCAAATTATGTTGTGCAATTTGAAAGACAAAAATGATCTATGGGAGGGTCATTAAATATCTCAGACAGACTGCAGGATTCTATGTAAGCCTGGGAAAACTCTGTGTCAACAAATTTAAGGAAATCTGTAAATTCAGTAAAAATTCAACTAAATTTCCAATGAATTTTTAAATTGACATAAGAAGTTGATTTTACAAATTCTACAGAAAAAAATAATAATAACCCAAAGAGCCAAGATATACCAGAGAATGAGATGAGAAAACTTTCCTGTGCATTGGTAGACATTTATAAGAAATTTATGATAAGTAAAAGAATGGATTGAGACAGAAAGGAAAATAAAGATAAACACTATAAAATAGCTTCAGATATGTTGAAATAATATATACTAAGTTAGGCAGTTCATGTAAAGAGGAACAACAAGACTAATAAGTCAATAAACAGTGCTGGGATATCTAGTTACCTGCACAAATAAATGAAACAAATCAGTCCTAGCTAGTCTATGGCTAAAATCTGAATGAGAAATCTGTAAATCTTCAAGAGAGTAAATTGTGATATAAAAGTTTAAAAGTTTCATACAACTGCAAAAAATGTTAATCCAAATTAGAATAACAAAATCCATTTATCAATAATACTACCAAAATGTAAGAAAGTAAATTAAAATCTAAGAAAAATATTTTCATCTTACTCACAAAGAATTACAACATAACATTCAACATACTTCCTAGCAAATCAATCTTAAAAAGACAAATAATAGAGAAAATAAACAGAAGAAATGGACAGCTTCTTGGATATCTATATAGATAATATGAATGGATAGTTTCATTAAAATAAATCTGGATGGGGCTGGAGAGATGCTCAGTGGTTAAGAGCACTGGCTGCTCTTCCAGAGGTCCTGAGTTCAATTCCCAGCAACCACATGGTGGCTCACAACCATCTGTAATGGAATCTGATGCCCTCTTCTGGTGTGTCTGAGGACAGCGACAGTTGTCAAAACCTCAGGTTGATCATCTATGCACTGTATGATATAATATAGATAAATCTAAGAATAATAATGTGAAGCATAGTCAACAATAAAAAAAAACCAGACATGAGGGCCAATGGGCATCTAATTTTATGCATAAAAGAGTTTAACGCAACAGCAAATAGTATTCTATGCTATTATAAATTAAGGCCATAGCTGCTCTTAGTACATACAGTTGGTGAGGGTCTGTTCCTAATTAGGGTACTGCTTGTAGTAATCTCAGAGGGCAAAAATTCAGTTAGTTACATGTTTATGATTGTGCAGTTCTTGGTATGTCTACTGTTTCTGATATAAATTTAAATGATCTGGATCGCTGAGCAAAAATTAAAATATGTTAAGCAAATATTTTCTTCTTGAAATTAGAACTACTAAGTTCATCATTTAAAAGTACCTGTTGATTTTCTCAAAAACCTGGGCTTTGTTCCCACCACCCACCAGCTCATATCCACCTGTAACTACAGTTATGGGGCTAAAAAATTCTTTTCCCATATTTGAAGGCACCTACACATACATATACAGTACATAGAAAAAAATCAGGCACATAAATAAAAATAAATGAAAACTAAAAACAAAGCATCTTCATTAAAAGGCAGATGCAATTAAAATATTGCATTTATTTTTGGTAAAATTATTAATAAAAACTAAAACAATAGCAATAGTAATATTTTGACAGTCATATTTAAAATACTTCTCAATATATATTAATAAACATAAGTATAATTTTTTCTTTATAGGAAGCACATAAGGTTTAGCAAAGAATACAGACTGCATAAAAATAACAATCCTTTAACTGATTGATGACAAAATGGAGACAGACTACCATGAATTATAGACATATATATAGAAGTCCAGATTTTTTTTAAATCTGATAATAAACTTGGAGCATTTATTTAGGAGCTTTGTTAATTAGCTTCATGTTACTATCAAGTTGGAAGAAGAATCTTAAGAGGGTGCCATTGAATTTGAATCCTATTTTATTTTTTCAAATTTTTAGATAAAAATAAATATTTGGTCTTCTAATTTGCTGAAAGAAAGTTCAGAGGAAGAATTCTCTATGTTTTTGATAGTCTGATGTCTACAGAGTTAAGTTTGCTGTAATGAATCTGACTTCTCATCTAAGCCACCCAAACAAATATGGGATAGTAATAGGAATTATCACTTCTTGTCACAGCACATTGAGACAACAGACTGAATTCCCTGTTAAAGATACAGAAAATGAACTAAGGACATGAATACAACACTAAGAGACTGCATTCTTCACAACCCCCAGGAGGTAGAGGGTAATGTGTTTTGACTCTGGTCAGTCAGACCTATTCTCAAAACTCCTTCCATGAAATATCTGGTCATCTAGAGAAATGATAAAAATGCTTCTAGATTAAATCCCAAAATGTGTTTTAAACTCTGTAAAGGACAACCTGGGGGATACAAGCATCTTCACATCCTTTTGAGGAATAACATCAAAGTTAGGCCTCAGTGTGATAACTGTTTCGTAATGAGAAAGGCCTTAATGACAAGCTGTATGTTGTCTGGGCAGTAGGTCCAGCACAAAGATCCTTTCAGTACAAAGAATCAGTGACATAAGTGTGTCAGAGTGACAAAGAGAAGTTTTGTGGCTTTACAAGTCCTCAATAAAATTTTCTCAAGACAATATTCTTTCTAATTTCCTGCATAGACATAATCTCATTAATTTGATCTTATATATACACAGTTTTCAAGCTCTCTGAACTTCACCAAATATAAAGTCTCTCAGCAAAGTATATGAGATTTTAAGAATAAAGAGTAGGGCAGGGCCCCCGCCCACATGTATACAGAGAATCCTCAGGCCAGCTACGTGTCGAGAATCTGCTCCACACAGTTCTGTGTTCCAGATTATATTACCCTTCAACTGTAACCCCGACTCATGTAAATCTGTACAGCTTTACTATAATCGTGTGGTTCTAAGATTGCATTTAATGCAAATCAGAAACCTAACTCAATATGTCATAAAAGCAAGTATACATAAGTGAAGATTTGAGGAAAGACCTGATTCATTTGTTTTTCTACTTCAAAAGTCAAGTACACAAAACTATCAAAAAAAAAAAAAATCCTTGACTGAACAAAGGCAATTACTTGAAGCTTATATTATGAAATTAAATAAGAAGATTGGTTGACTCAGATAATAAAGATAAAATAAAACAAAACTGAGAACACTTGGCCTCTTAAAATTCATGTCCAATTAAATCTTAACTTCCTAAATAATCTGAGAGAAAATAACATCATTTTATAGCTATTACCCTTTATAAAATGAATTTCAAATCACTATTAAAAAGAAAATAGCATTAATTTAAAGAAAGAGTAGCTCATCTTAGATATTTGACTTAATTCAAGATTGTAAAAAATCATATAGTTCTTAAATATAATTGAACATGTATAAATTCTGAACTAACCTCTATTATACTACAGCAATAAGACATACTTTACAAAATATTCAAACAGGTTTTATTTTACCTTAGATAAACCTTACAGTAATTAACCAAGAAATAAACAAGCAAATCTCCATAAAATAATACAAATGAAAAGGCAAATTCTTTAAAAATATACTTGAGGTAGTGAAATATGTAAGTTAAAGAAAAATCTGATATTATTTAGACCAATGGTCTCATTTATTCATCTGGGTAAAAACCCAAACATCAAAATTATAGGAATATCTAATAGGTAGAGAACCAGAATAAAAACCTTGCTGTTTTGGTTCCAGCCTCAGACTCTTCTTTAGGTCACAATATTATAACCTGTAATTAATAACCAAAAAAATTATTGCAGCTTAAACTTGAGCAAATTTTACCAAAAGAGAAAAGAAAAATGCTCAAAATTCTGGCACAATGCCCTTCAAATCCTATTAGGAAAGTGACTTGAATGGTTAAACAATAACATGTACTAAAACCAGACTACTGCATTCCTATGTGTACTAAGGGATGGTACATAAATTCAGTGGCATACAGGAAACATAATGGGCAGGTCCCCTACCATTCACAAAACATTCAATACTGCAATGTTGTGAGCAGGCCCCATTGCTAAATATGCAGCCTCCAGACTCCAGTGCATTTTAACCCAGGATGAATAAAGGTTAAACAATAGCCAGAGCATGATATGTATGAACTTTAAAAGATTCTATGTAAAAATTTATAAATTATCTGGGTTTTAGTAAATAATTACTCAAGCAAGAATTAAATTTTGAGAATACATTTATTTTTATGTCAGATTTATAGGTAGTCTATGTTTGGATAATTCTCATTATTGAAGGAAATTTAGACATAATTTTAAGTAGGAAATCAAACTGCTACTTAGTCAGGGTAACACAGACTATACTATTTAATCAAGTTTCAAAGAATAGCCAATGAATATGCTTCATTTCTCAAGAAACAAAGCAATACTGTCTTTAGTTCTAAATCTCTATCATCTGAATTATCCACATATTGTGCCACATAGTAAACCACTCCAAATGACAGAATTTTGTTTTTAATATAAATAAAAATAAAGGCATCATGTAAAGTTGACTCAGAGTGGAGAACTTGGCAGAGTATGAGTATGGAGCAACATTGAATGAAATGAAAGTGTTCAAAAATGTCCTCTTAGCTCTCACTAGAGACTTGTGACTATACTCTAAGGGGATCCTCCAACTGATTCTGATGTAAACTGTGGAAATTTCACTGCTATAGTGCTGCAATGTAAGAGGAAATCACCACATGGCCCTACCACATTTTTATTAAAGAAGAAACATTCAGTTCAGTTACTTTGTATTGTTTGATCACAAAAAAGAGACCTAGGAAAAACTGCAGTGGCTGTATCTGATTAGCCTAAAAATGTGTCAAATATCTACTAAATATGCATCCCTGCAGAGTCCAGACTTTAAATCACTGCAAGTAATGGCTGATTTCTTATTCTCAATGTGTTTCATCTGTAGTCAATATTACAACAGAATTATCAGTGGGTCTGGAAACAGAATACTTCTCTTCTAGAGAAATCTACAGGGTACATATATGTTGATGCTGCCTAGCAAGCTGTGGTGGTAAGTGAACAAACTTAAAAGTTCATGGAGTTGAACATGAAGTTCTTTCTCAGAATATCTTTATTTATATACTACTGTGTCTAGAAACACACACACACACACACACACACACACACACACACACACACACACACACACAGAGTCAATCAATCAATCAATCATATACTTTAAATGTGCCCACGCTCAGTCAAAACAGATAGGCCCTAGATGCCACATTTCCACTTGTGCTTAATTGAACTAGCAACATTGTAACACTTAAATGGAGGAAACCTGTGCTGTCATGTCAGAACTTGTTACATTTAAATTAATGGCAATTCCTTAAAAGAAACAAAGAAGTTTTGTTGGTATCTTCCATATCCAAGTGAAGAAAGAAATGGATACATGTGAGAGAGGGGCCCTCAACTACTCTGCTGAAGTAGCCAGATGTGTTATTTATGCAATAACACCAGTATGCACATAGTGGTGTGCTTCTTAGGAGGTTTGACTAAGGTGATGGGTTTATGTTGATTATTGCTATCAACTTACTATGGTAATGCAAATGATAAAGTGGCTTACAGTAAAATAAGTAGAAGCTAGAGAACTTGAATAACAGAATTTTTTTATTATTATTATTAAAGAAAGCAGAAGAGAGTGCAGAAATTTGTGGCATGAATGATTTCAAGAGATGAGAAAGAGTATTGCACCCAAAGGTACCACATGCAAAGCACCTAGTGCCGAATGTGACAGTAAGAAAACTAGTTGCCATTGTTTATATTACAATCACCTACTTGATCCCAATAGTCAGAGGCAATATTCTGGTACAAAAACCACACCAATAAACAAGAACTCCAGGGTATCAACTGTCATCAAACTAGTAAGTAGGGAAAGAAGAAAAAAGTATCGTGTGACACTTAACATAAAATGTTCCGTAAGTGACAGTGACATAGACATTTAAACTGAGCATTGAGTACTGAGAAACTGCTTGGGTGACTTTTTCCAGGTCAATATACTTTTATCTCTTGTCAACAACAGAAAAAACTATTACTTTTGGCTACTTGATACTGGCCAGATACAGAAATCATTCTTTGACTAACACTGCTGTCTCTGAAGAACACAATTTCACACCTATGATGTCATATTTCTTTTCCATCTACTGACCCATCCCTTGGTGCTTAGGTGGGAAGTGGGGATTGGCCAATGGACCAAGAGTAGCTTCACATAGTTTCACTGGTGCTTAGGTGGGAAGTGGGGATTGGCCAATGGACCAAGAGTAGCTTCACATAGTTTCACTGTCTTCCAGTAAATGCCGAGGCAGAAAGCTGGACACGTGGGAAGTTCTATTTATAAAGGAGTTTACTTGGATTCTTGATTTCAGAATTTCTCAACATTTCTTTGAAAATTATTTTCACTGACTATGCACTGGCACACATAATATGAAGCCTGGCATTTCTGTAGATGATTAACTACTGTGACTATTATTTATCATTCTTACTAGTAATCACTTCAAATTAAAACACTGCTGAATTATTTTTAAAAACAAACCTTTATCAAATCTTTCATCACCCTGAATATCACTATACCTAACCCACCAATTTAGAAACATTTCAGTCAATTAAAGTTCAAATCAAAAATGATTGGAAATATTAAGTAAAAGAAGACAAGAGGAAAACACAGTGGTTTTCTCTGGTTGTATGTACCTGAATGGTGTGGTACAAATTTTGGCATTTTTTTTAGTTATTTGTCTATTTTTTTTATTTTCTCATGAAAAAATCAATGAACTGAGAATGAGGTTTGAACACTGGTTTCTCCTAGACACCCCCTAAGCCCTGTGCCTTCTGTCACTCTACTTGGGCTCACCGGTCTCATTTTTCTTACTAACAAGTCAAGTTGTCTGAACTAAGTGATCCCTGATATTTCTTTGCACTCTAAAATGATATGGCTCTACAGTGCTCATGATTTATTGAGTCACTATTCTTTCAATTCATTCAATAAACATTTACTGAAGCCCAACCATGTGCCCAACAGCATTGCTTTCCTGCTGATAAAATCATGAAATATGCCAGAGGTAAAATGTCCTTCTGATGCATGCTGCATTGAATGAAATCTTCCATGGCAACCTTTAACCCCATAGACTTCTGAAGCTAGCTCTTCTCTTATTTAATGAGGATGTAAGATTCAGAAAAGACAATACAAAAAGGTATTCTTTTCAAACATAAAATTTATGTTTGAGTCATTTACTTTCCTCTGCTTGGATAGAATACCTTCAATGGGTTTTCCTGAAGTTTCAGAAGAGTAAGTTTGATGGTTATTTTATTTCCCTAATATGGGGTACTTGTTCATATAAATGTAATTTTTAGAAAAAATGGTATATTTTCAAAAAAAGGTAATACTTTTTATACTTGATATGTTTATATGAATGAATTTGGAGTTATAAATAAAATTATTCAAGTATTAGTTCATGTATTTTCTTGAGGAAAGGTCTCTTTAGTGAAATGAGGAGCTCTGGGTTCAGATCTTTATTTTTGGAGACATATACAATGAGTCAGTGTAGTTGACTGTGAGTTGGTTTCAGTACAACAGAAATAGTCATTCAGTCTGGAAACATTTTCAGGTGGTTGAAAGTGAGGATCTATCTGAATAACAATGCCATGATTACCCATAGAAATTATGAGTGTCTTTCAGAGCTGCACATTTCATAGCTACAATGATCTTAGAGCAATACACTGAACACAATATTTCTCATTCAGCTACTCAATGTCACTTGGTAACTTTTTTAAGGTTCTTCCAAGGACGCATTCCTCTGTCTTACTCTTCTTCTCTTTCTAGCTTAAGTATAACCATGTTGAATCCGTTACAGAGATTTCTGAGGTATCCTGTAGAATAAAACGAGTATTATCCACCACATCTCAGAAAAGAAATAAACTCTTGTAAACTCAATTTCCTCAGAAAAGAATTTCTGGTACCCTCTGCAATTGTGTAAGTCACATGACCTAGCTCTAGTAAATTTAAGAGCAAGTTATAAATAATACCTTTCAAGTTGTCAATTCCCCAAAAGGAGAAATGTGATTACTTCAATTTTAATATGCCTACTATGGGATCAGCCTTCTGTGGATGAAATAGAGGAAGAGGCACACTATAAAACACATACAAGAAGGGAATTACTGTGAACAAAAACCTGCTCATTCATTAGCACCTGTTGCTGTCAACAAGTTGGTTTTGTGATGTAATATTGAGAAGAGCTTGCTAATTGGTTATGTGATACCAAATGTTCAGCCCTGAAAATCTACATACAAGTAACATACGTTTATTAAAGAATGTACATGTATATGTGTGTGTCCACACTTGTAATTTGATGGAAAAATAGGTAGGGTAAGGGGCATGAGCATGGTTCTAGTATTTTATATTCGTCTGAATATTTTATATTCAAGACCCTTTCAAAATTGCATCATTATTATTTTTTTTCATACAGAAAGCTGTATGTATGTACATTCAATATTTTTATCCTAGCTGTGGGCTTTCTTCTTTCTTTTTATAAGTGCTATACATGCTACATGCCTGTGGAAAGACTACACTTTCTAACATTGAGCTCGAAATCTCAAATAATGCAAGAATATAAACAATACAATTACAAAAGAGTGCACAATTCTACATTTATGTTTTCAAGCAATTTGATTACCTAGAAAACATTCTGCCTGGCTTAATAATACACTTCTTGAATCAGTGGCTGCAATTTACAGTACATTCATTTATATATCACAATGCGAGGTCTTTGGTCTCAAGCATAGGACACACTGCACATTCACCGGCATAAATGCTTTTGTGTTTTAATTTGCATTTGTTGGTAAACCAAATACCATATTGAAAGAAGTAAATTTCATTAAGAAAATATTGACATTGGCACAATGTGAAATAATATTTGAAATAATTTTTATCCCATATTTGACATAAGTAGTTTTTTTCTACCCTTCATACTTTGTATTTTCCCTGACAACAAATAACAAAATTCTAAAAACGCATAGCTCCTCTAACTAAAGAGCTTGTAATCTATGCTTCTCAGGTTCTTGGAGTCCATAGAAAATCCACACCCATCTCACTGATATTGCCTCCCTCTGTTTTTGTAATATAGAAATTATTCTAAATTGACTTCATTAACCACTAATGGCATATCACCCAAACTCAATATTTTCAGCTCACAGATAAGAAAACTCAGTTCCTTTGAAATAAACTTAGAAAAGATTGCTCATCTTATGAATGGCTTACATTAGGATCTGGCTAACACAAAACTCTATGTTCTTTCTACTACACTTCTCTGCATGACAAATGTTTTTGATGAATTTGATTAAATCCATTCATAGTTTCTGGTGGAAGAAAATATTCATTTTACAGAATGAAGGAACGACAAGACAGTTTTACAACCTGATGTTCCATTCAATCTTCTATGAACCCAAGTTTTATAACCCTTAGAAAAAATTCCTAAAATTATAGCTTTAATTTTTGATGTCACCAAAAATATTTTCCAGCTATCACTTCATGGGAAGTAATTATCCTCACTACTTCAGAATATTTAAATTAATATTAAATTTCTCAGCCTCAAAGCTAGATTTCAATTTTGATACACTCTTCTACTAAGTATTTGAACCTAGTTTTCAGATAGTCCTACTTAAAAACCACAAAATATTTTTGTTTAAGTTGATTGCATTGGCCCAATGTCTACCAAAGTCTGTACTACTGTTATGATCAGCATGAGTCCAGGGATTTGGCTGTTGGGAGCCAAGTTCTAGCAGAAAGCGACTATTGTAGGGCCCCACTTGTCCAGCAAGGAAGACGCGACAAACCAGATCCTTCTCAATAGCCTTTATTGTGGAAGCGCTCTTTTAAATTTCTTGGGAGAGACTGTTCGAATGCTCAGAACGGGTTGCTTATATACCCCCAGACGTGGGCGTGGCAAAGCGCATGGAGGTGTCTGATTGGTGAATTTGCAATGCCTTATTAGCATACTCATTAGCATACCCCGCCCGGGAGGGGGTGATTGGTCAGGTTCGTGGTACCCTAGTGGTACCTCATTTGCATGCCCCGTTCTGGAGGGGTTGGAGCCAAATTGAACTGCACATGCGCAGGCCTCTGGTAGTTCCTTGGATTGCCACCTCAGGGCGGCTGGCACGGGCAAATGTGCGCCCTTGGCCCGCAGCGTTGAAGCGGCACAGCGTTGTTTTAGTCAGCCGTGTCAACTCTGCGGTGCCGTTTTATTCAGCCGCATAAGGTTGGCGGCCTACAGACTATCATCTTTGCAGACATCTCGGGCATATACCCTGACAAGAGACTTGTTTTTCAACAGCCTACAAAAGCTGAGCACACTCTGATAAAATCTTGTTTTTCTCAGATATATCTTGTTTTGTTGTTTAGTGCCCACAGCTTCAAGGCACATGAGGTAAATTGTCTTCAGCTGCACTCCCCTGCTTGTGCTTACATACCCATGATTTTCTTTCAATAAATGGGACTTGATCAGACATGCTCTCTTGCCTCCATTCATCACATCTCTTGCCCCTCCATCCCCACTCTCTCTCTTGCTAGACCCTGTTGACTGACCAACTGGCCAAGTCATTTGGCCTGCCAGACATGTCAAGAATGAAGAAAAGACAAACACAGAGATGCTTTGAAAAGCTAGTATTAAGTGGACTGGATGCTCTGATAAAGCTAAAGTACATTTGGTAATAAATAGCATGATTATCATAGAAATAGAAAATTTCTATGAATAGAGAAGCAGAGTTATTGAATATTGCCAAACAACAAAGGAGGTTATCACATAAAAATAAGCAGGAAGGCAAGGTTATTATATGTACCTGAAAGAAGGAAGAGTGTTGTTACATGAAGATAAACAAGAAAGTAGGGTTACATACAGCTGAATAAATGAAGAGGGTTATTACATAAAGATGAACAATGAGGTGGGGTTATATAGAGAGCACAGCCCACAAGTCAGGTTTAACCAATCTCAGTCAAGCAGCCTCTGTAGGGGAGCAGTAGCAAGGCCATAAGCATGAAGGAGAGGAGGCACTGGTAGACATTTTCTGTATATACTATCAGTATCCTCAAGTGCACCTAGAAAAGGCATTGCCACCATTTGAGTCTCAACTGAGAATGTTTTGTCAATAAAATGGTCATTAACATGGCTGTTCCCATTTCAACACTAGGCATTCATTCTGGACTTCTTTACTTCAGCTTCCTCTGCTCTCTACATTGTATTTTACAATGAAAAGGAAATCAGATCTATGTCCTGGATCTTCCCAATGAGGTCAAATGATTAGGCTGAGTATTACACTGAGGCAGTGTAACAACATACCTAGTATTTTAAAAGTTATCAGTTTAAACTCACG
Source organism: Arvicanthis niloticus (assembly GCF_011762505.2). Lineage (NCBI taxonomy): Eukaryota > Metazoa > Chordata > Mammalia > Rodentia > Muridae > Arvicanthis > Arvicanthis niloticus. The sequence continues at coordinate 75,714,867 of NC_047668.1, read as the reverse complement.
GTGAAATTACAAAAGGCCTAAAAAACAGTGATGATGCCTGGAACTGAGGTTACAACCCATCATAACTGGTTACCTTTGGCCTGGCTTCTGGGATGACTGTAATACTCTGGGGTGGTAGAGAATAAGGGGTTTAGAGATGCCTGTGCCATCTGTCTAGTGTGTGATAGTATGGCTTTCTTTATATTAATTTAGTTATTAGGAGATCACAAAATTGGAGCTGCTTTAGATTTTTATGTGCTTTGCTTGTTTACAGTGTCATCATGCTTGCCCATCACTTGATTAACTAGTAATCATCTAGATTAAGTGCGAGTGTCTAAGTATGCTTACAGTCTCTCCTGTTCTAACCATATATAGTACATTATCAGACCAAGCTTTTACACTCAGCTAAGTTAGCCAAAGGTGTCTTTTAAAGAGCTAATTCTTCTGTAAAATGGCATGAATGAGCTTCTTTAGAAAACATGAAAAGCTAAAAATACTTACTGATATTGTTCCTTCTCTTCTCAAATGTCATATCATATGTCAAGCAGTAATGGCTATATACATCACTAGAACTAAGATAAACACAAGGCCTATCAGAACACAATCAACCAGCTAAGCTAAATTACTATCTGTTGTTTTCAAATAGTTAATTCACTAAGTTATTATAGAAAGAGCCATACTATATTACACACTAAATGGGTGGCACCCGCATCTCTAAATCCTTTGTTCTCTACCACCTAATAACCTCTGGCATATTACGTCATGCCAGCAGCCAGGCCAAATGTAACCAGTTATTATGGGGAGTGACCTCAGGTCCAAGCTTCATTGTAGTCTTAAACTAATAGCCATTTTCTAGGATTGCATTCATTACACAGACATATATGGCTCAGTTGTGTTTGTATTTTGTTTTGTTTTTGTTTTTTTGTAAAGACCTCAAATAAACATTCAAAGGACACATCTTCTCAGTACTTGAATGTCTGCCTTGTAACAGTCTTTAGCAACTGTTCAGAGTCTGATGAAAAGAATATAGATTCCAAATATCTCACTATGAACATGAAAACTAGGGATGTTGCACTTCAAGGGGAAGGTCACGGAAGTCTTGGAAGAAAATAAAGACACAAAACAAAGTCTGTTCCCAAAATAGTTTATAAGAAGAGCCAATGCTTCATGCATCTGCGGCTTCTCCCTGACAAGCTCATCTTTCTTTAACACGTTGACACATCTGCAACTCTAATGTACCAATACCAATTTCCGCTTTTCTTGCTGCTATACCACAATAAACACTTGGCTCTGGATTTTAACCCAGCCAAACACTGACTGAAAGCCTCATCACAAAAGCTGCCTAACAACAGTCTTTAAAAATATTCTGCATGTATTTCCTTCAAATCTTATTTCAGCACATGAACAAAGAATTTCTTCTACAGCTTCCTTATTTACCACTGCTTGATTGGCTAATTAAAAAATGTTAGAAGGAGAGAATGAGCAAGTCAGGGAAGATTGAACACCTTCTGCTCTGGCAGCCTTCACTGTTCTCTTCAGTGAGACAAACCTTTTATTCTTTGTCTAGCTTGGATTCAAGAAAGGCACAGAAGCAGCCCTTCATCCCTTCCTACCTCAGGTCAAAGTCCTTTTTATACTTACCATGCAACTTGGAAACATCAGAACTCTGCACAAAACGAAAAGTTCTCTGCTTCTAAGCAATTCAGCAGTGAGCTGAGGACTTCGTCCTGTGCCTTAGCACATTTTAGGCATCTCTTAAGACAAAGTGGCTTGAAAGCTTTGAGGTTTTCTTGGCAACAGAAAAGAATAATTTGACTTCTCTTGGAATAAGATCACATTCAGCAGAAAAGATGTGCTGGGCTCAAGGTCATGGATCTTGGCTCTCTGGATATTCAGTAATTCAGAAGAGCTACTCGGTGTCTTCAAAGCCCTTTCAGACACTGCTGCAGGTGTTGTCTGTGCAGCATCCCTGAGGGCCACTCTTTCTTTCCTTCTTTCTTCCATTCTTTCTTTTCTTTTCTTTCTTTCTTTCTTTCTTTCTTTCTTTCTTTCTTTCTTTCTTTCTTTTTCTTTCTTTCCTGTCTGTCTGTCTGTCTGTCTGTCTGTCTGTCTGTCTGTGTGTCCGTCTGTCTTTAGAGTGTCCACTGTGCCTCCTGAAATCCATTTTTCCTGTCTATGTACATGTTTGCCCTCCTAGAGATTCTTAGTAAAGAGCTACCAGGATCTGTCAGAATTTGTCTACACACACGCGCGCGTGCGCGCGCGCACGCGCGTGCACACACACACACACACACCTGATTGTACTTCAAAATTTTAAAGGTATTTAGGCATTATTATATAGTATATTGCTAATAAAATACATTATGGGAGAGCAGAGAAAAGAATTCCTTAATAGAAAAGAAACTTCTTAAGAGCTTACTGATTGTAAGGCAGGGTGCTAACTGCTTTGCATGATCATCATGATGGATACAAAGGAGATACAGGCAAACAAAAAGGCCAAAGGAACTAAATAAGATTAACTTGTTAAAAACTGAGATATGACCAGGCAGTGGTGGCGCACGCCTTTAATCCCAGCACTTGGGAGGCAGAGGCAGGCGGATTTCTGAGTTTGAGGCCAGCCTGGTCTACAGAGTGAGTTCCAGGATAGCCAGGGCTACACAGAGAAACCCTGTCTCAAAAAACCCAAAAAACCAAAAAACAAAACAACAACAAAAAAAAGAAATATGCTTCATAAGAAACTTTAAAGCTGACATAACATCTGAAGGAAAAAAGATGTGAAATTTGGAAATCTCAGGAAAACAAAATCACCAGAGCTGGGTGTAAAAATAAGTGAAGTCCCACAGTAAAATACAAATCAAGCTGCAGGTAACATTCCCAGGCAGAAGAAAATATGAGAGACAGAGGATGGACTGTGCTTATCTCTGAACATGAATGGCCAATACACACATGAACTCACGGTAGCTTAATCCAGTCAAAGTCATAGGGGACAGTGGGGCTCTGAGGCTCCACCTCTCCCTGAGAAGGTATTGGTAGTTAATTGTTGTGGAAGAAGGCTGCTTGTCTTTATGGTTTGGTTACTGGTAGGCCACAGATACCTCAGGAGATGACTGCATTCAGTCAACACGCTGGCAGAACTAATTGAACTCAGTGAGTTGGGGAGAGAAGAGGTGAGGTCACGACCTCTGAAGGAAGGTATGTTTAGGAGCATAGTGCAAAGTTGAAAGTGAGTGTCGTGTTGTATGAATATTACTAAGAAATGTTACATACGTATGTATGGATTTTCAAAGCCTTAAAAAAAATCCAACAGTGAATGAAATATAGCTCAGACTAAAATAGCAGAATAAATATAATTAAGAGAAAAGGTTTGTTTCAAGCCAACTGTAAAGGGCCATAAGAAGATCCAAGATACCGAGGATAAGACACCTGGAAGGGTTATCTGTGAGGCAGTGGTGAGACACACTGGGCAGCAGGAGGTTAGGATCAATCCTACCTAAGGGTCTTTGTTGTGAATATTATTGTTTTGAGCAGTCTTCAAAACATGAGGACAGACTGATTTCAATGTAAAATTATGAAAAGGCAAGAGAAAAAAAGTATGATTCATCTTCATACAAAAAAAAATAAAATAGTGATGGGATGAGACGTTTTTATTCTTTTCCCATCAAATGGACTAACATTAAGATTCATTATGGAAAGGGACATGGACACGTGGACAAAATGAGTCTATGACCTAATCCATCAATCAAAGTGGAGGGCCATCCCAACCACTTCTCTAAGTAATCAGCCCCTCCTCTCCTTAGAGCCCATAAACAAGACATGCTGCTGTAGCCTTAGACCACTTTCTATGTGGAGATGTCAGGCTTGTCAGGCATGTCAGGAATGCCAAGCACTTTAGGCATTCTCCACAGATTTTCCCAGAAAAGAAAAAAAAAAATTGGTAGAAACTTGTAGCCAGAGGTTAGGGTTAGAACAAAACATCTTTTTAGTGGTTTGTGTTTTGCTTTTTTGCTCATTTGTTTTGTTCAATTTTTGTAGAAATTCTTTAGGCTACTAGCATACTTTCAATCTTCTTACATCAGCATTTGGAGAACAAAGGTATTTGTTGTCATACTGAGAGCCACTAGACTTTTGTAACCAAGTCTATTTACCAGTAGGTCCATGTTAGTTTAAAATTCAGAACAACATGTAGACGTGCTTAAAGGAATAATGATATAATACTAGGATACAACAAACGCCACAATTAGGATTTGAAGTCAGAGTTTTCTGTTATTTAAGAACTTAATCATTGTTCTATATTCTCAGTCACGGGATAGAATATTTTGTCCTCTCTGGTAGCATGTTGGCATTCCTTCTAGACTCCACCCAACAGCCAGGTAGGAGCCTGGTTTACTGTAAAAATCTGAACCCTCTCTGGCTTTTTGTCCCTTTCTTTCTCTGACCTCTTTCTCCCTCTCTGTCCTTTCCCCTACCCTCCTTCCTCCTTCCTTCCCTCCCTCCCTCCATCTCTCTCTGTCTCTATCTCTCTCCCTGTCTCTGTCTCTTTCTGTGTTTCCTTCTCGATGCCCTCTCTTTCTCTGTCTCTACTCCCTTCTCAACCCCTCTTTCCATGCCCCCAAATAGATGTCATGGTACCTAAGCATGAGACCACTAAGGTACCCCCTCCCACTGCACCATACCACATTTTATAAAACATATCAGTTGCCAAAACTAATATATTGATATTATCGTAAGGAGGAAAAATACTTGTTAAATCAAATTAAGGAAAATAAACACAGGTTATATAAACTATCTTGTATTGTTATAATTATATATTCATTGTATACATAAATATTTTGAACATATATATCTATGGAGATATGAACACACTTTTGGAAGGAAGAGACCACAATGTTATGATTTCTATGCTATAACTATTTGGTTTTTTTTTAATTTTCTTTAAATCATTCCATGCTTTCTAAGTTTTTTTTTTTACAACGAACAACTTTTTAGGTTTTGTAACCAGAAGAAAGGTTAGTAAGATTAAATGATGAATTCGGACTGATTTTGGCACATGCATGGACTCTTACCGAAATAGTTCCCTTTTACAAGTCAAGCCAGAGCCAAAAAGATGTCAAACCATATTGGGTTTTGTTGGACTGTGGCATGTATGTGGGTTCGTGGGCGTGAGTCCTATTGGGTTGAATTATGAGGCCCGTGTCTGCCACCCCAAGGGGCTGGTGCCCGGACTCAGAGAGGCAGAAGTGTGGGAAGTTGACTATGTTCACTCCGCTGTACCAGGCAGACGTCAGGCTGTGAGAAGCCTCAGGACTTCGCTTTGGGGGTTGAGGGAACACAGTCTGAGGTCCCACAGGAGGTTAGGGGTCCCTAGGCCAGGAGGTGGTTAGAACTGACTGGTCTCAGGCCCTTAGGCTCTCAGGCAGACAATGGATGAAGCTATACCCCATATTGGGCCTGAGGTTAAATACCTTTGCAAGGAGGAGGAGGGTCTGGGAAGAAATACTTAATTGGCTATGCCCTCTGACCTTTAGGTATCTCTTAAATATGGAGATGTCTTGAGACAATCTGGCCTGTAGTCACGGCCTCTATCTGTGCTATGACTGATGACCACAAACCTCTCTTTGGGAGGGGTTGTAGAGGGCTGTGGCTATGTGAAAAGAACCAGGGGGCCCAGGAGCAAAGGCTAACTCCTGCCAACCCTGAGGATCTCCGGGTTTCGAATCCAATTCAACGTGCCACCCAGATGCCTCTTTCAGCCCAATGCCCCACAGGGTTCTACAGAGACACAGTTTTCAGCAATGACATAATGCAAAACCTCTCACAAGACCCTCTTCTCTTTCACACAATGCTATGTATTTTGTTGTTTTGTTTTGTTTTAGCAGTATTTAACAGCTGGAAATGCTGAGAAGCTATAGGTGAGACCATCAGTAGACAGTATTTTCTCTCACACTTCTGTTAGGAAAATCGCTCCATAGATCTGTTTCTGAGATATATCTTTACCCATGCTGACAAAATTCAAAGCGGAGTTAAAGCATGTGTCTGCAAGTATCTCCCAAATAATATTCACTTTAGCTTAACTTATCACATTAATAAAGGCCATTTCTCATGGGGTCTAGCCTCTGGAATCCTTTGTACTTGGAGTTTGTGGGAAGCAAGCAGCCAGAACCTCAAATGAAAGCTCCTATGCTACCATATCTAAAACTGGCAAGAAATACTAGACAAATAACTTCATCGTGATTTTTTTTAATTTTCTGTAATTTAAATATTCTATCTACACAAAACATGCCAATTCTGCAGGTCAGCAAAGTTCAGAAAAGCCTCCAAATGCCTTCAAAGGCAGTTAAGGTTCAGTAACTACACTCTCCACCATAGTCCATGGACCAACCCAATTCCATATAGGAAACATGAACTTCACTTTAGTAAGTTCACCTGTGTATTTGGTTGCAGACAGTGCCTTCCCAGGAGCCACTTTCTCTATAAAATGTTTATTCAGGTAAACCCTTACCTCATGGTCTTTGAATATTTATTGTCACTCAATACGGAGCCTCTGATACCAAACCATTATCTCTGTGGGGATGGTTTTCTGTGTTGCCCAGATGTTAATGAGCTATACCTAATATCCATTCTGACTTCCTATTCTTTATCAGCTTAATTTTTACACAGGAGCTGGAACTATCAAATGTTGAATGCTATGAACTGTCTGTATTAGCTATCGATTGTCTGGTAAGGGACATTACAGATACTGTAGGTAGACTTACATGCACATCAAAGAATACAAAGCCAACAACCTAGGTAGGCATGCTACATAATTTCTGAGTTCTACCGGGGCAGTTGTCTGAGGATGCTGCTGCCTTGGAGATAGTCCTAGGTTAGAGTATGGTTTTCTCACCTCTCCAATGTTTCAGAAACCTATTAACATGTTGAGCCTGGATTTTAAGGAGAGATTAAACTCTGGTTTACAGCATTATGTTCTTTCACTACTTGACTTGATTACTTTTGCTTTTTAATTGTTGTTTGAGAGTAGTATTATGTTTTTGCCTCCAGCTCTGTGACATTGAATAAGTTATTTGAATGGCTCGGAAAGCATGCTAAACGGTAGTTTCAGTGAATATCACACTGCTCAATAGGATGCTTCCATGCACTTGGAGTTTATATAATAATGTCTGTAAATCCCTACCCAGGGACAAGTGATTCTGTGGATCCCTCTTCCTCCTTACCCATCACACGGATCTCCCTGATTCAATATGAATTTGATTGATTGACGGCTGTTAAGCACATGACAGCATTGCCCTTTCTCCATCCCTCAAGTGAGGCAATAAATAAAGTAGTGCTTCTCATCCAAACCCTCATGAATAGTCACAGATGGTTCGCATTCAGATGAGAATAGAATGGACACTAGATGTGCTTCTGCTTGTCCTCCAGCTGGTTCTGTGGCTCAATTTTAGAGTTCTCAGTTCTGAAGAATTTAAAGTCCTGCACAATTGTGTAATCTCTGGGTGGGAGATGATTAACTGCCCACAGAAAAATGACTGTTGCAAGGAAATGTGTGGAGGTCACCGTGCTTATTTACACTATTATGGGACATTTAATAAAGTGGCTCTGATACAAGGAAAAATCTTGAGTGGAAACTTATGCTTTGGGGAGCCAGACTACCTTGTTTCTGCCATTAGACATATGGGAAATATAATTTCAGCCACAGAAAGTGTGGTCTAAACGGCTCCTGACTTTATGTGACAACAGCTGTTTCTCTAGAGACTGCAGCATAATTCCTGATGGATGATAGCCCTACAACTGCTTTCTCTGGCTCCTCATAAGAATCTGCTCTAAAGTTTAAATGCTGCATAAAAATGCTTCCACCCAATTAATGCAGCCGCAAGCATCCTGGTAAAACTATCTTCAGCAGCCCAGTCTTTACCACAGTCTTTAATGTCAGGTTGTTTTTTTATTCCAGAGGTCAGGAAAACAAACACTGTGTGAGCTTATTACAATGCGTGCCTAAGCAAATAAACACAGGAGCCTTTGCAAGTGCCAGACAATGGAACCTAGGTTTGTCTTTCCACCTCACTGGAATCTGGGTGATAAAACACTTGCTAATACAAGCTACTAAAACAAATCAACAGACAAAACTGGCCTCTCATAGTCTATTTAAACAGCCCTCACTGTGTTCTTAATTAACTGCCGACTTTTATAACAAACATGCCAATCAAGACACACAAAGTCATTTAAACACTGCTTTCATTTAAAAATTTAAGGTACTAGATATTTTTGGTTGAAAATTTATCACAAGAAATAGTATATAATCTATTTTAGCCAGTATTAGAAATTAAATTTAAGTAAGAGGAACCAATGCAATACAATTCACTTCTCCATGATTTCAGGTATATTATGAATTAAGAGTTTTTAATGAATATTCTATAGCTAAGAAGACAAAGATGACACAGGTTCATTGAATAAGTCCATTAATAATGACTCAAAAATATTATAAAGACAAAAAGCTTGGTTGTAGGAAAATAAGTAAGTTAAAGTTAATTCATCATTAAGCATGCTTTATTTCTAATTCTTTAAAAACTGAATAATCTAGATCTAGCACACGTCTGTGGTAATTCCTCTGACCAAGCTGGGAGACCATATTTGGAATTTCTATGAGCTTCAAGCTTTTAGAAAAGAAAATAATTTCTGCAATCACTGTGAACTTGCTGACAGGCACTCTCCCCTCCACTCTTCCCCCTCGATGAGTCCCACCCCCTCATCTTCCCCTACCTCACAATGAAGCAGTTAGTACAGCCAGTACTAGGGCTTTAGGACTATAATAAACAAGGAACAATTTTGTGGTCCTCATTAACTCTTGTTAAAATAAGCACTGCACAACAATAGTCCACCAAGAGTTCCCCGGGGAAAAAATAGCAACCAAAAAAAAAAAAAAAAAAACAAAAAAAAAACAAAAAAAAAAAAAAAAAAAAAAACCCTAACATTCCATGCATAACAGACTCCATTTAAAAGAGCAGATTATTCCAAAGTTTGAATGAGCTATTCTGTGTCCATAGGACAGGTATCCAAATCTAAAATAATCAAGAGTTTTCCTTCAGACAGTGCAGACTGGCTGCAGAGGAGGGGAGCCCCTGCTAGAAGCAGAGGCTACCCCAGTGGTTTGTTATGTTTGCATTTGATTTTCTCAAGTAGCCCTTCTACAGTTGACAGCACCAGCCATTCCCACAGCTCTTTACATTAACTCCTCTTGAGTTTAGCCTTCTTTATGTGAGTTATCTCTTTCATCTCCTTTTTACGAGACTTTAATGTATTTCTAAACATCAAAAACATCACCTATTTTAAATATACAATTTAGTAAATTTGGGCAAATTGCCAGCATAACAAATCCAATATACTACAATCCAATATAGTACAATATACTGTAGTATTTCACATGTCCATTGCATCAAAAATAAGCATTTTAACTAATCGAAAGTAATTTCTGGTTCCAACACTCAAGCTAACTTTACCAACACTTGCCTTTCTTTCTAATGAAGCTTTCTTTTTCTAGACTGCTGCCTCGAATCATATAAAATGACAAATGCTTCAGGAAGTTTTGCTCATTTGTTCACATTGCAACCTATTGCATATGGAACAATTTTGTTGTTTTGAACAAAAATGCCTCTTATGGGCTCATATATTTAAATGCTTAATTATCAGGAAGTGGAATGGTTTGAAAGGATTAGAAGGATTTGGAGGTATGAGCTTTTGTAGGAAGTGTGTCACCAGGGGCAGGCTTTGAGGTTTCAAAAGTTGATGCCAGGCCCAGTCTTTCTGTCTACCTATAAATTGGATGTAGCTCTTGGCTACTTCTCCAACACCATGTCTGTCTGCCTACAGCCATGCTCCCTGTCATGATAATAAACCAAACCTCTGAAACTAAGCAAATCCCAATTAAATGGTTTCTTTATAATAGCTGTCTTAGTCATGGTTTCTCTTTCCAGCAATAGAGCGATGACTAAAACATACAACGCCACTCCCTCATATGGACATACTTACTTTGCGTTTGTATTTACCAGTAAGTGGACAGTAGAGTTATTTCTATTTCTTCTGTTATGACTAGTGCTGCTATGCTGTGAACACTTGTGTAAAAGTTTTGATGTGGACATGTTTTCATTCTCTTATCTCACGATAAAGGAAGGGAAGTGCCAAGCCATATGATGGGTCTATATTTAACATTTATGAAACTACCAAACTGTTTCCTGAAAATTCACATCACCAGCAAGAGGTGTTTCCAGCAGTTCTTCCTCTTCACTACATTTGTTATGGACCATCTGTCTTTATTACAGTGATCTCTGTGGCTGTGAAGCTCATATCTCACTGTGGTCTTAATTTGCATTATCTTTTCAGAGGTTTGTGTTAATAATGAACTCTATTTCTAACTTGTGTCTTAAATTTCTATTTTTAAGTCTTTTTCATTTTACTTTTCACTGAAATTTTGATGTTCCATTTTTCCTTAAACCCATTTGTGAGTGTGTGTGTGTGTGTGTGTGTGTGTGTGTGTGTGTGTGTGTGTGTATGTTTGTGCATACACACATCTGTGTAGGCCAGAGTTCAATGTCAGATGTCTTTCTCAATTGCTCTCTATGTTATTTCTTCAGACATCTCTCTCTCTGAACCTAAGATTTCCAATTCAGCTAGACTTGGTGAGCATTGGTTCCCCAGGGATTGCCCCCTCTCAATCTCCCTAGTACTGAGATTATACAAATGTATTGATGTTCTACACATCTAACATCATGTCCAAGGGATTGAACTTAGATTTTAGTGGCTGGACAGCAACCACCACACTGATTGTCCTCCTCCCCAGTTCTAAACTCATTTCTTCATCCATGTGAATAATGTTAATTCCTAGCCACATGTAATTTACTTCTATATCTACATATGAGTAATATGTAGATATAGATGAGCAATAGTTCATTCAGAATATATTTCTAAGAAGTAGCCAATAACATGTTTGTATTTGTAAGAGAGTCAGACAATCTGAATTTCATATGCATAAGTAAATGATACAAAATGGTTTGAGTTCACTTTCATTTTGCATTACTATAATTAAAGTATTGATAAGTCACAGTAACTTATATTTTAAGTAATATGTTCCCATAGGATTATATTTATCTCTTTTCCTATTTGCTCATAGACAATGTTAGATATTTGTAGCAGTGAACACACCTTTCCGGTTTTGAGACATAATGGCTACAGTGAAAGTAGGCATCCTCATTGTTAATGGCCTTGTCTTTTTTAATTGAAAAATTTCTTCATAAAATATAGTTTGATCACATACAAAAAATATAGAAACACAAAATTTTAAGACAAAATATACAAGCAAAAGACCAATAAGACAAATAAAGCCCAAATAAATCAACACGAGACAAAAAAAAAAAAAACAAAAAAAAAACAAAAAAAAACAAAACAAAAAAAACATGTGAACAAAAACATCACTGAGGGAAAATGATTTCCCTTTGGAAGCAAATGTCACTGGGGACAGGTTCTGGGATAGAGATAGGAGCTTGTGTTTACATCCTCTGCTGAGCACTGGGACAACATCTGCCTCGCACATGTGCAGGCAGCACCCTAACGTGGGACTCTATACAAAGGAAGGTACAAATGATCCTTAAACAAAAATCATCCACTTCATGTTTTGCAAGTAAGTAACACTTGGGAAATAGGAAAACAAAGCAAAGAAAAAAAGAGCAAGAAAAGGTCAAATTAATATACAACGAGAAGAAAGCTGTCAGAGCCTGTCAGGTAGGAATGCTGGGGAAACTGGGATTGTTCACTTTGTAGTGGTGCGATGAACTGGGGAGAAGTTCTTATCCAAATGTCATGGAACGATGACCAATACTGATCAAGTCAGCTGCAGCTTTCTCCTGGAAAGCCATGGAAGATGCCCCTAGACATACTGCTGGTGCTTCCATTTTTGTTTTCCATTTGTCTTCTCAGGGAAAAAACAACAATAGGAACAATGATAACACAATGGGAGCCTTTTCCCAGGAACTGGTAAGCAATGAGGACGCCTTCACTAATACACTCTTATTTAGTCTGCAGATCGTTCTCCCTGTGTTTCAACACCACTGCTTTCTGCAACCTAGATTTGTTCCAACTTCTGTGCTGGGGGTAAAAGTATATGATTTTCTACTTCAATGATTTCTGAGAAATTCTGATTAATAAAAGCTGAACCAGTTTAGCCCTGGGAGACTGTTATGCTTGTTTGGATATAAAATATTTAAACTGAATTGAAAGTGATTTGCTAATTGCTAGAATCCTTTTCTGATAGACTTAGCTTAGAAGCTACATCTTAGTATCTTAGTAGGAAGAGTGAATGGTTGTGTGTGTGTGTGTGTGTGTGTGTGTGTGTGTGTGTGTATTTTAGTTTTAGGAGAGTGGAAAAAGAAAAGGCTAGAAGAGAAGCCACTGCGAAAGCTGGGATATGGATACCATTAATGACAATATGCTACTTTAAATGTGTAAGAGACATATATTTTATATACATATATGAAAAAAATCAGAGAGATGAAGAAAATCAATTATTAGGTCACTGATACTTTAAATTTAATTGACATGTAGATATTAAGAAATTAAACTCTGATTTTTTCTATGATAATAAAATTACCAAGATTTCAGAAAGTATTGATATAGGCTCCAGAAATCTAGGGCAAATCATTACAAATATGTCAATTCTACCATCAGAATAAAGGTCCCAGCCCCTTTTATCTATACCATTGATACTCATATGACCCGGCTCACATGCATATTTCCTACAGAAAGCAAGGTGAATGTTTCATCGTCCAGTTATTTCATTCCTCAGCTCAAAAATCACCCAAGGGAAATTCAACAGTTGTTTAGAGTGAGAGGCGGTGTCACAAGAAGTCGAAAATAAGCAGCTCTTTTCAATCTGTGTTTTAAAGATTTACTCTGCACTAGCCCAGCTAGACATGAGAAAAAAAAAAAAAAAACCCACAGGGTGAGGGGGAAGGGGTGGAGGAGATGGAGTGTAGGGAGTGAAAGGAAGGGGGAGTTGGCGACATCTGCCTTTAGAAATTGGGGGAGCATTTAATACCTTTTAACTCCTTTATGCTTGAAGGTTTTATATTTCTTTAAATCACAAGGATAATCTATTGACCCCTTTGACAGCTCCAAGCTATTATTATCATCAATTGTGAGAGAAAGCAGGAGACTGGACAATTTATTGCAACTCCAAGTGGCAGAACCAAGGCTAGTAAACCGTGTTATTGGGTTTCTTTTTCTATATAGCTACAATGAACCCCAGCCTCAACTCCAATGGCAGTCAATTAGCGAGGAGGCAAGAATAAAGACACAAAGAGAGCTGCTTCAGTGATTTTTTTTCAGCAGCACTTAGCCTTTCTTTTCTTCCTATAGTTTGAGTATTTTTATTAAATGTTTAGATGCCTAGGGGCCTGAAATGTTTTTTTTTTTATTTAATTTCATCATAAAATAAAATCCCTACATTCATGTTGTCCCCAGGACCTAGAAAGCACCCACACCTATCCATTTGATGAAATGGATCTCATCCAAACTAATGAGATGAGAATGTCTGGGAATCTGGCCACCCACTACGGCATTTAATTTAATTTTATTACCAATTTCATTTCCTGGTGATCATTTGCCACCACAACTTAGAGTGTGTTACATGAGCATTACTCGTCCTTTCTGTATTTTTCTACTGCAACCTCATCATCTCCTGCTAACCTAGTAACTTCTGCAACATTACTATTTCTTCCTCTTTGACATCGTCCACTGGGATTTTCTCAGATTTGAGGTCTAGAGTTACCAACACCTCCTACTTGATCACTGTAGTAAAGGTAATTTCTTTATCCATACATATCTACAATCCACATGCTATCAAGTTTGTTTTGAGTCATTGTTTTACAACGTCGTGCCAGGTGGCCCTGAATACATTTTGTAGACCAGGCTGACCTCAAAGTCACAGAGAAGCACCTGCTTCTGCCTCTGCCTCTAACATGTTGGGTCTAAAAGCAGAGCCACCATGCCTGACATTCTCCATTATTGAGGCACATTCTTGCTCCTTTTCAGACTCAAAGAAGCTTCCTGAGAGCAGGCTGGAACATATCAAATTCTTGCAGATACATATCAACAGATGTATTTAAAAATAATATTATTGAAAGAACATTTTTTTAAAAAATGAAGCCACCCGATGGGTAGGGATATAGCTCAGACATAAAGAGTTTGTATAGCATACAGAAGGTCTGTTTTTGATGCTCGGAACCTTAAGAACAAAGCAGCTTTGAGGAAATAATTAGAGAAAATGGGGCTAGGAAGCACCTTTGCCTCTGCTCACCACATCAGCAGAGGACTTTACTCTCTTCTCGGTTTTCCATCATATTCCCATCTTATAAAACAAACAAACAAGATGGCAGTGATCTATGACAGGGTAGTTCTGCCAAGTGTATTTGATCATGAGCAGACCTACAGCATGTTGTTTCAAGGTCGAATTATATTATAAATTCATAACAAATTGTTCTGTGGCCTATGTATACCTTTTTTGCAATAGACTATTTTACAGCTCCTTATAATTAACCATTACCAAGACTTCATCATGTTCAATATGACTAGTATCTCTAGCATACAAAACATGCTCATTTTCTAGGCCATTTTATTTGGATGTATACAATAATAAACGGCCTTCAGGAAAAAATAAAGTACTTTTATACAAATAATTTTAAAACATCGCTTTTTGGGAAGTATATAGCCAATTGATATATCCTCTTACAGAAGTTTCAACACATTGAATTATTTCTCTTTGAAAATCATCTTCTGGTATAAGTTACTAAATACTTCATAATTTTAAAAACGTTACAAACTTTCAAATTCCAAATTCAAATTGCCCAGTAAATACCAAACATTTTTGAGGCATGGATTATACAGCAATTATATATTAATTGATGTTCTTCCAAAGAAAAAAACATTGTTTGTTCTTTAATTAATATGGGTTCTGACTTTTTTCCTTGTCATTATGAATCTGCAACATAAAATCTTCAACAGGACTTTCAAGGCTTTGATTAACATTTCACAGTAAATTACAGCTAATAATTTGCACTTCATTTTGATTTGATTTCAGCCGAAATTAACTTTCTATTTTAATATGATTAGAGGTTTTGAAGACAATGGAATCTATGAAGTATACTTTTACCTTATATCAAAGTGTGCAATTATTCCAAGTGTCTTTTTAGGCTTGTGCTTTTCTTTTGCTTGTTCAGGGATTCATCCCAGAACCTAGAACAACTCCTGGTATGCAGGGGTGCTCAACAAGTGTATCAGTGGATGCACCTCTTGTCCTCTGTCCTGTGCCTTTCTAGGGGGTGGAAGGTCAGACAAGATTCTAACTCTACTAGTAAAATCTTTTTATTACACACGTGTTTGGGCACAACATTCAATTCTCATTCTACAGGTGAGAAAATAGAAACACCGGATATTAAAGTGCTTATTTTAGGTGATAGGTCTAATACATTTATTTATAAGGGCCAACGTTTGTCTGTCTATAGATCCTGGTATGTTAACAGCAGGTACTTCTCCATCATCATACTGTGGATGACATACAATGGTTCAAAATACACACACACACACACACACACACACACACACACACACACACACACACACACATGACATGACACAAACACACAAAACACATATCCAGCAAGCCCACAAATTTCATTAACCTGTTTGAGGACTTAAGGAGAATGATGGTCTCATGTGAGAAAGATAGCAGACTATGTAAGAAAGGGAGTTTTATATAAAGTAGCTGGGACAGGCAAAGACTTGGTTATAGAAGTAAGACCTCACATGGTGAATAGATTTTTGGGGTTAGTCTCTAGGCAGCCACTAGTGACATAAATCCAGTTCTCTGTATTTGCTATGCACTTCAGGTTCTGCTTAAGGTTCCTATAACAACTGATCACATATCCAGGATTGGAAGTTTTTCAGTTACCTTTTATATCAATGGAGCTAACACCTTACTGAGAAAGAGATTTAGGAAAGTTTTCAGAGAAGCCTAAGGGTGGTACTCATGATGTTGCCCACTCTGGCCTCAGACTTCCAGAATCATCCTGCCCCAGCCCTCTCAGTATAACTATAGTTAAGAACCACTGTGTCAGGGTTAGATGCCTATTTTAGACTTCATATATTCTTCAATACAGACTAAGTTCAACATGGATTCTCTAAATCTAAAAGCAAATTCATTGTGTGAACTCTTTTCTTTTTTCAGAAACCATGCATTTCATTTAGTAAACATAAAAAGTGCATTATGCTACCACATTTTCCAAGTATAGGTTGCTAATAGCTCGCATTTTTCTTTCCTTGTGTCATCAAAGTCTATGGTCATTACTCACTGGCTGTTTAGGCATATAACCATAGAGCTTGTTTTAGCCTGCTGTTTGCTGCATTAAGAAAATTCTATGGAACATTTAAATGGCTGGCAGTGTGTGTATGCTTTCATAACCTGTTGAAATTAATGGGGCATGTGTTTCCCCTTCCTTCCAAAATAATTCTTTTCCATGTCATTTGAAACCCAAAGAGCATATACTTTCTCTTAAGTAGCCATGTAAGACTATAAGATACTCTGACATTAATTAGTAATTGAATGCATGATAGGCCAGAACTGCAGTGACTCTGTCTCCCTGGGAAGGACTGTTGTTATACTCATGGACAGCTTCCTGGAGACTTAATCTGGTGGAGATTGGGAAGGGAGGTTTTTTGGCATATCCATCTCTGCAATTCCTCTTATTATTTATATTATTCCTTAAGGCATTTACTCCCTACAGACTCAGTGACAGTGTATATAACATATATTTTTCAAGAGTTTGCAGGTGGCAGTATAAAGCCTATTTTAACTCTTTCCAACAGGAACTGGAATGCTACAAATTAAATAAAGTCCTCTGCACTTCTTGCATAATGTAAAAAAATTACCATCTGCAATAAAAATCTGTTGACTCTATGTTGCTTCCAGTATTTTGAACATCTACACCTGTCCTGCTATATTCAGGGTGAAATCTTTGCATATCACTTAGTATCCTCCTACACGGAATGCTTTGAAACATGTGTTTTGAGCTATGGATGATTAAAATATCAAGGCAGTGAAGCATTATACAAAGACAATTTTTTTTTTCCAAAAATAGTGTCTATCACTCCATTGGTTAATATCTTAGAAGGCTGTAGAGTATTAAATAGTGAATGTCAATTACTTGATTTCTGAAAAAAATAAAATTTGCATTAGTAGAATTTATGCTTTATGTGTTTCCCCTTCCTTCCAAAATAATTCTTTTCCATGTCATTTGAAACCCAAAGAGCATATACTTTCTCTCTAGTAGCCATGTAAAGACTACAAGATACTCTGATATTAATTAGTAAATGAATTACTAATTAATTACAGAGACTGGTCCAGACTATGTTAATTGACAAGGCATAAGGTGAATATGATGCTATGAAGAAGAAGAGCTAGGACTTAAAGACCAGCGCCTCTCCTGAGGAATTGAAAGCCATAAACAATTGGATCCTTCCTGTGACTCTTATCCCTTTTAACTACACCATTATCTGAAAAGTATTCTGGTCAGGCATATTAAGATTCATGAACCCTTCCTGACAAATGATGCTCAGGGAACCTGGCCCAGTACAGAGGAGAAAAGAGCAGAAAGACTCTGCAGGGTAAGTGACGCAGGGCAGAGAGACTGCAGGGTAAGTGACGCAACTCCTTTGTCCATGCTTCATTGACCTAAGCAGCTCGGTTCATATTTTTGCTTATGAAAATCTCAGTCATATACCATGAACTTCCTGTCTCTTAATAAATCTGCTTTTTTTTTTACTACTTTCCATGTCTTAATATTTGTATTCAAATCTTTTCCTTTTAAATTCCTTTCTTCTATTGAAAACTAAAATGACTATAATCAAAATAAAGACTGTGAACCCCTGTTCAAAAAACTCACCCAAACCCTTAGTAGCAGTATATACTGTCTATCCCTTGCCTTAAGAAGGAATACTTAGAATTCATATCTTAAGGGATTCTGTTGATAATGAATGTGTGGAAGAGATACATGAAAAGATATTGGAGGAGATTTTACTCTGCATAAGTGACTTAAAAATATTTTTTCTAAATTTGGTTAAAGAATGGAGCCAGGGGGATATCCTTTGCTTCTTTCCTCACAATGTTCTTCACTGCCTAGACACAGAGATGGTTACCTTGACTCAAGTGGGAGCTTTGTCATAAGCTTGGAAATCAAATCATATGCTTTGAAATTCCCTCTGAAGCTAAAATAAAGCTTTAGGTTGACATAATAAGAAATGAAGTTAATGTTACTAAAAGAGACTGAATAAAAGGCAAAGAGAGGCTTATCCTTAAGTAGACACCTTTATGTACTTTCCTTCTACACGTATGCATTCCAAAGACAGAAATCATGTTCATTTTTATAGAATCAAAATATGATTAACTGAAAAGGGTAGTTAATTTTGTTTTCTTTATAAACATAGTTGCTTTGATAGGTTCCAATTTACTTGTTTCCATGGGCCACTTCCTTATGAATAGATAAGAAATTAAATAATTTTCTTGACCTACAAAAGCTCACCATTTAATTATTATGCTAATATCATACAGGAGATTCAGTACATTTACTACTTTCCTACTAGCTAATAAAGCAGACTCCAAATTTTTCTGTGGGATAGAAAGAGGATGCCCTTTCAGAATTGAAGATATTCTGTTCACACAGCTGTGAAGGCCAGTGAATATTGACTCTCATGTTAGTTTTGGTATAGTCTTTTTCTGTTGCTTTTTGTTTGCTTGCTTGCTTGCTTGTTTGACTACTTTGAGTCTCCCTGTGTAGTAAATGACGTTTTCTATATAAGGTAGGCTGGCTTTGAACAACAGGAGATTATCTTGACTCATTCTCCTTGGTGGTAGAATCTGAGTTGTGAAGCATCATACACGGCATCTTATTCTTGATTCTGAGTCTTTGAAACTGATGTTTAGGAAGCAAAATGAATTTACCTGCTACACATCTCCACTGTATTAATGAGTCATTTTTTAAAAAAAAAATCTGTGATCAGTTACGTAAAATGAAAGAATTACTAGTATTCCACTAGTATTAAGGTTGATTTAAATGAATTAATGAACAAAATGTTCATCACTTAAAGCTAGAAGTACAGAAATATATTGATTGTTTTCAACCAATGCATAATAAATCTTTAAGCTCAATACTTGATAGAGGAGCAATCTATAATGACCATGCATAGGAAAGGGGACTCAGTTTGCTATATTTTGGGAGGAGAGGATGCCCAAAGTGATGCTTCTTTCTAGTACCCAAGAATTTATTCAACTGAATCTGGATATTTGCTTCATCTCTTCATATAAAAATCAGGGCCTAGAGCATGAACATTACAGAAAAGATACAAACCATATTCCTATTTGTTGTTTCAGTATTAAATTATTTCTCCCTTAGGACTTAGCAAGTAGCTTCTGCATTTGAAGTAGTCATTCAGAAAATTGCACATGTTTAAATAATTTAAATGATCAATTTGCTGGGGCTAGAGAAATGGCTCTGCTCTTTCAGAGGTCCAGAGTTCAATACCTAGAAACAACATCATAGCACAAAGCCATCTGTAATGGAGTTTGATGCCCTCTTCTCATGTGTATGAAGAGAATGACAGTGTACTTACATACATAAAATAAATAAATCTTTTAAAAAATTTAAAAGTAATCAATTTGCTTAGCTTTGGTGTCTATATAAACTTATGAAACTATCTCCCCAATGAAGACAAACAGATCTACTCAATGTTTACAACGCCTTGTAATAGCGTCTACCATCCTGATCCATGTTACTGGCACCAGGCAACCAGTGACTATTTGTCAGAATGAATTAGTTTTTATTTTCTGAAGGTTATGCTGAAGGTTATTCAGATTAATGGTTTTGTGCTCCATCCATATTATCATATGTGCCAAGAATGACTCCTTCCTACTGTTTCTCAACAGTTTTCCATGAATGGATACATTCATGTTTGTGTTCTCTGCTACTGATGCATGTTCGACTTGCTTCCAGGTGTCATCTCTTATAACAATTCCAAGAATTAGTATTACAAAATAAAAATTCTTCCAGAATCTAAGTTAGACATGGTAGAGTTTATACATTAATTCCAAACTACAAAGTACATAACAATAACATTTGAGCACGATAAAAGAATATTTAACAAATCTTATAACTACTGTTGTTTGCAAAACATATTAGTGACCTGAACAGGGTGTTTGCAAAAGACTACTTGTTTTGCCTTTAAATAACTAATGAAAATCAATTTGTTTTATGATTTACTTTAATACAATTTGCTTTATTATCTTACCTTCCTCCAATATTCAAAAGTAGTTGGAATGTTTTAAACATGTATGAGTTTATTGATGCAAAATAAAAATATAAATATGAAAGATAAAATATCCCCAAAATGATTAAAACAAGTTGCTCATTTTATTCATACAAATTTAACTCAGTCAAGCAAGCAGCACTGTTTTTCTCTGGTATTGCACCCTAATTGCATATCATCAGCATGGTTTGCCATTCATCAGGGACAATTTCATAATTGCTAACTTCAGAGAAGTAGAGTAACAGAGGTTATTTTCTATTATTATTTAGCAAAGTTACACATGCCACTGGCTAAATTCTGGACTTCAAATTATTAAGAAAACATAATATTGGTTATGCATGTTCACAAAATAACAAAACCATTTTTAGTTTGTTCCAATATTTCAATTTTCAAATTTTGTGAAATAGCCTTTCCCAGGCAGTGACACATTAAAGGGGATGGAAGCTATTTTGCTCCTTTATAGGAATCAAGACAGAATATTATCTGAAAGAGTTAACTAAAATATGTTTGTGGGGATGCTGCTGCTTGCAATCCCAGCTCCTGCACCCATCCTCTAAGCCTCAGGTCAAATACTAACTTTGCTCCAAATCTGTGCTCTCCTTTTCTGAAAGCTTCTTTTTAAAAAACAGTTCCTCTTCCTCATCTTCCTCCTCCTCTTCCTCTCCATCTTCCTCCTCTTCCTCCTCCTCAACCTCATCTTCACCCCCTCTTCCTCATCCTCATCTCCTCCTCCTCATCCTCTTCCTCATCTTCCTCCTCATCCTCTTCCTCATCATCCTCTCCTCCTCTTCCTCCTCCTCTTCTTCCTCCTCTTCTTCCTCCTCTTCTTCCTCCTCCTCATCCTCCTTCTCCTTTCCTTCTCCTCCTTCTCCTCTTCTTTGTCCCTTCTCTTTCTCCTTTTACTTCTTCTCATCTTTCTTCTTTCTCCTCCTACTCCTCTTCCTCCTCCACCTTTTCTACTGTTGAAAAGTCTAAGCTAGGACTTTGTGAACACAGAAAAAAGAAACCTTTATTCCTTATCATTATCTCTTACATGTGTCTAGAGTTACCATTGTTCTTATATATTCCAGGCTATTTTTGTGTCTATGTGTGTCCTATCTATTGCAGTTTTTAAACCATTTTCCAGATTTTGGAAATGAATTAAAAATTGATTCTATCTCATTTATAAACTCTAATATCATTACTATCTGAGTTTGGATAGCACTTTCTGTTTTTTATTCAGAAATCATTGTACTTGATATAATTAATAGTCTATCAAAAAATGTCTTGAACTTTCAAGTACTCATTCCATGATGTCTTCTATGGAGATTCCCTTGGGTAACAAAATATCTTTTAGAAGTGAAGGGACTGTGAGGCTCTTTGAATAGTATTCTGATGATGTGAGTTCACAGTGTCTGTTATTCCAATTGCTCCATTCTTTTCTGAGGATTCCATTAATTGCTGATCAAATACAAATTTATTTTAATGTATCATCACTATATATGTTTGGAAGAAATAAAACAGAAACAGTCATCTTAGAGACTTGAATGATGTCTCAAATTAAGGGTACATGAGGATCTGAGTTCAACTCCCTTTCAATCACATGACAAAAGTAAATAACCAAGTTCAGCAAGTTGTCCTCTAGCCTCCACACACAAGAACACACATATTCATACATGATAAATAAATTAATTAAATTAATAGAGTTTTTCAAGTTTAAAAAGTCCTTATAGAATGAATGTTCTATTTTCTTTTAATTTTTATCTCAAGCACTTCTTCCTTAATCGGTAATGTGTTCACTATTGAGTAAATGGCTGAAAATGGCAAAAAGCAAAGAATTAAAATGTAGATGATCCTTGGTTTGTTTATAATCTATACACTAATAAGGTCAGTACTGGAAGATTTCATGGGTCCAATATTGATATGCAGAAACTAGCACCAGATGAATAATTGTAGCCCTTCTTTGATTCCTTTGATTGACTATATGCATCAGAAATATTATAATGCATCTCTTACAGTGCACAATGACTAAATAACCAGTGAAAAGTAATTGAATAAAGAAATTACTTGTGCTATAGGAATGAGAAAATAGGCTGTCTATAGCATCTGAGAACAATTATTGCTTTGTAGTTACCTTGAAAGTTTAATTGGATCTGTGATATGGATTGTTCTGGAAAGTGGACAACTTCCTATGACATTAACCCTGCTACTCATGGAGACCCTAAGGAGAGCCAGCAGGAAAGAGCCTCTTCATTATTTCAACATACCATTCAATTACCATCATGTTCTTTGAACTTCATGATGTACAAGTTATTGGAGAGCAGAGGGTGCCTCATGGCTGTGGGTTTTACTCTTCCTTGTAATGGTAAGCTGCTCATCAGTTTTGTGCTTTGAAATTAAGTCAGCATGAAATAGGGCTTTGCGGGTATTTCATAATCAAGGGTTTGCACTAGAAGTAAATGAAATGGAGAAGTAAATATAGGAAGGGTCCAATCTAAACCCAGTGAGAGCCTCAGATAATGAGAGGTATAAGGTAAAATATCTGAGTACAGAAATGGCCGCTATTTCTATATTCAGATATAGATAATCAAGGGACATGAGAATTAAGGGAGATGGATTTTCTGGGGCTTATCAGAACTGGGGAGGGGTAACCTAAACAGAAAATATGGAAGGTTGGGAGTATTGGGCATTTGGGCCACTTGGTCTAGAAACATTTCTCACACAGAGATTCAAGAAACATCAGGAGTTGTAAGTAGGGAAAATAAGACACACTCTCTCTCTGTATTCCAGGGACAGACATAGGACCTACAACTTCAGAAAGCTCAGATGTGTACACACACACACACACACACACACACACACACACACACACCATTTGAAAGCTTTGGAAAAGAAGTTGAGCTTTACTTTGCCTAAGTCTATGAACAAACAGTTTTAGATACTATTTCTACTATAATGTTTCATCATAAATAAATAAGTATAACAAAAATAATAAAGTAAACTAGCTTTACATTTCAAATTTTGTAAGAGACTCACACCCCTTTCTTGCCCTCACTGAGATACAGCAAACATTTAATCTCCCAACAAGAACATGGAAAAACATAGCCACACCAAATTTCATAATAACCATTTGAGGTGAGAATTAAGTGCCACTTGATTATAATAATGTATAACATAATTCCCCTTATACTAACATCAGCAAGTCTCTTATAATAGCCACCCTGATTTAAGCTGTCATAATCACATCCTAGAGTGGAGTGATCTTAACTGACAAATAAGAGAGACTCAGACACAAATGATGATTTTAGAAAAAAAAATTCTGGTTTACCTTAAATAACTTAAAAATGTAAACAAGCATACCAAAACCCCAAAGCCAAATCAAATCAAACAAACAAAAATAGCCAGCATCACAATGCGTAGCAAGAGAGATTTTAGACCACGCAGACATGTTTATCAAATCTATCTTCTCAAGGTTCAGGGATGTGACTGGAGGAGGAGTCAGAGAGATGGTTAGAGTTGTAGGTAGTGGATGACTCCAAGGAAACTACATGTTCCAGACACAACAAGACTGATATACATATACACTGACAGAGACTATGAAAGGATGCACAAGACCTGCATAGGTTCAGGACAGACAAAATTCCAACACTGAGAAGTAGAAATAAATATTACTAAAAAAAAATAATATTATCTGCTCAGTCCATCCAACAAAACAAAATAAAACCTAGCCACAATCAACCCAACTACTATTGAAAAAATTAATTAATTATTTCAAAAGCAGTAGAAAACAATATAGTGCAAAATTTCCCTATGATTTTAGTTCTAGAAAAATTAATGCTATAGCCAAGAAGCCATTTGCAGCTGATACCTGCAAAGAATGCAAAAGTCAGTTTATTCAGTGCAGTGTCATTGGGTATATCAACCACATTCCAGGGCAAGCCACATGCCTGGAGTAGTTGGATAACTCAAAATGGACGTCATATTTTTTTGCACTTTTGGTTTGGTATTTTGTGTTTTCTTCATTTTTATTTTTTGGTTTAAGCTGTCAGGTTTGGTTGTGTGTGTGTGTGTGTGTATGTGTGTGTGTATCAGAGAGAGAGAGAAGGGGGGAGAGAACAGGTTGGGTGGTAAGGGGGCATCTGGGAGGAGTTGAAAAGGAGGAAGAATATGATTAATATATATTACATAAAAATTAACAAAAAATTTAAAAAATAAATATCGTCTGCTCAGTCCATCCAAAAAACAAAATAAAACCTAGCCAGAATCAATCCAACTACTATTGAAAAAAAAAAAACCTTCTCAAACAGTTCCATAATTTTCAACGACACTTCAAAAAGAGTAGAAAACAATATAATGTAAAAGTTTCCCATGATTTTTTGTTCTGGAAAAATTAATGCTGTAGAAATAACTTAAGACCTGTATAATAAGCATTATCTATCTGTGAGCATCTTTTGTCTTACTTTAGTAGAACACCCAGGGAAGATGTGATTTTCATACTAAGAAACTCACCACATTTTAGAAGGGTAAGTACAGGTTTCTTTACCTGTCCCAGTGCCTAATGAATGTCTCAAGCTAAAAACATCAGGCATGTTCCCTAGAGTTTCTGTGGGGTCAGATAAGAAGCTGTTTACATTTCGTGTTATCAATGACCATTCTTTAATCACTCAGAATATAGTGAAAACATGACTGAATTTCCACATAGGTTTAAAATCATATAAAGCATAATGATTTTAGTGAGTGGTTTGAAGTTTCATTTCTATAATAGCATAATCCTATATATATCTTTTAAAAGAACTTTACACTTACACTGTAGTTTCAAAGGGTTATTACACATATTTTATACTTAAATTTTCCTTATATTATACTTAAATATAAATTAATAGTTTATATAATTATTATCCAAAGAAAGAAATATTTTGTATAATAATATGGGACTATTTGACAGAAACTCAATGTGGATACTACCTGTTAAACACTGACATCTATACTTGGGATGTCACCTTGAAGTAAGTTGCCACAACTACCTGGTCCCTTGAGTTGGAGATGGAGTGCCTATACTTTGGAAGAGTGCTTCAGTCCTTCTGCTAGAATTTATCTGTAGCTTGCTCAAGAGTATCCAAGAAGCTCTACGGGTTTTTTTTTTTTTTTTTTTTTTTTTTGGTTCTTTCTCATTTTTGTCTGAGTAAATGGCTGATGTACCTTATAGTAAGTGATCATGTGGTTTGGTTGATATGCTCTCTTCTTTAAAATGAAAATAATTTTTCACTTTGTATTTATTAAAAACCTTGGAATATTGAGCCTATGGAAAGATCTTATTTCTTACATTCTAGCCAATAAATTTTACATCTATTTCAGAATCTTGTTGCTTTGATGGCTTCCCCCCTGTAATCCAAAATGTGTAAATGCAATGTACTTCGGATATTCAGTGTCTAGAAGTTATAGATGTATTTCCTTGCCTTCACAATATATATTTTTTTTTTTTTGCGTGTGACAATGCCAACAAATGTTGGGAAATTTCTCTTGAGCACAAGATCTTCCAAGTTGCTATAGAAACAGAATAATGATGGAGAAGATTGATAACATTTTGTATTCTGCACGTTGTAGAAGAAATTTAATAGATTCTTTTAGTTTTTAATCTATTGGACCATTTGTATGGGAAGCCATACATCATTTCCCCTGTGTTGATAGATAAATTCAGATTTTCAACTGCTGAATATGGTGAAAAATACAAAATGCTAACTTATATTTGTCTTGATTTATTTGATAGTTCAAGCTTATTATTCTCAAAACTTTCCTTTCTCCAAACGATAAATATTCATTACACCAAATATATTAAATATTCACTATGCTTCAAGTCACACAAATCAATTTTTGCTTATTGCATGCACATCTTGTAACTAAATATATGCTATTGATAGTAAGAACCTGGAGTGTAATTTCTTGTGTGGAAAAGCATAAAAGCCATAGGGAAAGCTTTTGTATTTCAATGCGATGTTACATTTTAAACACAAAAATAAAAATTAATGGTTGGGGTATAAGTTTTCTACTCAGCAGATTATTTTATTCATAAATATGTTTTGTTAATTTGTTAAATTGACAAGAGTGTGAAAATTCCAGCAAATACATGATAATGATAATAATGATTACAGGTACATCAGAGCTTTGAAGGACATGGGAGTTCTCTATCACTTTCATGATAGGAAAAACAAAAGCTCAAATGATAAGCTGACATTCCAAAGTGGTGAGGGGCAGGAACAGGAGGCCCCAACCCTACATAAGGAACCACAGTTAAAAAAGAAATGCCCATGAATAGAAGAAATAGTTTTTCTCATGAAAGAGCACAAAGACACACAAACTGATTTATTCAATACAAACATTTCAGCCCTAAAAACAGATGTACATGTAACTATAAAAGCTGAGTGGGTTATATTCAGGAATATATGTATACACATATATGCATGCAATAACTAATAAAGAGTCGTGAATTTTAAAACGGGTAAGGGGGGTTAATGGGATGGTTTGAGGGTAGGAAAGGAAAGGGGGAAATGATGTAATTATAATACCAAAAAATAAAATTTTAAAAACTAAAAAATTATGATGGCCACCTTCAGTGTACACAATCAGCTATCAGCTGTATAAGTAACCATTTCAGTTTGCTTTTGAGACAGTCTTGCTGGTGGTCAAGCTGGCTTCAAACTCACAGTGATCCTCCTGCCTCAGCCTACTGAATGAGTCACCACAGCTGGCATACCTATAATTCAGTGCAAAAAAAAAAAAAAAAAAAAAAAAAATCATGTCTCAAAATCATTCCAGGGAGGAGAGGGGAGAGGAATGGCAAAGGGAAGCAAATGTAAACAAAAGATAGTGACAAGAGTGCACGAAAATGGCAGAGTGCAGCCCATTATTACACACTGCAACTTTTAAAATTAATTTTAAAAATAACACTACCTCAGTAATGTTTAGCCCAATT
This sequence comes from Arvicanthis niloticus, assembly GCF_011762505.2. Lineage (NCBI taxonomy): Eukaryota > Metazoa > Chordata > Mammalia > Rodentia > Muridae > Arvicanthis > Arvicanthis niloticus. The sequence goes on along the minus strand of NC_047668.1, from coordinate 75,687,545 downwards.
CCTTGTGGATTATTTTGGTTTACTATTTAAAGTATGTTTAACTACTCAAATTAACTGAAAACTAATATTTATTCAAATGTGTTCACTGTTTTTCTATAGTAAAAAAAAATCCTTAAATATCCTTTAAAAATATCCTTAGTCATGCAATTGGAGGATGCATCTGCTTGATGATCTTAATTTTATAACAAGTTGAGGTTGAATTTCTGGAGGAATGCAGACTTGTTTGGGGGTCTCAAATAAGGAAGGAATGTGTGACGGCATCCTCCAATCTGATGCGTGGCTTTTCACCCAGTTTAGCATTTTTTAAATGGGAGTAGGAATACTTTGCTTAATAGTGTTTCAAAATCCAAGATACTACGTGAAGACAAAGTGATGTTTAACTGAGATTCTCTAGCTCTGTTATGGATAAAATCTCATGTCCTTTTCATGGTTGAAAAAACATTTTTTATTATATTAAATTAATTAAATTAATTTTAGGTGGTTATATTCAGTAACCCTTTTTCATGAAATTCCCAGAATGGGAGATTTCCTGTGGAACATTCACTATTTAAGTAAATGTGCCCCTCTGAGCATACCGATGCATGTATAATTCAACCCTGTTCTATTTGCAAAGCAGTGCATTAGATCTACTCTAATGTACTGCAGCCAACACTAGTTCTGGATGGCTAAGCTGGAAATGGACCATTTATTCAACTTGGTATTTATTTCACCACAGGATATCTGCATATGTTATGAAGTTGAGAACAAAAGGAGGAATTTTAATTTTGAAAAAATTCATAAATGAAAATGAGTAACTTTAATTAAAAGCAAGGGTATTTTTTTTTAAAAAAAAAGCATGCTACTTGTCTGTTAAAGATAGATGTGTAAATATATACGTCTATTCTGGCCCAGAAAATCCAAATATATTCAAACTATAATTTATTAGTAGGAAATTACGATGATTTTGAAAGACCTCTAAAAAGAATTGTTTAAACCTAATTTTGTTTTCTGCCAATACTAATAAAAGGAGTGTTCTTATTTTCTCTATATGTACACATTTGATTGAATATAATAAGAAGCCATTGCCACCGAATTAATGTCTGCAAGTATAAACTGAACCTGTTTACTTTCTCTGGTCTGATTGAAATAAATGTAAAAACACCACGAGTCTTTCAGGTATGTAGAAAACAACAAAAATGTAATCCTCAAGTTTTCTTGAAAATCCTTTACAATGAGTAGTTGTCATAGGAAATCATGTGTAGGAATCACACTTGTGTTGTCATTCTAGGTGACCAGGACTCTTCAGAGTGGCTTGTACTACCTTCTAGTACTTCAGTAAACATTTATAAGCAGAAAAATTATTTTTGGAAAAAAAGGTGATTAGTTAGAAAAACACATGAGCAGGAAAAAGAAAATAAACATATGCATCCATCCATCCATCCATCAACCCATCAGCCCATTTAACATTGATTAAATGCTTTACTTTCATTAGGAACTAATTTTGGTAGCAGGCAAACAATGATATAAAAGACAGAGACCACCAACTTTGAGAGATAACAACTAGGAAAAAAAAGACACACAGGGAAATCACCAATTTAAACATCTAATAAGGGCCTCAGGAAATAGAGGGAAAGATGGTTTCTCTAGAAGACTCACTAGGCAACAGCCTATGAAGCAGCATGAGACAGTCACTCTTTTAGAACTGCCAAGTGGTGTGTCTTGCTGGAGCAGTGGCTAGAAACGGAGCTAAGTAAAGGACAGCTTAGCAGAAAACTCAGGCAAGTCAAAACCAGTCCAAGCAGTCTCATCAGGTCCACTCTTTGGCCACAGGGACATATGAAACAATTTCTTAAAATGGGACTACCAAGATCCCATCTGAGTTTTAATCAGTCTGGAGGATGAAAAGGTGGCTCAGGGGAATCAGGTCCTTAGCTAAGAGATGACTGAGTGCATTCAGGATGGCAGATGTAAGACGTGAAGAACACAGAGGCAGGTGAAAGAGCTTTGGAGCAAAACCAGCAGAATACTGGGATTTCTTCTCCAACAGATATGTAAAGGTTAATAGAACATGACTCTCAGGGTTACAGTTTGGATAAAGGCCAAGTTAACACAGAAAATGATGAGTATATTCTTTTTAATTATGCTGGGGAGAGAAGCATGTGCCATGGTGAGTATATGGAGGCCAGGATATAATTTGTAGGAGTTGTTTTTCTCCTTACAGTATGTCTGTCGTCTGAATCAGGTCATCAGGCTTAGGGAAGAAATGGTCACACAGCTTTATTAGCTGAGCATCTTACCAGCTCAAAAGACAAATATGTTTTGAAGACTATAGTGAGATTTAGATGTCTTTAACTGTTCTTTGAAACTTTACAGTTTAGTAGCTCTTATAATACAAAAATGTAAACAAGGGTATCAGCTAAGTATATTTTTAGCAAACAAACTAATATGTACTACTGAGCTGTGCTATGGCTGGTCCTGTGGCGGAGGAGGAAAGGAGAAGAAAGGTGGGGCAGAGGAGGAGAAAAAAGAAGGGGTGATAAGGAAGGAGCAGGAGGGGGATGAAAAAAGAGGAGGAAAGCAGGAGAGGAAGAAGGAGGAAGGGAGAGAAGAAAAATGGGAGGAGGAGGAGGAAGAAGAAGAAGAGGAAGGAGAAGGGAGAAGGGAGAAAGGGAAAAAGGGAGAAAGGGAAGAAAGGGAGGAAGGGAGGAGGAGGGAGGAGAAAGGGAGGAGGAGGGAGGAAGAAGGGAGGAAGGGAGGGAGGGAGGGAGGGAGGGAGGGAGGGAGGGAGGAAAGGAGGGAGAGAAGGAAGGAGGAGGGAGGAGGAGAAGGAGAAGGAGAAGGAGAAGGAGAAGGAGAAGGAGAAGGAGAAGGAGAAGGAAGGAGAAGGAAAAGGAAAGGAGAGGAGGAGAAGGAAAAGGAAGGAGAAGGAAGGAGAAGAAAACGAAAGAAGAGAAGGAGAAGAAAACGAAAGAAGAGAAGGAGAAGAAAGAAGGAGAAGGAAGAAGAAGAAGAAGAAGAAGAAGAAGAAGAAGAAGAAGAAGAAGAAGAAGAAGAAGAAGAAGAAGAAGAAGAAGAAGAAGAAGAAGAGAACAAATTATGTTTAATGTATAACCAGGAAGATGAAAGGTTCATTAATATAGAACAATGAGAAGCAGGGCTCTGAGTAGAATGTAATATGGCTTAATGATCTGAAAGCAGACAGCTGCAGTTGATTTTCACTTCTGTCCCTTTAGTAGCTTTGATATATCCAGCAAGTGTATTATCCTCCTCAACTTTCTCATTTTTGTACTGCAATGCTATTTATACTGACTTCATTAGTTGTTATGAGGCTTAAAGAATAATAATAATTGCCAAATCCTGGAGGCAATCCCTGCACACAGTAACCATTCAGTATTTCTATGATATGTATAATTATTGCTATTATACAAATTAAGAGCCAAATGGTGAACAGAGAAATGAAATAAAAGTTTCAAAGAATGCAGAGGACAATTGGGTCTGAATGGTACTGTGCTGAGGCATTTAATAAACCAGGTAGGCCTAGTGAAAAGTAGAGGAAATAAGAATATACTATAGATCATGAAATTCATTCATTTCATATTAATTTCTTTAAATTTTATATGTAAACACATTGTATTATTATTTGATATTGGGCATTAAGGACAATAAAGAGCTAAGTTTGGATAAAGTAAAGATTTGTTTTGGATGACAGGGAGAAACAAATGAATAGGAGGCCATTTGTGGACAACGGGGAAGAAGATCCATCTTGCTTCTCTTCCCAGTAGTCTTTTGCTACCTAGGAGCACATAATGGTCACCAAGAAAAACAGAAGTTGTCTATCTTCTTTAGTGTTTTGGTTTCAAAACATTTTTCTTAAAATTTGGTGTCTTTACAAATAGTATGTTTTAGGTAAGAAAAATATTTGAAGACCAGGTTTGAATTTTCATGTTCTTTGTTCTACTGAGTTTTCAGGAGGCAATTCAATTTATATTTCATTCTATAATTTAATTTTGTCATGTTTGTAGTAGGTTATTGAAAATTTCAGAATAAGTAAGTCACTAATGCTGTAGCATGAAGATATGAATGTATAGCATGAAGATATGCATGTGGAATATGAAGTATGAATGTATAACATGAGAATATGAATGTGGAGCATGAAGATATGCATGTGGAATATGAAGTATGAATGTATAACATGAGAATATGAATGTGGAGCATGAAGATATGAATGTGGAGCATGAAGGTATACATGTGTCAGGTTGACAGTCCTTGGCCTTCCCCAAGATCTATTTGCCAGACAGAGTTCTTTTGTGCTAAAACATCTGCCATTTTGACTAAATTTACTGACCTAATTCAGTCACACAGACAAACAATTCAGATAATTCAATTGGTTTGGGGAACTTTCACTGAATTAATTGATTTTTCTTTTAACACCTCAACTGCCTGAGATACTAAAATATGCTTTGGGGAATGTGTCCTCTGAGCAAATAATTCTTTCTTCTTAAATCTTTTTATCCAGACTATGGACTTTCGTATGAGAAAGAGCCTAGACATGGCAAAAAATCTTAAGTGAATAGCCTTTCCTACAGCAGACATTTGAAAAACACAAAACAGTATCTTTGTCTTATCTTTGCAGTCTCAGACCCAGTCCTGCTTCCTTAGGCCGTTGGCAAGTACCATGAAGGATAACCACCAATGTTACTGCTGATATTCCTATAAATCAAATCTAAATTTTAATGACAACTGATGAACAATTTTGAATTGTGACTAATAGATGCATTTTAGGAAGAACACATATGGATATTAAAATTTTATATTACCATCCTACCATCTAATTTAACACTCAAAATATATTTTAAAAAAATGTCACCTGAGTAAGTTGAAATGTTATCAGTAATTTGCTTCTATCCACACAAAATGCTAATGGCATTTATTCAGAGCATCCATTTTCTTTTCTACCAAAGGAGTCTAATTTTAACAAGTTACCATTCTAAGCATCGCATCTGGTGTTTTGTTTGCTAGAACAGATTTGTTGGGTAAGTTCTCTAACACATTATGATCAAGCATTGTTTATATTAATATAACATGAATATACAAAACTGCATTATAATTTGTTTTATTTTGCATGCAAAGAGCTCTCCTTTGCAGAATTTAGATTCATTCCATGGTCTGTTAGTGCATATCTTTATAGTTTATCTTATTATTCTAAATGGCACCCTTGTAAAAACGTAGCCCGAAACAACATCAAATACATAAGCCATATAAAGTAAGTTTTTTCTGGGGACTCTATTTTTAATTTATATACTTCAACTAGAAAAAAGTATCAATCTATCTTTATTCATCAAAACTACAACCAAAATCATAGTTTTAAAGTTCTTTGGATCTCATGATGAAATGTACTACAGTTCAGAGATCTTTTCTTGTTATATCATGTACAATCCTATCCAAATATTTGAGCTATTTTTCTTTTACTGCTTCTGATATAACCAATATCCTTTCTTTTTTTTTTTTTTTCTGATTTGTTACCAGATTCACCAGGATCCTGGTAAGAAGGACAAGTCAGGGAGAATGAGATCATTGAGAGTGGAGATTAGAAGCTGGGATTAGATTTCACTGTTTTAGCAAAAAAGTGAATTTTCTCAGAGTAATTCAAAGGAGCACTATGAAATACAGGCAACATGGATACACATTAAAAAGTATGGTAAATGTGAAGTTTAAATGGAGGATACTATCACCCTACCAGTTAGCAGTAAAAAGCTGGTGCAGGTTGCACAGGTACAAGGTTGGTCAATTGTCAGGGGCAGCCCTGCTTATACACTGAAGGCCTAAAATCAGCCATAGGCCTGACATACATGACTGCTAACACAGTCTTGGGTCTCTGTGGAAAAACACTGAAACAAATGGCCAGAAGCTATTGTAAACAGGCAGCTTTGGTGAAATTTACTAGCCTGGATAGTCATAGAACTTGTAGACAGGTAACCTTGGTGGATAGTAGTAACTTAGATAAAGACAAGTGAATCATAGGTGGAATCATAGTGACCTGTCCCCTGAACCTTCACCCAGCTGACACTCTGTTCTGGAAGACATCTGTACTCTTTGTGAACACCTATGCTCCTGTGTCATTCCTTTCCCCACATTCTGCCTTTTTGTGTATATAACCCCTGTGTGAAAAAAGTAAAAATAGCGATTTGATCAGACTATAGACAGATCACCATTCTTTGCGTCGGCCTGTTTCCCCCTTTCTCTTTCAGGTGACCTCCCCAGACCCCTGTTTAATGCCCTGCTGGACAGGACAGTCAATCTTGACAGTGGCTGCATTGGTACTTCTCTAAAGTATTCTACTTGAAGAAGACAGTGTGAAAGAGAATAAGTCAAAAGAGATGAGAGATTATAGGATTATATGAAGGAGGAAGAGCAGATGATAAGGTAAGCTTCTTGCCTAGAGAGACAATTACTTGTGAACAATTTTCAGAATAGGCCTGAGTCTTTCCTCTCTGTGAATGGGTGCAATTAAGCCAGAAGACAACCAGGCTACAAAACATTTTTTTTAATACACCATGCAATATGATTGTCTACATTAAGCAAAGAACAAGAAGAAAGGAGTGAATTTCCATAGGCATAAAGAAAAAAAATCTACAAATATTTTCTGACTTCTCAAATCAAGATTTTACTGTGGGTTTGTTTATTTAAGATATTGAAAACACCATAAACACTATCATGAAGTTCACAAGATACATATCTGTGGGGAGCCGACAGAAGGCAGCTATCATCCTTGCAGCCATCTTGAGCCATATACTCTGACAAAAGACTTGGTTACAATAGCCTACAACAGCTGAGCACACTCTAATAACATCTTGTTTTAGATACTCAGGATTTTTCCTTGGGTGTGTGAGACTTAAAGGTGTGACTTAAAGGCATGACTTAGAGATCAGATTTAGAGACAAGACCTAAGGGCATGACTTAAAGGTGCGACTTAAAGGCATGGCTTAGAAGTGAGACATAAAAAAGGGAGAGGCAGACAGAAAAAAAAATTATTAGACACTTGAGACTTGGAAAGAGAACTAGGAATTAGACACTTGTACTTGGAAGAGTACTTGAGACTTGAGATTTGAGGCAGGTAACTTGGAACTGGGAAAGAGACTAGCAACTTAGAACTAGGATTAGGACTTGAGACTTGGTGCCAAAGCCCAGGACCTGAGACTTGGTACTAGGAACTAGGGACTTCCAGAGAAGAGGAGAGACTGAAGAATAAATGGGATTGAATCACACTCTGTCTGGTATCCATTGTTCGTGTCCGTCCTCACTCGCTCTCTTGCTGAACCCAGACCGTGGACTGGAGCAGCTTGGGGCAGTGCGGGCTCTAAAAACTTAGCCCCCAAGGCTTTTGGCAGTGCGGGTTCCAACATTGATAAAGTGGCCCCCAAATGTGGGACAGAGCAGTCTGCAACACATATCAAAATCAGAGATTTCTCACTATTGATGATTGAGAATTGATAGCACAAAGACATTATAAAATAAAGTTCTGCATTGACTCACATGAGGCCTGTAAAAATTAAAATAAAAGAATTTTGTTTTGAGGAAATTCTTTTGAAGTAGTGTATCTTACAAACTTCAAGTTATTCCCCTGGGTCATATGACTGGGAAGAGTTAAACCCTCACTGTGTATACTTTCTAATATCCTGATTTGCATGTTAGGATGCCACATGGCCTCATCTTAGGAATTTGGTATAACATTCAACATTATTTACAATTAAATTTAAAAAAATAACGCATTTGTTGCCTTTGATAATAAGTGCATATTATACTGAGTATCATGCCTAATAAGTTAACCCAGGTAAAAATAATAAATATTTCTGGAAGTACTTTTTTTGGTCAGATTTATTACCCAACCTACTCTCCAGCATCCTAGAGAGGACTGAGTTTTCATTTCTCATGTGCCTTGGTTTTAAAATTTGAAAATAAAATATTTTTTTTTCCTAAGTGTCAAAAGACACAAAATTCAATGTTTGTGAAACTAACCTAATGAACTTTACTAAGCCTCTGTGAAACAGAAGTAGAATGTTTCTATTTTTATCAGACATCAAAATAGGTGACTTCAGGAATGGTAGAGATAAATTTAGGTAACACTTGGTTAAAATTTTAAAGACTGAGCCTGGAGAGATGACTAATCAGTTAAGAGCATTAGTTGTGCTTACAGAGGTCCTTGAGTTCAGTTCCCAGAAACTACATGGTGGCTTTTGCAACCATCTACAATTGGATCCGATGCCCTCTTCTGGCATGCGGGTGTCCATGTAGATAGAGTATTCCAGGGCTCTAGGCTATGTCACTGGGTACTCTACAACCTGGTAGTATCTGTAGCACAGCTCTGTCAGCTGTCTTTCCCCTGGTCACTGAGCTTTTAGGATTGCAAATCATCACCATTTATTCCACTAAATTTTCTACTGTTAGAGTCATAATGGATAAGATCTCCTGTTTTCTGTTTTTACATACAGTAAGCCTGTGTCTTCCCTTGCTTTTGTTTGTTTGTTCACATCACAATTTACGGCTTATGGTAGCCCAAAGACGGTTTGCAGAGCCAACGGCCAGCCGAGAGGTAAAAACCGTAGCTCTGTCTGTACGTTGTGAACCCTTATTTGAAGGCATGAAGAAAACAATGAGAATGTGCTAAACAGTCTTGCGCTTTTTATTAGTATTCTGAATGTCTACAAAGTTTAAATTATTGCCCAGAAGACTAGCGCAAATAAAAACATAGTGACCCTTACATCTTCTTTTAAGAAAAACATTATGAAGTCAACCTTATGAGGAATGAAAGTACTCGGTGGCTGTGTTTATGACCCTGCTTTCCAAACCAGGCCAGACATTCAGCGGATCATCCTATTATGCTTTGGGTGTAAGGAAACTGGGTGGGTGTGAAGGAGCATGGCTACTGCATACTGTTAGAATGGTAGGTTCAAACTTACAACTGGAGTGATTTCCTTCCCATGTCCCAGAATTGCCTGATACAGTATGTTTGTCTATGAACCCAGTCACCACATGTAGACCTGAACGGGGGAAAAATGACTAGGTAGCTTCTATTTCCTAGCACATAAGACATACATACCAAGCCACCTTTACACTAGTTTTGCTCTAATATACGGTACAATATTCCCTTAGTTCTTAAAAATAAACTGAAAATAGATCTTACAAATGTGTGCTGGAAATAGTCTCAAAATTATCATGCTTAACACCTAGCAATTTTAAATTATACTCTATTAAAAGCAAAAACAAAACAAAAACAAAAAGTAAACAAACAAAACAATTAGGCTTAATCATTCCTTGGCTGATTCATAAGTGCAAAGAGAGTAAATAGAAACTGAATTTGAGCATTGAACAATGTTAAAAATTGGTCTGTTCCAAAGCTTATGATCTAAAATGACAAGAATGATGGTGACATGCAATATTGTTGACATTAGCAAGGGATAGCAGAATCTTATCCCAGCAAAGATATGGGTTGTTGTGCTTACTCAGCAGCTCTATTTCCAAATGTCCTGAAAGATACTAAGTCAAGAAAGAAATCAGAGATCTCAGAAGATAGATCTCCCATGCTTGTGGATTGGCAGGATTGATATAGAAAAAAATGACCATCTTGCCAAAAGCAATCTACAAACTCAATGCAATCTCCATCAAAATTCCAAATCAATTCTTCATAGAGATAGAAAGAACAATTTGCAAATTCATTTGAAATAACAAAAAACCCAGGATATCAAGAACTATTCTCAACAATAAAAGAACTTCTGGGGGAATCACCATTCCTGTCCTAAAGCTGTACTACAGAGCAGTAGTGATAAAGACTGCATGGTATTGGTACAGAGACAGGCAGGAAGATCAATGGAATAAAATTGAAGATCCAGAAATGAACCCACATAACCTATGGTTACTTGATCTTTGACAAAGGAGCTAAAACCATCCAGTGGATATAAGACAGCATTTTCAACAAATGGCACTGGTTCAACTGGAGGTCAGCATGTAGAAGAATGCAAATCTATCCATTCTTATCTCCTTGTACAAAGCTCAAGTCCAAGTGGATAAAGGACCTTCACATAAAACCAGATACACTGAAACTGATAGAAGAGAGGGAGGGGAAGACTCTCGAATACCTAGGCACAGGGGGAAAGTTCTGAACAGAACACCAATGGCTTATGCTTTAAGATCAAGAATTGACAAATGGGACCTCATAAAATTTCAAAACTTCTGTAAGGCAAAGAACACTGTCAATAGGACAAAACAGCAACCAACAGATTGGGAAAAGATCTTTACCAATCCTCCATCTGATAGAGGGCTAATATCCAATATATACGAAGAACTCAAGAAATTAGACTCCAGACAACCAAATAACCCTATTAAAAAACACAGCTAAACAAAGAATTTTCAACTAAGGAAACTCAAATGGCCAAGAAGCACCTAAAGAAATGTTCAACATCCTTAGTCATCAGGGAAATGCAAATTAAGACAACCCTGAGATTCCACCTCACACCAGTCAGAATGGCTAAGATAAAAAACTCAGGTGATAGTAGATGCTGGCAAGGATGTGGAGAAAGAGGAACACTTCTCCATTGTTGGTGGGATTGCAAGCTGGTACAACCACTCTGGAAATCAGTCTGGTGGTTCCTCAGAAAATTGGACCCTGAGGACCCAGCTATACCACTCCTGGGTATATACCCAGAAGATGTTCCAACATATAACAAGGACATATGCCCCACTATGTTCACAGCAGCCTTATTTATAATAGCCAGAAGCTGGAAAGAACCCAGATGTCCTTCAACAAAAGAATAGATACAAAAATTGTGGTACAATTACACAATGGAATATTACTCAGCTATCAAAAACAATGAATTGAAAAAATTCTTAGGTAAATGGATGGAACTAGAAAATATCATCCTGAGTGAGGTAACTCAATCACAAAAGAACACACATGGTATTTACTCACTGATAGTTGGATATTAGCCCAAAAGCTTAAAATAGACAAGATTCAACTCACAGACCACATGAAGCTCATGAAGAAGGAAGACCAAGTGTGGGTACTTCGGTCCTTCTTAGAAGGAGTAACAAAATATTCAATGGAGCACAGATGGAGACAAAGTGTGGGACAGAAACTGAAGGAGGGGCTATCTGGAGACCATTCCACCTAGGTATCCATCCCATGAGCAGTCACCAAAGGTAGATGCTGATGTGGATGTCAGGAAGTGCATGCTTACAGGAGTGTGATATAGCTGTCTCCTTAAAGGTCTGCCAGAGTCTGACATATCTAGAGGCAGATGCTCACAGCTAACCATTAAACTGATCAAGGGGTTCCCAATAAAGGAGTTTGAGAGAAGACTGAAGGAGCTGAAAGGTTTGCTGCCCCATGAGGAGAGCAAGGATACCAACCAACTAGAGCTCCCCAGGGTGTAAACAAACCACCAGCCTGGGAGCACATAGGGAGGGACCCATGGCTCCATCTGTATATGTAGGGGAGGATGGCCTTGTGGGGCATAGTTGGGAAAGGAGATCCTTTGTCCCATGAAGGCTAGATGCTGAGTATGAGGGCATTTGAGGGTGTGAAGGTGGGAGTGGGGGGTTAGATGGGGGCACATCATAATAGAAGCAGGAGGAGGAGGGATGGAATACGGGGTTCCTGGGGGAGGAGGTGTATGGGGTAAGGAGATAACATATGAAGTGTAAATAAAATATCTAATAATAATAATAATAATAATAATAATAATAATAATAATAATAATAAAAAGAAACAGTGTATGTCATACTGTAAGGACTGGAGAAGTAAATCAATCCCTAATGCTAGAATAATTTTAAAAAATGGCTCATGCATACATAGCCTGAATACCTCTGTTAATTATGAGAATTACAATGTTAGTGGTCTCAATAAATCATGACACAGTCTCATTCATTATAACACATTGACACAAGTTTTACATATAACCACACATACTAGGATGATTTGCAAACAACTGTGTAAGTAGTAAGCACTTATTCATTATTCAACAATTGAAGGCCTATTGGAGATTTTGTGCTGTAATATGTGCTATTTAGAGAAGGCATATTGAGTTGTTCTTTGAGGATAGGTCACACCTGGAGGACTTTATATTACAGTCCTAAATCCCCAGGACATGGCTGAAAATCTGAAAGCTAACAATAGAAGTATCTGAATACTGAAATGCTAGTGAAACACCACAGAGACTTATGCATTTTGGATCCAAAAGCATTCTGTATAGCCTGGTTTAAAATCTGTTAGTTTTATCAGAAAGATGATTCTAATTTTTTGCTCCTTCACATTCTTGTCTTCAGCAGCTTGGAAGTAAGGTTTCTCTAGTAGAAAAGTGATGTCTTTAAGAAGGAGATGATAACAATAAATAATTGCTTTGTTAATGAAAAAAGAAGACTTAGAAAGCATGAATGCCCAGCAGGGGGAGGAACCACTTTCCAAGCCTCAGCAGCCACAAAGAAGTCACTGCATTCTCATGTTCCTAAGGATGACCTTGAGGTATCAAAAAAAAAGGTTAACTTAATTAGCAGTTTCAAACTCAACAAGTGGGAAGAATGTGTTGCTTTCATAATGCAAAGGGGGAAGGGGAGCTTTATTATATGAATTGAAACCTTCTGTGACTGTCCAATTTTGTGAAATGATCTTTGCTAATGGCATCATCAGATATTATTCTATAAGCCAATCTGTCCATCTATGCTTTCATTTCCTGCAATTTTCTTTATCTTTTAGTTGGGCTATATTACCTACTATACCCATCACAATAAATCTCACCAACTGCATTTATGTACATTAATTAGAGAAATAAATCACCCAGATGGGTAATAATTCATAATCATATTTTAGACTAGGTCTCAAGTGTGCTAAGTGTGAAGAAGTCTACAAAATACATTCTTAAAAAAACTCAATAAAACTGAACAAGGGAACACACACTACTGCATAGTTTCTGCTTTACTACAGTTGTGGAAATGCCTAGACACATCTTCCTCCCTTGAAGTCACAGACTGACATACACTGGCAACCCTTCGACAGCAACCACCATGAAATATAAACAATGTGTGAATTACGACACACACAGAGATGCTGTGCTTTCCTAGAAGTCCAGTATAATGTTCATATTAAAGGCCTTGGTTCAACTGCCTGTCACCTTCCTTACCTCCCCAGTGAGAAGACTACAGTACTAAACTTCACAGGTTAGAACCGCTATCCAATCAATGAAATGAGAACTCTCCCTCCAGGGAGGCTTTGCAAACACTGTGTTGGGTTGATTGGGAGAGGCATCTAGTATATTATGCACATAACTGAGAATGAATGTTTTACAGAGGTTGTTGCCTTTAGTAAAAATGAAATCCTTTACTTTACCTTCAACTGAGTTTGTAAGTCTATGCACACTCCAATAATTAAGTAGTCTATCCAAATTCCTCCCTAATCTCAACACAGAACCTCCAGTTAGTTAACATTGAAGAGAGACAGAAAACACTTTTGCTAGAATTCTATTTAGTTTGTGTCTCCTTATAACAAAGTAAATAACTGCTTGTGAATAGTGAGGCCATTTATAGCCCAAGAGGGTAAGTCAGTTAGATATTTAAAGATGGAATTAGTAACACCTCATTTACCTGGACATTTTCTAGACAAGTATACTGAAGTCGTCACGTACTCAAAGTTTATTCTTATTTAATACTCTAATGTAAAATATATATTTATAAACTTATTATACATATAAATATATATTTATATATGTTAATATATTTAGACATTATATATTATAAATGTATGTATATACATATATTATAAATATATATAAGATAAATATATTTATAAAATATATTAGTTACTGACTTTCTGATGTTGCTTGACATATAGTTTCCCTTGATGCAATAGTCATCTGTGTGAGCATTTATAACTCAATGTGGTTATACAGTTCTATCCTGCTCAGTTTTTATTTTTCTCTTCTGCATTATCAAGCTTCCCACTGTCACTTAGGGTATCGCTGTGCCTTTTAGCTCTCCCTTTACTGTTTCTAATCTGTTGTGGCTTGGGAAACCAGATAACTGAGCTCATTAAGAATGGCATACTGAATATGTCAGGCTGAGTTAGAATGGGTCCTGAGAAAGTAAACTGTGTGACTGTCCTGGCAGTGTTAGTGAAAGATATTTCCGATGGGCAAGAGCTGGTTTTTTTTCCCTCTTATTTGTAGATGCGAACCAACCCCATTGAGGGTTGAGGTGAATGTTTGAGAGGGTGGAATATTTCTTTACTTAATGCATTTCTCTATAGGAGGTACACTCTTGAAAGGATTATGGATAAGAGTCTGTGTAGTCTAGAAGCAAAAGCAATAGGTGTGATGGCACTTAGGGACCTTCATATGGAGATTCTGTAAACCATGTAGTAGAAATCAGAGTCTACATTGACACCAAGAATCCCCTGATTCCTATTATAGAGAGGGATGTGCTCTGTTGAAGCAAAGTTCAGCCAGGTTATGTATAATTGGCTTCATGCTGGGCTTTTCTAAATTCCCCCTTCTACTATATTCCAGGATATTGGCAAGGTGTGGTTGAAATAATCTTGGAGGGGGAGGCCCAGGCTCAGCTGTGCTTTTTCTTCATAGTAAGCAGTTTGCTTAACTCCCTTCCTTCTCCGTATAGTGCATAAATCAGGACCCCTATCTAAAATTCTTTTCCATGAATCTAAAGCTGTCCTTAGCCCAAAATAATGAGTGTCCAAATCTTATGTTAAATAATTTCCCCACATCCACACACCATCACAACCTGGTGAGTAGATATCACCTGCATTCATTCCTTTGTATTTGAATGAGTTCCAGACTTGGCAGCAGACAGAGCAATCCTTCAGCACCTCCCATGGTGTCTTATACCAAAACTGCTCTACTCTTAGGCTCTCTCCATGCTTCTCTCTATACCCTTGTGAGTGATAGGGGCATAAAGTGAATGACAGGCTATTGGGTGCAAAAGATAAATGGGGTTATTTTGCCATTTGTTATGTCCCCAGCACCCAGGTATAGCCAGGTTTTCAGTGGTATCAGCAAGTATTCCTTGTATTTGATATCATTGCAGACAAAAAATATAGTTGTAAAATTACTAATGCAATTGCTGTCTTCCCTTAGAAATGTTAAATGGTTAATACAAATGGCAGGCTTGAAAGAGAGGCCAGTGTAACAATTTCATTCTAAGAACTGAGTCTAAGTGTGTGTAATCACTTGTGTATATAAGGACAATGTTACTTGAAATGTGAAGAACTGTATCCTACCTCCAAATTCTTAGTACCACAAAGATGAGCACAAAAATAATGTCTCTAGAAAGATACTCAGATTTCCAGGCAGGAGTCCTTGGTTTATCTTTTGTCTTTAAGTTTAGCACAATTGTTTCATGTTGTACTGTGTTGTGTTGTTGTTGTTGTTGTTGTTGTGGTGGTGGTGGTGGTGGTGGTGTTTGGCTGCTGTCTATTGTTTTTTATTGTCTCATAAATCTATTCACTAATAAATAATAAGCTTGGAGGTAAGAAAAGGGAAGATTTTTCTGTCTCTGTGTTCTTCAAGAGTACCTTGTAGAGAGTCTGATGTTATTTTTCAAGAGTGTTATCCATCACGATGTGTACAAAAGCTTCTTTCTAAAAGAAGCGCAGACTAACAATTTTATACAACCATCTGAGGATTTCCACAAGTAAATACTTTTGATAGCAACTGTAATCAGAATTCTAAACTGTCAATATTTCATATTTATAATGAATTATAAAGTCAAGCCTGATGTTCTAACCTTTATGACTTGCTGGACAATAATTGTATAAAGTCTTAGAGCACACTGTCAAAATGCTCCTGTTTTAGAAGGGGAGACTGTTCACAGAATGAGTAAAAATGCCTTTGAATATTATTATAGATGACATCATTGTTTTATACATGTCACCTGTATACATAAATTGCCTTTTCATCTTCTGGCCATTTCTTTGTTATTGTGATTTTGTGTTACACAGTAATGTATGATTTATATGATAACAGGCATCTGTATCACATGCTGCCTTTAGCTTCTTCTGGATTTATTTTTTCAAGGTGAAAACATTCCAGTCTGAGAAGCTACTCTATGAGGATCTTCTTTTAAATATAACTTCTATTTCATTTTAATTCCCAGACATGTTTAAAATTCTAATCAGAGTGTGGAAAGCCACATTTCAATCCAATAAAACACAATAAATAAAACTCATTCATCTCCCATTATTTCATTCCTGTTTTTTACAACCCATCAACAAAAAGCTATTTTTGCAATCTCATTATATTTGTCAGTTATTGTTACCTGAAATTACAAATTAGGGAGAGGTTTGGCCTGTTTTCCTTTCCTCTTTTTCCCCATGGGCCTCTGTAAAGAGTGTGAGTCACCTCTAAGTACTTAGTCTCTCAGATCATTTTTAATCAGTCCTCCTCAGTTTTTCATGCTAGATAAAAGGGAAAGACTCTTGATCAACCATCCTTCATGTGACAGTCAAAAATTCACTTTGTGAATAGCAGTCAAGCATTCTATGCTTGATAATCTATGAGTTTCATATTTAATTTTAAAAGATAAATTTGGAAAAGAGAAAAATCCATACATAGATTTTATTAATAGGAAATGTTAAGTCATCAGTGACTGGTCACCAGTTGATTCGGAGACAGGAAACCAGATGCCAACCACGTCTGTTCCTATATTCACACTGTTGACTGCCACATGCTGATTCTGAAGGGGCAAGAGTTTTTATAGCATGTCAAAACAAAGAGAACAAAAATCAGTAAAGGAAATCTCCTGAGCCTTTGAGAAGACTTAAGTTGGGGCAAACAAAAAAAACCAACAACAACAAAAACAAACAAACAAACAAAAAAACTAGAGTATTATGAAATGTCAAAGAAGTAGATCCTAACCAACTGGGGAAAAAATGTATTTAAACCAATTCCACAAAACCAGCTCTGAAGGAGAGCAGTAGCTATGAGCCATGTTGGTACAGAACAGCTACCCTGGACAGAGAGGCAAAGCTTTAACAGCTGCTCTAGATGCCTCCTGGTTTCCCCCAGGTATCCCTTTAAATGTGGTGCTTGTAGTTCTTCCTGCCAACTATGGACGGAATGAGCCAAAAAAAGTTCAAAGAATAAACTGCATAACCACAAACACAAATCAACGTGTTCGCACTGCTGAGATAAACACTCTAATTAAGCCGGTTCAGGTCTTTCTGCTGTACAATATCAGAACTATTTTTGTTAAAACTTTATTCTAAAGATTATAAGTTTAAAATAAAGGCACACACTAAAACTAACCAAAGTCCATAAACGTCGATGAACTTCTATACAGTTAGAATCTCTATTCTGAGGCTGTGGAGCTTCACTTTCTAGTTTACACTGCCACTGTCAAATATATGTTTTATTCACTTATCCACCACCAAAACAAATGTATGGTGATGTTGAAACTGAAAAACCAATTAGTTGTTTAAGCACTTTAACAGCTCAGCAGTTCTTTACCCAGATTCAGCCCTTCCTTGTCACCTATATGCATCCTATCTCTCTCTCTCTCTTGTCACTCTACCTGCATCCTCTCTCTCTCCTTTGTCACCTACCTGTATCTTCTTTCTCCTCTTTGTCACCTACCTGCAACCTTTCTCTCTTCTTTGTCATCTACCTGCATCCTCTCTCTCTTCCTTGTCACCTACCTGCATCCTCTCTCTTTCCTTTGTCACCTACCTACATCCTCTCTGTCTTTCTTGTGACCTACCTGCCTCCTCTCTCTCTCTCCCTTGTCACCTACCTGCATCCTCTCTTCTAGTCCTTTCCAAATTTTTCTGTCCCTACGTGCACATTTCTTAAGACATATATAGTATAGGCTGGGATCTGTGTATGAGGGAGAACATGGGCTTCTTTTTCCAGCTTCCTACAATTGCTTCTTTTTATTTTGAGCTCAATAAAATCCCGTTAGATATACACACCAGCATTTCATTATTCAATCATCGATTCATGGAAAACTAGGTTGGGTCTTCTTCTTTGTTACAGTATATATATAAATCACCAATACACTAACAAGACAGGAAAGCATAACATGAAAAAGGATAGTAAATAGAATTCAATTCTGATTATTAATTCACCTTGAGATGATTGATAAATTTTTTAAAATGCAGATTTTACTTATCTCTGTAACTTAACAGGACTTTTAGACTTAGGGTCTGCAGATAAAGATAAATGGCACTGACTACAAGTATATAAACTTTTACTTGAAAATAATGAAATTCTATAAGTTAGTATACTAGATTAAAGAGGACAGATTTCAGGGATTTGAGAGGAAATCTAAAATCAGCACAATGTCCTTCTAACTTGATACACTGTGTCCACTCAGGTAAATTGTTTTACCTTCTCTGAGCCCAGTCTCCCTCTTAACCTCTCTGTGTATCCACAGCAAGGATAGTCCACACTAATCCCAGGGCAGTGCCTAAGCTGCTTCCTACAAACACTTGATATATAACGAAAACTTCATGCATTCTGTTCAACTTTCTGAGTGAAATCATTTACAGCTGCTAATGGAACAACTCATGGCTGATTTGTCTCTGTTCTTTACAAGGCTAGCACTAAAGATGCGTCATGGCATTTCTGAACCCAAGTTCAGAAAGAAACACCACACCAATTTTGCCAAAGGGTGTATTGTTAATTTGATAGAGGGAGGGGGTGATTACCTTCTTTCTCTTGTTGACTTTGAGGTAAATTCAAATGTCCATTTTCTCTCCAATCTTATATTTAATCCTACATTTTTTTTACAGAACAAAACCATTGCTATAAGAGTTAATTGTTTATTTATTTCCTGTATTAGCCATGAAATCTTTGCTTGTCTTTCAAAACTTAATTGGTCTTCTGTTCCCTATTGAGTCCTTTAAATCCTGGTGTTTGCTTCAAACTGACTGGGCAGAAAGACAATTTCTTCATCTCATCACTCCCATGCAAATTGATCTGAGAGTGTGTTTAGGATATAAACAGCTGGACTCGCTAAAGCTATTTATGACTTGATTTTCCTAGGCTTACTTTTGATTTATAAGTACTGAAATTAAATAAGACATTTTCACTGCTTCAATGGGTGGCTATAATTTCAACAACACAGCAGAAAGGCTGAGACTATTTACGAACATATTGTGGCCATAACATTTCAATTTGGCAAAGACAAAGAAAATATATTGACTTTTTATATTTCTACTTGAGATTCATTCAAAAGACATACTTGTATTTGATATGAGTTAGTTTATCAATGTTCAGTTGTTTTGCTTGTGCAGCATGCCCAGGCAGTCCTGTTTGTAGACACCTGGTTCTCTCCACCTCCAGAAACCCTTAGCAAGGGACATCCTGCTAATGACAGATAACAGGCTCCATGCTTGTAGAAAGTGCCATAAGTTTATCTAACCAGAAGTCAAGTTGACAAGGACATTAGTTTCCCATTTTCTTTGAGTTGAATAGTGTAGTGATCAACTGACTTAATTCTGCAGTACCAATAAGAGCTTCAATTATATGTTTAATCATAGATGTGATTAAAGAAAAAAGAGCTATGCAAAAGAAGAAACAGATGTTGAAGTAATAAAATACATTAAATATGTTGCAAATATAAGAAGGTTACATCTAAGGCACAGTCAAAGTCTCCAACATAATATAGGATGAAGAGTTGAAGATAAATACTCAAAGTAAACATTACAAACTTATGGATATATAATATATATTTCCCAAACCTCAATTTTACTGGAATTCAAATACAGTATGGGTATAATCCTTACCAGTTAGGCTCTGGAGATATTAAAAGACAGTATATTAGGTGCAGCTTTGAAAAGCATAAAAATACATGGTCTATATGAAGATCATGAGACTTGAAATGCACTCAAGTATTCACTGCATCTAGGTGACTGACAGTATTATAAAGCTCCTTGGTTACATTAGATGTAGTAAAAGCAGTCTAGAAGTAAGTAATATGTTGATGGAGAGTTAAAACTAGCAGCATGGGTTAGAAGTCTTTACCATTGTCTCCACTGTTAGCAAATTATCCTTTGGTAATGAAGATGGTAGTTGGTACATGGAAGGCAAAGACCCCCAAGACATTGATATATACACAGGAACCTGTCTGTGCATCTGCTTTGAGTGTTTTCATTTTGGTTCCCAGGTGCTGTGTTTGAACCTATCAAAGCAGATCTCAGGAATGAGAGTGTCCCTCAGAGCTAAACATCAATCCATCAATCCATGGTAAGTATCAGTGACTTGAAGCTCTATGATCTTAACAGTAAGGTTTTTATCTGATTGAAATCTAGGGAACATGTGATTAGGATATTCCAATATTAGCAACATTGGCAGAGGTGTTTCAGTGACCAGATGTAATTTCTAGACTATGAGTTCATCCCACCTGAGCAACTGCTCTACTGTCTATTTTAAAAAGGTTAAAAACTGTTTGGGTAAACTACCCCCAGACATACTGTTTCAACTGGCTATGATTGATATTCTGTATCATCTGGCTATGATTGATATGCTTGTATTCTCATTTGTTAATTGCTACACCCACACCAGGAGGTACTGGCAAGGATATATAAATATTTGTTCTTTCTTCATTTGATTAAGGCATTCTCTGATTGGCTTTAACAAAGATCTGATGGCCGATAGCTGGACAGGAAGCAGAAGGTAGAACTTCCAGGTAGGGAGAAGGGGATGATGGGAGAAGACTGAGAGTTGGGAGATTACCTCATGGGACATGGACAACAATATACATACTGGGGCTGAGAGACAGGTAAAGAACAAGACACTGGGAGGACATGGCCTACAATACTCAGGTTTTAAAAAAGAGCTAGCTAAGACCTAGCCCAAGCTAAAGTCCCAAGTTTCAAAAACAGATAAGAGTTTCTGTGCCTTTATTTATATCACCAGCAGGTCCACCACAAAATTTCCTCTATAAAGAACTTTGTGTGGACATCATTATCATTCTTAATTCAAGGTGTATGCCAAAATTTTGGTTTTGTCTTACACCCTATTATTTATTCGAAGTATCATAATGAACAAAACTAGCTCATAGCCACACTCACCCTATATTATATGTATTACATTAATACGAGCAGTGTGACAACTCCAATACTCTGTAACTACTCAACATCCAGAAATCAAAGATGTCTTTGGAGAGGCACAGATTGGGAAGTAGAAAGAGAAATATTAAATACATTTTGCATGAACATATTTGTTAAGTCTAGGTGTCATGATTTACATATATATATATATGTAATTTATGAATTTTCTTTTTGACTATACAATGGAAACCTTCAGCTTTGTAGGTCACTGTGACAACTTATGATATGATTAATATGCTCTAATGATGTCTGGGAGAGAGGATACTCATTAAGGATGTGTGTGACAAAACTTGCAAAGACTACTGAGAGCATGAAAGATTGGATCATATTTCAAAGGAAATTTGACAAGTTAGAGAAGTGGTCAGGTAAAGAAATGGATTTTAATAAGGCTGAAGGGAAAATTACTATGAGTTTTACCTCCATCCTGAAGCCAATGACTGCTCATCATTTTTCTGCTGTCTTATCTGACCTAATTCAACACTCTCCTGAACGAAAGCCCTCTTCCTTCCTTGCTGTTTTATGGAACATTCTTTATTGAACACTGGAGTGGTATTAAAGAACCAGTCTGCCTCCATCTTAGACTTAAAAGCTATCTCATAGTAAAGACAAACTAGCTTCATTATTTATGATTAAACATATGCTTTTTCTAGGATTGGGCAATGTCCCACCTAAACTACAAATGGTTCTGTAGTGCCTGTTCTAAGAATGGCAATCAAATCTTTGTTTAAAAAGTTGTTTATACCCATCTTGCAGCTCTACCTTTGTTTCAAAATATTATATAACTACGTGTTGTTATGACTATCTTGTTTAGTTCACCTTGCAAATATGTCTTTGTTGCTGAAGGGACTAACTTGCTCTGCTATGTTCTGCTCCTGTAACCCCATTTATTTTCCCTGTCAAATTCTCCATTTAGAAACTGTTTACCCCTGAACTGTAAAAGTCTTGACTTCTTCACATTCACTGCTGAGTTCTCCAATCCTTCCACAGAGGGCAGTAGTTTGTGTAGGCCAATAACAAAGCTTGCTTTAATTAATTGCTCTCTTTAACTAATTTGGCCATGGTGATTTTGGTCAATGGTCTTCCTACTCACATCTTTGGGATTAATAGTATCTACTGATTGAATTTAATATATCTTCTTTAAAACCTTAAAGTGCTATTTAGAATATACCACAATTTTAATCACACTGTGAAAAGCCTATAATGAAATAGGTCTTGCCTATCTGTGTGTTTCTTCCTCATGTGTTTTTCTTGCTTCCAAGGTAGCCTATTATATCATTAACAATACCCAACCCTTTACACATACTGTTCCCTCAATGGGCAATGATCTTCCTGGTTCTTCAGAGAGCTACATATTCTGTAACTTTTGATCACTGCCTTGGTCAAATATTCTATTACCCTTTACATAAACAGAAGAGCCCCATCTCTACCATAGCTTTGTTTTTGGTCCCAGCAACACTCGCTGAAATCATGTCTGTTTCCCTTTAAGACCATCCTTCTCTCATGTGAATAGAAGCACTGTGAGGTAGGGGTTCCTCTCTGTCCTCTTTGTCCAGTACTTACCACAGAAAAGTGGTTGACATTTACCAGGTGACTAGTAGATATTTACTGATGATATTTGAAAATACTTCTCATTGTTCAAGGACAACATCTTTGTTACTGACAAATTTTCAGAGACTCCAAGAACCAAAACATTTCACCATCTTAAATTACAAGATAACCATGTCATAATACTGATGATACATGATATTCAGAGAGATTCACTATAGAAGTAATTGAGTCTGGCATTGTTTTGCAATGCAATTGGAATGCAAGCATCAATAAGACTTTCAATACTTTAAACAATGCTATTCTCTTCACAAAGTTATAAAATGTGCTAATTTAAATGGCAATGTATCAGTCATCTTTTATTTTATTTTAAGGAAATTAGTGTTTAAATAGTTTTTTAGTAAATGCTGAATGTAGAAAATATTTTCTCATTATCATTACATATATGCATGCAAATATATGATATACTATTTTAACATATATTGAAAGTTTTTTGAGATTCTTAATATCTCATCATCAACATATTTATCTTAAAATGTAGAACATGGGATGATAGACATCAATTAGTACAACAGTACGAAATTAACTCTTCAGTTGAAAATTAAACACTTTAAAATACTCTAATAATATAACTATACCTACTAGAATCTCTCTCTCTCTCTCTCTCTCTCTTCCCACACCTGCCCCCTCAGATTTTTTAGAATAGGTCTCTTTGTGTAGCCCAGGCTTTCCTGGAACTCAGAGATCCTCCAGTCTCTGCCTCCAGAGTGCTGGGATTAAAAGCATGTACCATCACTACCCAGCAGGAGCTAACCTTTAAAGTAGGCATAATCCTCATTAATACCACCAAAGATATTCTGTTATCTGGGCCCTATCCATGTGTACAGAAAAGCATATTTAGATGTTATCATTGCTGTGTGTCTCAAAATATAGAGTTGATGTGGGATTATCCAAGTGTGCCCTCCACCATAAAAAGTGATAATCATGACAAATGGCACAGACTGAGTTCTCTGTGCTAGAAGACTCAGAAATTGCACGAGAAAAGAATGAAAGTGTGAAAGAAGCCTACAAGTAATGTGCCTCCTGAGAGCCTGCAGGAAAATCAGATGTCAGGTTTACTACTCCTAAGTGACTGAATTTAACTTACAGATTCATCTCACCAACAGTGTCTCCAGAAATCAACACAACTTGACTTTCAACTTGACTCTGTACCCCAGAAAAATCCAGACCCATATATGTTTAATATAAGACTTCTGAGAATGAGACAATATATTTGTTTAAAGACATTTGTGGTAAAATGTACAGCAACAGCAGGAAATTAAGTAATGTTGCATCCCAGAAAACCTTATACCAGTCAAGAAAACAACAAATCTCTGAACATGATACGCTCCACTCATTTTACTCAGCCTTGCTTTCTGCCAAATCGTACAGAGTGTGCTTGCTGCAATGTTAAAAAAAATTGGTAATAAGGTAAAATTTAAAAATAACACTTTGGTCTGAATTTGCTCTTGCCTTATACAGAAGACGTGTTTCTTAGGTGATATGAAACTTTGTGCCTAAGCTTTTTGGTCAGAGAAATTGAAAGTGTCTGCAAAGGGATGCCCACATGGCAAGCCATCTACACCCTTAATGATGTCAAATGATACTGCCCCACCATGAGCTCCAGTTTGAGAAGTAACCAGCCTTGTTCTCCAGCTGAGTTCCATGTAATTTAGTTGTCCAAGTGATGGAGCACAGCTCTTCTACTTAATTTATATGAAACTAGAATCAACTTGACTGTATCCTGGTTAGGGCAATGGTTACATTTCCTTGAAAAAAACAAAACAAAATAAACAAACAACAACAACAAAACCAGTCTGTCCTTGGTGGAGCCAAAGAAAAGAAGCAAAGAAAACTTCAGAGGAAATAAAAAGCCAGATCAAAGGATCCCTTGACATTCTATGTTCAAGCTATTCCCTTCATGCTGTTAAGCTTCAAATGTCTGTGATCTTGCTGTAGTAATAGCACCACATTAAACAGAGCTTGGAACACTATTATAGCAGATATAACTGACTACGTGACAATACAATATCAGAAGTTGTTCCAAGTGTATGTTCCTTTGTGGGACAGATTTTAACATTAAGAATAAGTTGTCCCTATTTATTGACTGTTTGGTCTATTTAGAGAAAAAATATGAAGATAAATTTTTATATTGATTTATAACTACATCTTCAAAATATCTGAAGAATAGACATCCAAATTTCAAAGAAAAATCTCTTAAATTGTCGCAAATATCCTCCTTATTACCCATCTCAGAGAAAGACCAAATCTACTCCCAACTGCTCATTCTGAAACTAAGAGCTAAAGCAGTTCTCAGCAAGCCTTCTGTGATCCCTTCTGATTGTGACACCCTCTGCATAGTCATTCATACATCATTTAGTTAACTTCTTTTTCTCTGAGTAGGTAATGCTTCTGCTCTTACTTTTAAAAACTTTCTGTCTCATATCTTCCCTGTCTAGTCCCCTTCCCCCTATTCTACTAAGGCTCCTGCAGCTGCTATTTTCCTGTCCTCCTCATCATCATCACTCTGACCTTCTAGAGATGCTTCAGGAATATTCAAACATAAATCATTAGCATTGACTTTCTTCCCACATGTGGCAAAACTCTTTGCATAGTATGCTTTTTATCAAAGGATAACAATATCTAGGACCACTTTATAGGCTGGGAAGCTGAATCTCAACAAAGATAAGAGATTTGTCTAGCTACATTCCCACTTTTTGAAGTGTTTTTCATTTTTCATTGTATTTTGTCTTTATATTTTAATTCTCATAACAATTACTTGCTTAGAGTAGTGTCATTATTGTCTGCAACATCATGCTCACTAATCGTGACAACACAAGAAAATGACAGACCATGGGTCCAACCTAGCTCAGACATGCATTCAGTATTTGTGCACATAATAATATTTGTGTCCTTTCCAAGCTGGGCTTCCAACTGTAGTCGTGAGCCCTCAAATGAGAGATACATTTTTCTACTCTTTTCTCTTTTCAGTCCTTATCATTTATTCTTAGTATCACACATATGTGTCTACCCAATCAGAATTAGTACACTGACTATAGATTCATTTGCATTGTGTCCCTTATTTGATCTAAGTGTTTGTTCAACTTGGGTTTTGCTTACAGTTGATAAATATATGATATTGAACACTTGCTTACTAAGGATGTTTTTATGTTTATCTGTACATCAATCACTGAAAACGACAACTCCACTGCCAGGATTCTGTAATGTGGTTTGCTAAATACTCTTTCAGAGAAAATAAGAGATAACAATATTTTAAGTAAAAAGTACTACATGGTCAAATGAGGCCTGGAAATGTTAGTCTTCTTGGAAATAAGCACACCCATTAGTGTGCACAAAGCTCTGAGAAGTGAGAAGTATTTTGGATAGTGCTTCATGAACACATTGGCCAATGGACACCTTTTCCAAGTGGTATCTATAGAAATGTATAAGCCATTTTCATGAAGCTTATGACAGAGAAAAATACTGTTATTAAAGATGGTGATCATCTGGTCTGGAGAGATGGCTCAGTGGTTAAGAGCACTGACTGCTCTTCCAGAGGTCCAACGTTTAATTCCCAGCAACCACATGGTGTCTTACAACCATCTGTAACAAGATCTGATGCCCTCTTCTGGTATATCTGAAGATAGCTGCAGTGTACTTGTTAGTATTCTGTCTAAACTCCACCTCCCCAGTTACCTGGCAACAGCCAGGTATGCTCCTCCCCATAGTTACCTGGCAACTGCCAGGTAGGCCTGATCCACTATAAAAGGGGCTGCTTGCCCCCTCCCTACTCTCTTACTCTTATTCTCTTACTCTTACTCTCTTACTCTCTCTCTTACCCTCTTGCCTCTCTGTCCCCTCCCCCACCTTCCTCTCTCTCCACGTGGTCATGGCTGGCCTCTACTTCTCTTCTCTCTTACCTTTCCACCTTCTTCTCCCCACCTTTGCCCTATCTCCTGAATAAACCTCCTCCCCCTTGGAACCGTGTGGCCTGGAGTGGTCTGTTCTGAACTGCAGTCGGACTTCTTCAAACAACTAACATTGGTGCCATGACTCGGATATGAAAACTTAGGGAATTGCCGTGCTGCAGGATGCTGCAGCAGCTGGATGCTGTAACAGGGTAGGACCAACTCCATGGGGCCTGCCTCTACCACCGCCACCTCTACACAAAGTAGACTCCATCCCTGCTACCTGCCATCACCGACTGCATGAATTTCCACCGCTGCTGCAGACTTACTATGCCTGCGGCCCACCACGTAGTACTCTGCCACGTGGGTTAGGTAGCCAGACAGGCCCACACAGACCTTGAGGTTCCATTTTCCTGATACCAGACTGCATAAGCCTGCAAACACACACAGGCATATTGATTGGTAAGAAGATTCCAATTGGCGGGAGGGACCCTAGAAGCCCAGATAAGGCCTGGCCAGCCTTCCCTGGGCTGAGAGGTGTTGGCATTTGTCTGCCCCAGTCCCTATGACTGGCCTCCTAGCTGAACTACTACTTAGGACATTGGCTGCTGGGTGATTCACCCCCCCCCCAAAAAAGCAGTTTACAGTCTCCCTCCCCACTCTGAGCTCTTGCAGCCTGCCAGAAATCCTGGTACCAGGTTAAACTGCAGGAAGTCCTGCCCTACCGCCACAGCAGACCTGACCTACAATAACTATGCCCTCAGCTGCGGGCCCATAGCCCCAACTTTCCAGCCATTTGATCGTATGCCACTATTGCCAGCTTTCTTATACTGTTCCTAGCCAAATGTTTTCTTGCTAATACTGAAATGTGCTTTTCTCTACCTACAGAACCTGCCAAAGCTACTTAAGACTCTTTCCTATCCTGTCTTAATAGATTTTTACTACTGCTATTAAATTCTATTCAGTTACAACCAAACCTTATGGCTCTTAATCTTGTCAGAAGTCTGCTAATAATATGTTTAAGTTTGTAGCCGACAGAATTTCCAAAGCCTGTTACAGTCGACCCAAGATGGTTTCAGAAGACTTTGACACCTAGAAGATACAGCCTAGATTACATGCGATGATACAATCACAAACGCAGTGGACTAAACTGGATGCTCTGAGTCAAATGACTTGGCTAAACCAAGGTAAGTCATTTCTCATGTCACACGTATCCATTCCACAGAGAAAAAGCCCTGCGTCTTCTGTGCTTGGAAGCCAAATTGACTTCGCCCAAGAGACTATGGAGACCATGGGAACTGTTGGCTAGTGGACTCTGTCATTTTTTAAAATAATATATAACTGGTAGATTATTGTTTACTTTTTCAGACTTCTGACTACATTGACAGCTAAGCTTTCACAGATGTAATCTGTTAACTCATTACTTAAACTCAGTTGCCATCAAT
Source organism: Arvicanthis niloticus (assembly GCF_011762505.2). Taxonomy (NCBI): domain Eukaryota; kingdom Metazoa; phylum Chordata; class Mammalia; order Rodentia; family Muridae; genus Arvicanthis; species Arvicanthis niloticus. The sequence goes on along the minus strand of NC_047668.1, from coordinate 75,659,520 downwards.
TAAGTGCTTCATATTTCTTCTTCTTGCTATGCCATTATCTTAATATTATCTGAGTTCCTATAAACTTGCCTACCTCTAATAAAATTTCACTATACAATCCAGCAAAGACAGTGGTGGCACACGCCTTTTATCCCAGCACTTGGGAGGCAGAGGCAGGTAGATTTCTGAGTTCAAGGCCAGCCTAGTCTACAGAGTGAGTTCCAAGACATACAGGGTTTTTCTATATAACAAAGGTTCATCTTGAAGACTGCTTGTGTTGTTAATTCATGCTGTTATCTCTTTTGTAAGCTTATAAGCTACAGGAAACCTACTCAGATCTACCTTTCATGGACCAAATAGACGCCATCTGGATAAGTATATCTGCCTAAATAAATAAATAAATAAATAAATAAAGGGATCCCAGAGGGTGGGATCCCTCTGGGCTTCAAATGTACATCTTAGAAAAATTTTCTTTCCCCTAAATGTACTTAATCTTATTCCCAACATCTTGTCAAGTCCAGGCACATCCAGAACAGCTCCAGAGAAGCAACCTCTGGATACTCCATCTCCTGTCACATACACAGCTGCTTCTACTGGACCTGTTCCTTCTGACCCATCCTCAGATGGCTCCACAGACCCTGGACAGCAGGAAACAGCCAGCTTTCCTAAGACTGGACAGACATTCCCCATACCTATTCTTCTGGGTTCCCCCTAGAGACTCATCACCCCCAATGCCAGCAAGAAGTAGCCAGATATCACAACGTCCCTATTCCTGCTTCACCGTCACCTCTTTCTAATTTTCCTTTTTTTTTAACTAAACCAAAATAGAGAGATATTAATATTCTGTCTAAACTGCCTACAGCCTTTCTAGACTGACTCACAGAGACAATACAGCCTTAGGGGGTAAGACTTAAGATATATATAAAGTTAAATGATTCTTTTGGCCTACAATAAAAAGACCCTAAAACCTGAAGCAGATATTTTAAGATTAAAATTATTCTCTAGACGAAAGGGGGAAATAAAAGAGAATTTTTGAAATAGGCCAAAACTAATAATAATAACAGGGCCCTTTCCCTAACCTAAATAGTTAAAAGTGCCTGCCAGCAGGTTTGGGCCCATATATTTAGTTACAGAGGAGGGGGAGTTACAAGACAAAGGCCTGTTAAGAACATCCCAGAAACTGACTGGCCAAGAGAGGAACTACACCCTACCCCCATGGTAAGGCCTGCTAGTGTTCAAAAAAAGTAAAACAACCAATCCTGTGAGCCCGCGGGAAAGTTCCCTTTTTCCACACCCCGCCCACATATAAGTGCTAGACCCCTGAGCCATGAGTCAGTCCCTCTATCTCCTATGTGAGATATGGAGATATGGGCTGGCCCAGAGCTCTGATTTAATAAACCACCTCATGTGCTTTACAGCAAGACGGTCTCTCCTGTGTCCTTTGGGTGTGTGCTATCCTGTGACTCTAGTGGACCTCCCTTCTGGGGAGTCCTGGACCTTTCATACTCATATACATAAAGCAAATAAATCCTTTTTAAAAAAAAATGGTCATCTTGAAGGATATTATCGATTAAATAAAGTCAAGCACATTCAGTATTTGGACACAGAAGAGAAGTCAGAGCAGAAAGAATGACACAAATAGCCAATTCATTTTATAAGCTTCACAAAGCTAGATATCCCATCTTCCTTAAGAGAAAGACATGAAGTTTTCCTATATGCATGTAAATATATGAATAACTTAACTAGGCTTATAATGCTTTGTCATTCATAGTTAACAATGAATAATTAAAAACTACTGCATCATGCTTTTGTAATTAAAATAAAAAAATTCTCTTCTTTTAGCTAATAGTACATTGCTGTATTTATATTATATGGTCACTTGTTATCTAACTGCAAATAAAATCATTAGGATAAAGAATTGTAGCTAATATACTTTTTAAATTGGCAGTCTTTTGATCCACAAAATTGTGCAATATAACACATAGTGTTTGTTCATTGTTGCTGTTACAGTTACTTTTGAATTGTTCAAAACAATCACATGGTTATTTTCAGAATTCTCTATTGTCTTTAATTGAATGCCTCTATCTACAAATTCAATTCTCTCTTAGTAAAAAGGTATAACTAAGAGATAACAGTTAAATCTCCACAAAGGAAAAAAAAAGAAAGCCCCCAAAACAAATAACAAAAATGCTGGTGACAATGTCAACACCCCCAGGGGTTTTACCAAAGTCCTCTACTGTGCTAGGATTACCCGTTTCATTTAATTGTAAATAAGGTAGCAAGTTAATGGTAGGAAGGAAATCTTCACAAGGACAAACATAAGAACATTCCTGTCCCTCAGGGCATGCTATGGAAAAACCAGAGAATTACCACAGTATGAAGCTGGCCTTGCTGGAGACAGTGGGGCTGAAAAATGTAGCTGTCAAGAAGCTGAATTCCCATTAACAAATGGAGAGAGCATTTGGATTGCTGCAGCCCTGGACTCACACAGACTGACTTCTGTACTAAGCAGATCTAACTGTCCAGATGACAATTAAAGGAAAGAAAGACTGACCTGAGCTCAAAACTACCCTTTAAGGAGAGGAGGAAAACACAGGGAAGAAAAAACTGTCAATATCATCTTCTCCAAGATCCATTCAGGATTCACAGCATATTTGGTCTGTCTTATTTCAAGTCTGTTTTGGTGATTGCTAGTTAATCAAGTAGGCTCTGTCTCTGTTTTGAGACTCGTGTGTATCTTAAAAAGGACATAAAGATATACTAAAAATATTAACTTAAACTGTGTGACATTTTTGTTGTATTTATAATGTGATGTTGGGGTTTGAATTTATCCTTGCATAGGATAAGTAAGCAGGCTACACCAAGGAACCTAATCCCTAGTTCTTAAATCCTTCAGCAGCTGAACTTTGGAACGTTTGCTTGCTTGTTTGTTTGTTTGTTTGTTTGCCTGGTTTTGTGGTACTGTGGCTCAAACCTGAGTGCTTGCATGTAATGGAAAATAAAAATAGTCCCCATAGGTAGTAGCACTATTTGCAGGTGAGGCCTTGTTTGAGTTAATGTGGCTTGGTTGGAGGAGGTTTGTCAGTAGGGGGTGGGCTTTGAGGCCTCAGTGTCTCTGTTCTCTTTCTACTGCCTGTGGGAATCCCCAGTGTAGAACTCTCAACTACCTTTCCAGTGCCATATGTGCCTGCTCTCTTCCATGCTTTCTGCCATGATGATAATTGACTAAATCTCTGAACTAAAGGCCAGCACCAGTTAAACGTCTTCCTTTATAAGAGTTATTACTGACATAGTGTTTCTTTACAGCAATAGAAACGTGAACTAACACACTTTATGACTGAACTATGTTCCCAGTCTATATACTAAATTTTGTTATAGGAATTTAATAAAGCTCCTACAGTTATTGCTTTTATCTTATAAATCCTATATAATTTAGGGCCATTTCCCTGATAAGAAAACTCAAATAAAATGAATGATTAAACTTGCCTACAGTCATATACTTGGTGGGTGATTGAGATAATTATTACTTTTTGGTTAATACCTGACATGACAAAATGCAGTTTATTGGAGGAATTTATTTTGCCTCATGGTTTGAGAAGACTGTCTGTCATGATGAAAAGGCCATATCAAGGTTCCAGGTAGCAGAAGCACGGCACTAACATCTCATAGCTTAGTCACCAGGAACCCTCATCTGTTCATCTAAGTTTTCTCTTTCTCTCTTCCTCTCTTCCTCTTCCTCCTCCTCCTCCTCCTCCTCCTCCTCCTCCTCCTCCTCCTCCTCCTCTTCCTCTTCCTCTTCCTCTTCTTCTTCTTTTTCTTCTTCTTCTTCTTCTTCTTCTTCTCTAACTCCTCCTCCTCTTCAAGAATTATTTATTTTATATTTAGGTGTACACTCCCATTACAGATGGTTGTGAGCTACCATGAGATTGCTGGGAATTAAACTCAGGACCTCTGGAAGAACAATCAGTACTCTTAATTGAAGAGCCATCTCTCCAGCTCCCAAGTTACCACTTCTGATTCATTCTGAGACCTCCAGTCCAAAAGATAGTGCAGCCCTCCTCAATCACACTTGCCTAGAAACAACCCCCAGAGACATACCTTGAAATTTATCTCGTGGGTGATTCCAAAACCCTGTAACACTGACAATAATTATTATTCATCATACTAGTCTATTCCACATTCAAATTTAGAGTCTGAAATTTAAACTTTAAGACAGAATCAGGTACACTTCAGCACAACAAAATATATGAATAAGCTGTGGAGGCTATAAAAAAAAAATGAATGATTTAAGTGATTTTTCTTTCTGTGGAGGACCTGAGTTCAGTTCTCATAACTCATGTAACTGACTCCAGTGGGTTTAGCATTTTTTTTGACCTGCATGGGAACACCCACAAATGTATACATACCCATGTTAAGACATATGCACAGATTTACAGAATTAAAATATATCTTGTAGGACTTTTGGGTCTCAGTTTGAACTTAAAATTGAAAAAATCCCACTGTTCCAGGACACATTCCAGAACCTTAGTCAGAGGACACTTGCTGGATTAACATTCAGAGGAAGAAGGGAGAGGCTAATTAATATTCCTCAGACCACAGGGGAGAGAATCCACCTGCAGGTGAGGAAGGCCCAGAGCACATAGATACATTCCAGAAGAGGGGCCCGGGATGGGAGGTGGTAATAAACCTGGGCAAAGGGAAGACACTCATTGTCATAAAAGTTATGTGCGAATCTTAGTCACCTAACCTGGGAAGGTCAGCCTTTGAGGTCCTTTGTGGTTGCCCTTGTAAACTCTGTATAAAAACTGCTCCCAACTTTTCTCAGGGTTCCTCTTGTCTGCATATAGGGGAACCCCAGTATACTGGTTTAACATCTTATCATCAATAAACTTCATGTTATTGGAGTGAATCCCTTCTGTATTGTTTCTGGGGGAGTGTGTCCCCTGGTTTTGGATCTTAGAGTACAACAATGTAAATGTTTACAAATATGAACAAACTAAAAGTATCTAAGGAAACAAACTGAGTTTTAAACATGTATTTTATATAAGTTCTGGTAATTTTGATAGATTTGAGTAGTCATCGAGCTTTATTGTAGGGTAAAAAAAAGGAAAGATTCCATAGGTTGAAAGTGTGCCAGGTGGATAAGATGTTGGAGGAGAGATCATTATAATCTACTGCTACAAGAGTACAAAATGACTTCTTCTAATCTGAAGAGAGTGCTTTCAAAGTATTTGCAAGCTGGGCATCCTGATGGTTGGCAGATCAAGTCCATGGTTTTCAGATGTATCAGTCCACCTTTCTTCATGATTCCTTATTTTTAAGACAGCAGAAGTTTTATTATAAGACTTGCTTTAAAATAAAAAAAAAAAGAAAAATGAATATGAAACAGATTATATAAAGCTACAGGGTACATGCAAAACTATTTTTGAGAAAAGATTCAATGATGTCACTATAGAAACTGAAATGACAAATAATTTTTTTAAATCAATAAATAGTGATTTTACTTTGGGAGATATGTCAGCATATTATATCAGAAAATTATATCAAGCCATATAAGCTCTATTTTTTTCTTTTAGTATTTTGAGTCTTTAGGACTTTTGGACAAATTTATATGTGTAAATTATAGCATTTATCCTATGTTAGCGCCTAAATTATAGTAATTATCTTATATTGATTTATGTTTAATTTCATCCACCTCATTTTTCTATCCTTTCTATTCATAGCTAATTATAATATTTAAAATCTAGGTTTGCATAAAATAAACACTGTGGGAATGAGTGTATCCCTTTTTGAATGAGCATCATGGAATAAACACATTTTAGTGCTTCAGAGAGATGCTAATGACAAGGCTTTCCCTGGGTCAGGTTCAGAGGAAAGGAAGGCTTTCCCCTGGTCCAGATATTGACATTGTATGCAAAATGTATGAGCCACAGCTTTCTCCTAGATGCCTGAAGCCTGAACCTTTTTTACTACACAGACACACTCATGATATGTTAGCCTGCTATTTCTTCCCTGAGCTCACAGATTGCTACTAAATTTCCATCAGAGTTCACAACCTACCTGATCCCAGCTACTCTTATAAACATGTTTCTCATTTCTTCATTTCTCATGTGCCAGTCAGACCAATCTCAAAGTTGGTCATGGAAGTTATGGCAAAATAGCAATGAAAACAAGAAAATCCTGGCCTTTTCCTAGTATGATAAAAAAGAACAATTGATAACATAGTTGTTCCACTCATAGAATTTCATGTGGCATGTGCATGATATTTGTTATTAGTTTATATATAAGTGCATGCAGTTCTGGACAGAGGTTGTCTTGGTCTCTTTCTGTTTCTCTCTCTCTCTCTCTCTCTCTCTCTCTCTCTCTCTCTCTCTCTCTCTCTCTCTCTCTCTCTCTCTCCCCCATCTCTGAATACCAGGTTTCACAATGCAGCAATACAGTTCTGGCTAGCCTGGGAATTACTGTGTAGGTTAGACTAGCCTTGAACCCACATGTGCCTGCCTCTGCCTTCTGAGATTGGGTCCTTCACTGGACCTGAAGCTCATAAACTCTTGCTAGCTAGCAAGTTTTAGGGATCTTTCTGCTTCTGCTTTGCTAACAGGCACATGTCACCATATTTGGCTTCTTACATGAGTTCTTGCTTATGCAAATAGCAATTTACTGACTCCTCAGAAACTCAGTTTACAGAACTGTTTTCTCATCCTTTTCCTAATAAAATATATGGGTTACGGGGTGAAGAAATTATTATTTTTCTTTAATGGGTGAATTGCATTACTAAGAGATAATAACTTACTTTAAGCTATTTAATTTAATGGGATAACTTCTGCTCTGTTACTGAATTGGTCCTTTTCTTGTGTGGATGCTAAATTTTCACACTGCATTGCCCATCTTGGTCTCAACTAAACTTCCAAACACAGTTCATCCTCTTGTCTTCAGCTGTCTACCTAGAACTCCTGTATGAAGCACCAAGCACCTTATACAACTGTTCCTTTTTTGTTATTTTCATTTAAATAAATAATAATGACAATGACACTGTAGTCAATAAATTAAATTACAGCAGATTGATTTTAAGCCTAGGTTGACTTTTGAGTGCTTTACGGAAAAGAGTAAATATGGTAATGAATGGAATCATTTAGCATAGTACATGATGAATACTCAATAAGCAAAAACATAACATTCAGAGGGAAAACAAGGACTAGTCAAGCCTCCAGTTAGAACCTGACTCTAATATCCTCAGTATATCACCACCCTGCCTTTCTGCATAGGATGGGCCATAATGCAGAGCTGAGGTCAGACTGTGAACCTGGGCCAATAATTTCTGGTCATGGGGTTGGAAAGCTAGTAAGCTTTCTTGTATGAACGGACATGTTTAGAAAAAAAAAAGTAAATTTAGGTTGAAAGTAGAACAAGTGTTCTGAATTTGGACTTACCCTTTTCTTTTTCCTGAATGACTCAGGACAAACTTTACACACAAAGGGGTAAAAATAAGTCAACAACAAAGGTCATGAGACTATCAATAGGAAGGTAAAGATAAACTTAGTCTTTGTATAAAATTGCTTCTTATTATATTATGCCTGCTGTGTCCTACATGGCCTGGTAGGGGATGGCATGAGATTTCCTGTCCCTGGAGCAGAACCAGAAGGACATGAGCCTCCATGAGTGTTGATGTGTAAGGCTTATTTATGTAATAATGTACATAATTTATTTTAGATCCCTTTATCGGGAGATGTTCTTTCTGACAAGGCTATAGGGATATGTCCTTTCAGCCAAGGTTAATGATTCCATGATAATTAGAAGCAGGAGGCAAGGTGGCAAAATGGTAGATGCTGTGACCTTCAGGACAGGCTTAAAGCTGTGGAAAAGAACTCTTAGAAATATGAGTTCAAAAATATATAAACAGGATTTCTCAACTATTTAAAATATAACAATGCAATATAAATTATATGAGGAGCTTTGCAAACCTAAAAGAACAAATGCAGCTGAACTATGAGCCAGCTTGTCAGATAGATACAAAGGCAGGCGGAGTCCTGAGTTCAAGGTCAGCCTGGAACAAAGCAAATTTAGGCCCAGACATGTTGGGAAGGGGTGATCTCAGAGGTGGATTCCTCCACCCAGCTAGTTTATTGTCTGTGCTTTAAAAGGTAGGCAGATCTCTAAATCCATTTGCAATGTTAATAAAAATGTGCTTGCTGTGTTTTTCTAGGAGCCAAGGGACTAAGATCAGAAAATGCTGATTCACAGTAAGATAATAAAAAGAAAATGTGCATGATTAAATTGATATGTAAATAAAAGACTGGGCTTTGTTCTGTGAGAACTGACTTGTGTGGTGATCTTCAGAAAGCTGTCTTGAGCAGAACACAAGGCTGTCAGCTTGTACCCCTCAAGTGACTTCAAGACTTTCTTTTGAATGCTCCTGAATACCCCTTCCTCAGAACCCCTCTTCAAGCCAAGGCTGGTTCTTGACAATACTTATGTTTATTGAGTGCATACTAGAGATAAAGAAATCTATTAATATATATTAATAATAATATATAAAATATTAACATAAACTGAGTAATCAAGCCATCTAGCGGGAAGAGTATTGAGATGCTGGACCCTAGCCAGACAATCTGCATCTAGGTCTCCTTCATTCTTACTATAGCACATTCATGCACTTTCTTTTGGAAAATTGATGACCTTTTCATCAATTTTTCATCAATTGTGCCATTAATTTTCAAAATCCATTTCCATGACTGAAGCAATATGTGGGGACCTTTTCTCTTAACTAAAAGACAATCTACTAATTACACAGCAATTCTGAGATATTTAACTCTTGATATGACTACTTATCACCTATGATGCAATAGAGAAGACTATTAAAGAAATAATCATGGAAGTATCTAGAAACTTTTATCCACTTGAGTTAGCAAGTACATTCTTAATGACAATGATTTGTTGTTTTACACATGGTATTCACTAATTTCATGTGGAAATCATGAAAATAATTAAATAATTAGAAATTTATTAGTTGGTAAAAAAAATAATAAATGCTCTGAAATTTTTTCTCAGGATGGGCATAGATTTTAACATCAAATTTCCTAGACAATGCAGGTTTTTGTAGTTAAATGATATAAGGACACTGTTAAATAGTTAATTCACTTTTATGTTTCTGTATTAGATTCTGTTTAGTCAAGTGTATAAATTTTGTATGAAATCATTAAAATATTTTGGTAAGTGGAAATGCTATGATGATGTTTTCATCTTTACCCTCCATATAAGCATAGATATAAACTCATATGTTATCAGCATGAAATGATATGTTGGGTTTATTGCTCACTGAGAAGTGAGGGGACATTAAAAATACCTCCACATCAGGTTTTATCTATTGTTCCTCACCGTTTAACATTCAACCTTCACATTTTTGTGCTTTATTCAATTTAAAAAACCCTGAGGAGGTAGCGGTCAATTTTTTTTTTCTACTGCTAAATTTAAATGAACCTGGATATGGTTTGTTTAAGAAGGTTTAATGTAAGGAATCTATATTTTCAGGTGATATATTCAGCAGTCTCTAATGCTTGGTCAAAAATCTTTTACATCATTGTTTGAGTGTTTTCTGAGGAAGAGGAAAATAAGGATGTACATAGTTGCTTGGTTTGACTTTGATGCGCCTTGCTGGCTTTCAGCACCTCTGGAAAAAACTGCATTTCACACCTATACTGTCTCACTGTGGGATGATAAGTGATGACCATCCCAAAGATTTTCACAGCTGTACAAAAGACATCCAGGTGCACCTGTCTTTTGAATCAGAACCCACTTAGTCCCTCTCACATTTACAAAATTACTTTTGGGAAAGTCAGAACTGGATGACTTCCAAGCTAGTTAAAAATAATTCAGGAAGAAAAGTGTGGTGCTGGCTGTTGGCTGCAGGAACACGAGCAATGCTAACTACAGGAGATTCTTTTGAGACGTTCCAGATTCCCATTGCGACTTCCGAATTTCTTGCAGAAGTTATCTTGTACTTTCAGCTTTCTTCTGATAAACATATTGAAAATTCCGTCAAACAGCTTTTTATCATTTCAAAACCTGAACTCAAATTTAATCCTGCTGCCCCAATGGAGCCCAGGAAGCCGTAAGGGCATTTTCTCTTCACCATTTCTCAGCACTCTGACAGCATCATTCATTTGAAGAATGGGATCGATCCAGAAGCCAGTGGCAATGAACTCTGGGTACTCACACAGAAGAGAATGCCGTATCTCCTTGAAAAATTGATACTTCTTCATTTCTTGCCTGGAGAAAAAGTATCTCATCATTTGGATTTTAGATCCTGAAACGACTTTCATGCAATTATTACAATGACTTAGTTAAATCTCAGTAATCACTTAAAGTTGCACTGTTTCTAGCCAACATAAAAAAAAAAAAGCTGTCATTAAAGCACAATGCAGATTGAGAACTGATTTTTTTTGTAAGTCCTAAAACTATCATATTAAAATATTAGGTTGGAATTATACCAATTCTATGAGGCACTGCTTATAATTTCCTCTTCTTTTTCACTTACATGTCTTTGATATTTTTTTCTTGTCTCTGGTTACTAGGAAAAAAATTGAAGTTTCACAGAAACACGTTTGCTATTAGTATAGAAGATGTACACACTCCATCAAAAGGTTTCAGCTTTAGGGAAGTGTTCCAACTTATAGGTGTGGGCCCCCATGTTGGCAGAATACCTATTACAAAGAGGAAGGAGATATTTTCCATGTACCTTAGTCTCTAGACAGCTCCACAATGTGAAACAAGAGATAGGAGGTCACAAAGTAGACAGAAAATATATAGTGAACCTTGCCAAAACCACAGAGGGAACCTCTAGCACACTGCAAGTTTGCCGGCTTCCTTAGAACTGCTATAAACAGACCTTGACTGTGGACATCGGCCTTCACAAAGGGGCAAAGGGAACTATCAGACAACAAATAGAGATGTTTTTCTTCTGTTCTTTTTCTATCAGGAACTAGAATTTACAGTGACTTCTGGAGAGATTTAGGAGTATGTGGGATCCTCCTCATGGTACCTGCATATGATACTACGTTCTGCAGCAAGTGACTATATGTTCATTTGTGGGGGAACAAGGGGAGCAAGCTTGTTATTAGTATGTGATAATACATACATACATATATACATATGTATATGTATAATGTATATGTGTATATGTATATGATATATATGTATATGTTGTATATATACACACATATATATGTATATATACATACATACACACACACACGTAAATACTCTGAATGTATGTATTTACTCAACAAATACTTACTAAACACCTGTTATGTGCTTACTTGAATTAAAGTGCCAATTTTCCCTATATATTATCTTTGCTGTTATGTAGATTATTTTCTAGCAAGGAAAGAACATGTAAAATATATAGCTACCAAAGTTATTCTACAGTTCTGGTAATTACAATGAAGTAGAGGTAATTAATGTGATGACTGGAGGATCTTATCCATTTCAAAACATTACGAAAGGCTTTCTGAAAGAAGAGACCTGGGAGTCAGGCATAGCAAGTAGAACACATTTGTGAATAGATACCACTAATACAGCATAACAAGCATAACAATGAATAGTGACTGGCTTGTTTTTTTTTTTTTTTTTTTTTTTTTTTTTTTTTTTTTTTTTTTTTTTTTTTTTTTAGCAGTAACCTAAAGGAGCAATTTAATAAGACTGAGAGAAATCTGAAAGCATCCAACATCTTCCTTTGTCTGGGATTTTATTATGAATTTACCCTGGAAGGCTTTGAGGCATAATGAGCAAAGGAATGTTATTCTGAATTAAGGAACAAACTGTGCATTGCTTCAAGTTCAAAATGTTAGTATGTAGTTTGTATTAAATTATTTAAATATTACTAAAGTACTAAAGTTGAATCCATTTGCCATATAGGATATTCCTAAATGACCACACAACTATCAAAATCTTGCCTAGAGTGGAGGCTCTTTGGTGAATCAGTTCTCCTCAGTATTCCCTTCCTAGGGAACATACTTGGAGTTGAATGAATCTATACCTATACCTATACTGATATAGATATACATACACACACATACATTCTCACATACACACACACACACACACACACACACACACACACACACACACACATATATATATATATATATATATATATAAATATATATATATAATTTACTTTCATTTGTCAACAGTGAAAAAAAAATACCTGAGAATATGGAGTTATTTTGGAATTAAGTAGAATGTGTACTCCAGAGCAAGTCTAAAGACTAAGCAAGTCTTAGATGCTCCTGTATATTGAATGGATGGAGTATCTGAGCAAGTTGAAAAGGTGACTGACAAGACAGGTGTCTTAGAGTTTCTATAGCTGTGATGAAACACCATGACCAAAACAAGTTAGGGCACAAAGGCTTATACTTTCCTCTCACTCTTCATTATCAAATGAAGTCAGGACAGGAACTCAAAGAAGGAACCTAGGAGCAGGAGGTAATGCAGAGACCATGAAGGGGTGGATGGTCAGGTAGGAGCAGAAGAGACTCCAGGTAGCTGTGAGTGCTGCCAGTGAGAGAGGCTCCAGTGAGAAGTGTTTAATGGGGGAAACAAAGGATACTTCAACCTTTTGGGGAGGGGAGGGTTTTCAGTGGCCAGGGCCAGAGCACTGGGGATGCCTCATTTGCATAAGGAGGAATTTCAGGAATTGCTAGACATGACCTTGTAAGGGGAGAGGAAGTTTAACCTGTGACCTGGCTACCAGGCTATGTGAACTCCTCCAGGTGGCAAAGGTGGGAGCACAACACAACCTGACTCTTGGTCCAGGCCAGCTCCCTTCAGTCCCATGGCTACCTGGCCCAACACTCATTCCTCTTTCTTATAAAATGAAGGACCATCAGCCTAGGGATGAAATCACTAACAATGGGAGGGGCTTTTCCCCAACCATCACTAAGAAAATACCCTACTGGCTTGGCTGCAACGTGTATCTTAATTGAGGTTCCCTCCTCTCATATGACTTTAGCATGTGTCAAATTGACATGAAACTATACAGCACAATGAAAGGAGATTCTGACTAGTGTTATTGAAGGTAATTAACCTGCTATTTACATGCCTGGAAGAACCTCTGCAATGGACAACAGACCCTTCTTCTCATAAGTATCTCTGCTAAATGCAAAAGAGAAGAAATGTAGAAACTTCCGGTTCGCTTATATAATACATTTTCTCTGGACCACTACAGAGTATTTCTATTGCTCTGTAGAATGAAAAATTATAAACACCATTTTATAAAATATATGTAGACTTTTTCTTTGCCCTTAGACCTGGGCAGAAAAATGCAGGTCCCAGAACTCGGAACTGAAAATAAGATTTCAGGCCTTCACTACCCCAGGACACTTGCTGGATGGATTACATTCCTCAAGCCTCAGGCAGTAGGCCACCTATGAGTGGGAGAGGCCCAAGGCAGGAAGACACATTCCTAACCACAGATAAAGATGCAAGCCACCTAGGTGGGGCTATAGCCGGAAGAAGTGAAGACAGTTAATCTGAAATAGCTGGTAAATGACAGGGTGGGACACAATGACATGGTAAATCCACATTTTTGAGAAAAATGATTGTACTGAGTAATTTCCATGGATATTAACCATTCAGGGTGGGTTTCTGTGGAATGTTTCGATATTCTTATGTTATGTATCCTTGGCAACCCCTCACCCCCTCCTCACTCCTCTGGTTTGCAATTTTCCTCTTTAAAAGAACCCTTAGCCTGACACTCGAGGTCAAACTCTGCTCTTGAGAGAGCTTGTGGTTTGACCTTGGCAGGCCAACTTCTCTAATAAAGCCTCTGCTGATTGTATCCAGGTATGGTTTCTTGTGATCTTTGGGTGGTCGTGATTTCCTGAGACTTGAGGAAGGGTCTCCTGAGTTTGGGGGTCTTCAGCTCCTCTTATAAATTCATACACTCATGCTTATCCCATGAGACACCTCCCTCACAAAGCACATATGTACTGATACACAGTCTACACAGAGAAAACTGTATGAATATTATTCTTGCTTTGACAGCTTCTTGATTTTGATGCTTGTTAGTATCAGTAACATTCAGTACCCCATTAGATAGCATTAAAAGTCTGAACTTTCAATGGTTTCTTTTTTGGATAAGATCCAGGGATTTCAATTAATATCAAACTAACATAAAAAGAGTACATTTTTATCCAAAATGTACTCTTCTCATTTTTGAATAAGTTATGAATAAACATTAAAATGTATGAAAATGAAATTGACTATAACATTTAATATATATATATATATATATATATATATATATATATATATATATTGCAATTGATCCAGGCGGTGGTGGTGCATGCCTTTAATCCTGTAGAGTGAAAGATTATAAAGACCATTTTATAAAATATATACAGGCTTTTTTTTACCCCTAGACCTGAGCAAAAGAATGCAGGTTCCAGAAAGTGGAACTGAATGTAAGATTTCAGGCCTTCACTGCCCTGGGATACATTCCAGGAACATTATCCCTGAGCCAGAGGAGATTAACATTCCTCAAGCCTCAGGGAAGAAAACCCACCTATGGGTGGGGAAGGCCCAAAGCAGTAAGACACATTCCTGATGACAAAAAAAAAAAAAAAAAAAAAAAAAAAAAAAAAAAAAAAAAAAAAAAAATGCAAGTCATCTAGGTGGGGCTGGGAAGCTAGTAGCCATGATGACAGGGCAAAGTGACAGGGCAACAACTGAGAAATAGTTGAACAAGGGACATGGCAAGACCACATTTTTGTGAGGAATGGGTGTGCAGAGTGCTTTCCATATGATCCTGAATCATTTAGGTTTGGGCTCCTCTGAAATGTTCCACTATTTTTATGTTATGTATCCTTGACAACCCCTTACCCCCCTTTCCACCCCCTTGGTTTGTGGTTTCCCCTTTTTAAAAAGTCCCTCAGCTTTCTGGTCTTTTGTCAAACTGTATTCCTGTGTGAATGTGCAGTTTGACCGCTGGCTGCTGACTCTCCTCCCTAATAAACCTCTGCTGATTGCATCCAGGTATGGTGTCTTGCGAGTTTGTGGGTGGCTGTGACTTCCCAAGACTTGAGTAAAGGTCTCCCAAGTTTGGAGGTCTTTAATCCCAGCACTTGGGAGGCAGAGGCAAGCAGATTTCTGAGTTTGAGGCCAGCCTGGTCTACAGTGAGTTCTAGGACAGCCAGGACTACACAGAGAAACCCTATCTCTAGAAAACAAAAACCACAAAAGCAAATACTTTGCAGTTGAATGAGTATGTAGGGCCAAGATGATAAATGTTTAGCATGATGTTTATTTGGTTTTCGACTTCTAAATACATTTTTGAAGTATTCAAACCCAAATGCTTATAACATATTAATTTTCCTAATATTTCCAACAATTGCAAGGAAGTACAGTAAATCATTGGCAACCCATGCCTATAAGGAGTCTTTAACTGAAGAGATAATCCAGGAGGATGTTGACATAATGAAGCAGATGACAGAAAAAAAAAAAAAAAACCCAAACAAAAATTATATAAAACAGAAACCTCCACGTATAGAAGGCATTGGCTCAACCATCATATGAAGCAAGTATCAGCTTCTACAAAGAAACTCGTAAACTGTGTTGGAATTTCTTTTTGAAATCAAATTTCACCCAAGACCCCTCTTGAGAGGCCCTTTAGGCCTTAAGAATCCAACTTATCTGTGTGATTCTGAAACTACTGAGTCTCACTTATTGCCGATCTGTATGTGTCTCCCAAATGTAAGTGTGAGAAACAAATGTAGCAGTGTTGGAGGGTGGAAGTTGTTAAAGTAAGGAAATTTACAAATGAATGAACTAGTGGTACTACAGAAAAGGTAGACAATGGGAATGGGAGAAGGCTCAGATAGCAAAATCTTTGCATTTCCGAAAATGTACTAGTTTTTAAATCCCAATTAAATAAGAGTTTGAGTAAACAAAAGTTGGGCGTGGGGTCAATGCTATCAAATTTATTGAACAAAACAACTTCTTTGGTCAAGTTGTCTATTACAAAAGTCAATTGATGGTAGATCCTGAGTCACCTGTGGTCAGTCTCTTAGCCTATCAAAAGTCTCCATCTAATGTAGGCTAAGCCAGGCTTCCTGTGTTCTCAAATAGCATTCCCTGGCATTTAAGAGACATTTAGATATATTATCTCCTTTGATACTTTTAACAGTACTAATATATTACACAGAATAGATGACATCACAACAAGATTTCCATTTTGCTCCTTAGTTTAGAGTCATTATTATCTTAAACCTTGAACTATCACAAGCAAAATTTAACTGAGCTGTATGCTGCCCTGTGTGAGCTTGCTTGCTTTATATCCCTGTATAACCTCTTTATTGCAGCTTTCATCCCAGGGGTCCAGCCTACCAGCAAAAGCTGACATTAATAAGGTAAAATGTCTTGACATTATTTTTCTCTGGGAAAATGTGTAATTATAGGAAAATTATCCCCCAATTATTCAAATTTACGTATTTCATTTCATGAAGATCTTATCTTTTATATGTTTTGTTTTCAATTTTAAAAATGTGCTTTCACGCTTTTGTTGCTGAATACTTGATAGTTATGCTGAAAGTATTACAGTCATAGTGGCTAACTTAGCCTTTACAACTATTTGGAAGCAAACTTATTCTAATGGGATTTCTTTACATAGGACAATAGAATTTTACCAGAAACCTTGACCAATACTGTTTTATGAACTCAACAGAGGTCAGAGCTAAGATACGGGGTCTCACAGTTTGCTTCTCTGTAGCTGTGATAAAACCATGACTAAAAGCAAGCTAGGGCCAGAAGAGCATATTTTCTCTTACAACTCTCAAATCATCGTCTATCACTGAGGGAAGTCAGGGCAGGACCTCAAGACAAGACTTAGAGGTAGAAACTGAAACACAGACCAAAGACGACAGATGCGATGCTTCCTTGTTTCCTTTATGTGGCTTGCTCATCCTACTTACATCACCCAGGATCACTTGCCCTTCCACAATGACCATATAGGCCAATTTGATGGAGGCAGTTACTCAGTTGAGGTTCTGTCTCCCAGATGACTCCAAATTATGTCAAGTTGCCAAAAAATTTAACCAAATATACACAGAAACTACATGTGAAGGGTTCTAAAACCAGCTATCTTGATCCTAAATTAAAGCCAATTTAGGGAGAGGAAAGTAATTACTTTATACACATGTAATGTGACATTGTTTAGGTCTCTCTGTCTCTCTGTCTCTCTCTCCCCCTTCCCTCCTTCTTTTCCTCCCTCCTTCTCTCCCTCTCTTTTCTCTCTCTCTCTCTCTCTCTGTGTGTGTGTGTGTATGAGAGAGAGAGAGAGAGAGAGAGAGAGAGAGAGAGAGAGAGAGAAAGTGTTGAAAAAAACTTCACAAAGAAATACAGAGGTTACTTTCTCAGTAATCAACAGTAGAATTTATCCAAACACTTAACATTACATGTAAATTTAAAAATAAGTTTGTTCTACTAAAGAGCATTTTATAACTGGATATGTTTATAATTTAACCAAAATCAAATATGGTGATGCTTATGTCTTCTTGTGAAAAGTATAAAAGAAATATAATATAGTTATTATAACCCATAGATACATTTAAATGTGGCTTATTTTCATTATACCTTCACATCCTGAATTTAATTATCAAAGGATTAAAAAGAGAAGCAAGATTTATAATACCTAACAATAGGCATTTAGCATTTACCATATAAATTATAAGCAATTTAGCGAAACATTAGAGTACATGACAGTGGAAATTTGATAAAGAGTGCTGAGGATTGTCATCTGTCTTTCAGAGTTGTCTGTAACCACTTCGATTGACTAAATTAAATTTAGTCAAGGTTAACCAATGCTATTCTATTATTGTGGAAGGGTCCCTTGGCTACACAATTTTTACTTTGATCCTCCTGGAAATTGCAAGCCAAATGAAACCTTTCACATACAGCCAGAGGGAATAAGGAAGGCACCATCATTCAGTTCTTGCTCTAGTTATTATGGAAAATATGCCTCTTTCAGTGACATTGACTCATAAGTAACCGTTTACCGATTCCAGAGCTCAGCAGCTTGCTTCATGACTCTCCAACACTGGGACCATGGTAATTTTTATGATTATGATATGAGCTAAATTTCACTGTCAAGTATCAGTTGGGAGTTGTAGGCTGTTTGTTGATTTCACTGCCTCCCACACCAATACTACCCTTTGGCAATCAAGTGGATGGGCACATGAACCAGTGGTGAACCTTTCATACTCAATGAGAATCAAGTGGTTTCTGCATATCACTGAGATATTATAACTCCATTAGAAAAATCTTAAACATTCTATTAAATTTTAGTGTAAGAATGACATAGAAAGTAATTGTAATATTCCCAGAGAAATCTAGGGTAAAATCTATATGTAGAGTATACTAAATGTGGAAATATTGCAAATAAACCACTCTCCTACTGAAGATAACAATGAATATATATATATATATATATATATATATATATATATATATAATTCAACAATGTCTTCTATTCATAGTGTGAGATCACTTTCATCCATTCAAAACACGAGTTCACGTCTTAACACTATATGAAAACATTGTGTTTGTCATGTGATCACAATCAAGCATCGGATGTTTTCTGACAGCTAAGGTTGGGTGAATACTCCATTCAGGTCATACCTATATTCACATCTATACTGAGACATCTTCTAGTTTCACAAAGCTAAGCTGCAACTCTGGGAACCTCACATTTTATGCTATGTGATTATAATAAGAATGTCACTCACAGGATTGGATATAAAATGATCTACCAAGTAGGAACCATTGTTGAAACAGTTATTTACCACATGGATATCGAGAATGTGTAAAGGTGTTATATATATTAAAAATTAAATAAATCTAGAAAGTTTATTTCCTCAGACTAATTGTACAAAAATATTTTAGACTGGTTTACAGTGACTTTTTGCTACAGTTTTATTCATCATAGGTAGCCTCGTTGGCACCTTCCTGTCTCATGTGTTCTTGACCTTTGGTTTGGCCACATGCTCCGCCCCCCCCCAATGTCCATGTGAAATAACATCCTTTTCTGTCTCTGTCCCTCATTATAGGTGAAGCATGACTGCTACTTCTATGATGCCCAGCCCTTATCCATAGGCTCTATATTTTAATCTCTTGTATCATCCTGCTTGTGTGTGGAGTTCTTGGTGCTGCTATTATTTGATATTTACCATACTCACTTCCTTGGTTAGAAGTACCTTGTCAAATTATATGTTTATACCTTATCTCTGCCACTGGACAACAAGGTCCTTCAGTTTGGATATTTGATATGGATTTATTTTTAGATCCACATAGACAGGAAGGTGTCTACTAAACTGTCAACATCATCCCTCTGTTTTCATGGTGATTGACATAAGTGAAAGTATCCTGACTGGTATAATAATAGAGATAAATACATATTCCCTGTGACAGGAAAGTGACTTTAAAGATAGTACATTCCAGAGTTATCCTCCTGCTGCCATTTGCTTGGCATGTCATTACACTGTATAGTGTGTAACAGAAAATTGGTGGGAAAGAGCAGTTTTATTTCTATTTATGTGTATGTCTGCACAGGTATTCATATGTGAATGCTACTACCTGTGGAGGCCAGAAGAGGGTGCTGCATGCCCTGGAGCAGGAGTTACAGGCTATTTGTGAGCTTTTCAACTTGGGTGCTGCTGACTGAAATGTTCTCCTCTACAAGAAAAACAAATGCTCTTAAGTGCTAAGACGTCTCTTTAGCTTCAGCTTCTAAAAATTCATTTTAGCATTTGAAAAACTACCACAGATTAAAACCAAACATATTTTTGTACACGCACATACACACACACACACACACACACACACACACGCACGCACGCACACACACAAACATGTCCAAATCTATAACCCACAGTACAGTTGGAAGAATTATCCATATAGCATTGACTAAGTCAAAACAAAAATAAATAATGGAGAAAAACAGAATAAGCCATTTTCTAAGTAGTAATGGGCAAAGTAGTAAGATTATTTCGTGAAAGATGAATACAGTCCACAATTCAAATGAGAAATCATGACACAGCAACATCAAAAAAAAGAACAAAACACCCAAACCAAACCAAAACCAAACCAAACCAAACAATCAAAACCAAAACCAAAACCTAACAGAACAAAAGAAAAACCACATTTACTTAATGAAGTCAGTAAAAGCTATCAAACAGGTAAACTGTAATAGAGACGATTTATTGCATGCTGTTAAACCAAGTTAATCTGCATCCTCTATCATCTGTCTTTCTATCATGTATTTCTCACTTATGTCTCATGATCTACCTATGATCTATCTATCTATCTATCTATCTATCTATCTATTTATCTGTCTATCATAATCATCATCTATCTTTTATCATCTATCTAATATGTCTATCACCTACTTGAATCAATCATCATCAATAATAGAAAGAGTGCTTTACTCAATATGGTACAATATTTTAAGTGCAATTGTTAGAATTTTTTTAGCTCACAAACATAATAATGAACAACCTTATATGATTTAATATTTTCAACAGTCACGTTTTAAGTCATGTTTTAACAGTACTTATTTGTTATTAATTTGACAATCAAGTAGTATTTCACGGATATGTTTGTATTGTTTGCTGGAAATAGTTTTTGCTTTTCTTGCCATTGTTTCATTCATATTTTCTGGTTAAATATTTATTTAATAGCTACCATTGTGGCAAGCCTTTTTTTTTTTTTTCAGCTCTAGGGGTAAAGCAAATAAGGGTCAAAGTCCATTATTTAATGTAATATTCTCTGTGTTGCTTAGTTATCTCCTCATGCTTATACCATGTGCCCGAAGTAGATCATTAGTTTGCTGGAAGCTGATTCCTCAGTTTGCTTCCTTGCATACTCTACAGTTGTCAGGATGGCAAATACTGAGTTCAAAGTTGGTATTCAGGAGCAGGGATGTGGCTCACTATGAACACTCTGGATGAGCAGCATGAGCCCCTGAGTTCTGACTCCTAGATACTCTTTAAAGGTCAAAAGTGGTGGCATGTGACTGTAACCTCAGGGCTAGGGGGTGGGAGGGAGACACAAGTGTTCGTAGGGCTTGCTTCAGGTTCAATGAGAGCTCCTGTCTGTTAGCATTTTGTCTAGGCTCTGACCCACAGTTACCAGGCAATGGCCAGGCGTGCCTGACTCACTATTAAAGGGGCTTTCTCTGCTCCCCTTGCTCTCTTGCCTTCTTGCTCCCTGCTCAGCCCTCTGGTCTCTCCCCCACCAACTCCCCTCCCCTCTCTCTCCATGTGATCATAGCAGGCCTCTTCTCTCTCTCTCTCTCTCTCTCTCTCTCTCTCTCTCTCTCTCTCTCTCTCTCTCTCTCTCTGCCTTTCTCAGTCTCTACTACCCTCTCAACTCCCCTCCCCATGCTGACAATCCTTCACAATGGTTGTAATCGATGTGGTGGAATAAACTCAATTCTATCTTATACCTTCATGTGGCAGGTCCCTCAAGGGGAAGGGATGCCACAGCATGGGCCCTCAGATGCACCCCCTTTCCCCTACCCCCTTTCTCTATACCTGACTATATATTCACCAAACATATTCTCTTTCTCCTTATCTTTAAAACAAACCACAACACTGTCTCAAAGACCAAAAGTAAGTAAAATAAAATGAATGAATGAATAAATAAATAAATAAATAAATAAATAAATAAATAAACTGATAAGATAAAGTCAATAACAGTTGATACAAATATCTGGCTTCCACAAGTGCATATGTAGATATAACTTCTAACATTAATTTGCATTTCATTGATATGTATTACTTTGAAATATATGAGAAATCACTGAGTAACTCTATTTATTTATTTATTCATTCATTTATTTATTTTACTTTCTTTAAAAACTCTTAAGAATGTTGGGCATGTGGCACATTCCTTAACCCCAGCACCTGGGCAGCAGGGGTAGATATATCTCTGTGAGTTTCAGGCCAACCAGAGATATAAGGTGAGACCTTGTCTCAATAAGCAAGCAAGCAAATAAACAACAACAATAACAACAAAATACCCACAGAAAAGTCTAGGAATGCTTACATAAAATACTCGTCATTTGGTAAAAGACTGAAAGGAAGGCTTAAAATGTTGAAATTCCCTACTCTGAATATGCTATCTTTCTTAGCACCTATAGAAACATAATTTGTTTTTTAAAATTTCTTGGTCTGATTTCTGTTCTAGTTAGAACATAACATACATATTTACAATGCATTCAGTAAATGATAGTAAATTATCTTTCTGAAAGGTTGAATTAATTTTTTTAGAACTGATAGCCTATTATATGTTGATCTATACTTGATATATTTGTGTTTAGGTTGTGGGGTCTTAAAGAAGTAGAGTATACATTCATGTAAAGAGACAGAGTTGGGGTCATCCTCACCTTGCTTTACATCATGGTTTCTTGTTTTTCAATGCATTTTGGGCTATCTTGTCTGGGATGTTCCTGTCTCTGCCTTTGATCTCACTGTGCACACTGGGATTACAGATGTACATTACTTTGTCCAGATTTTACGTGGGTTCTGGAAGTTTGAACACAAATCCCCACAATATTTGGCAGGAGCTTTATTTATGAGACACCCCTCTAGACCCACATATCTTTTCAATGTATTCCCTATTTTTATTTTTTTTAATTTTGTACCATTTAAGAAATTATAATTTCATCTTGATAATAATTATAGAGATTTCTACCAATAGGTTATGGCTATGCAATAAATCCTAGCTAATCCTCCCTGTTCCAACAAAACCACTACTTTTCCCTAGAAAGACAGCCCAATATTAACCATTTTGTGGATGGCTGGAAGTGCATGCTGTCAAGAACATGATATAGCTGTTTCCTTAGAGGTCTGCCAGAGACTGACACATTCAGAGGACGATGCTCATAACTAACCACTGGTATGATCAAGGGTTTCCCAATGGAGATATTAGAGAAAAGACTGAAGGAGCAGAAAGGGTTTGTGACCCCAGGAGGAAAGCAACAATACCAAACAACCAGAGCCCCCCAGGGTCTAAACCACCAGCCTGGGAGCACATAGGGAGGGACCCATGATTCCAGCGGTATATGTAGGGGAGGATGGCCTTGTCGGGCATAGGTGGGAGAGAAGATTCTTGGTCTCATAAAAAATGAACACAGAGTGTGAGGGGGGAATGTGAGGGTGGGGAGGGGGTAGTGGGGGCACAGCCTCATAGAAGCATGAGGAGGCGGGATGGGATAGGAGGTTTCTGGGAGGTGGGAGGAAGTGGGGTAACAGGATAAAATCTGAAATGTTAATATAATACCCAATTTTTAAAAAGACAAAAAAAAAAAAGAAAGAAAAGAAAAAGAAAAAAGAAAAAAGAAAAAAAGAAAAAAGAAAGAAAAAGAAAAGAAAAAAAGATTTAATAACACAAATGGAAGGATTTAGAAATTTAGGAGGCAGTTTATGTTAATGGAAACAGCATCATAGAAACAGGAAAATCACACCCTCATAGAAGCACAAGGAGGGGGGATGGGATAAGGAGTTCCTGGGTGGTGGGGCGAATGGGATAAGGGGATAAAAATTTGAAATGTTTTCCCTATTTTTAATTTCAGCCACATATCAGCTACATTTAAAAGGTTGAGCTGCAATCATTCAGTTAATTTGAACTTTTTGCCTGTTCTAATCATCTGTAAGTAAACCAAACAGCCTTGAGCCCCAAGGGGCTATTCAACTGCATCATTATCTCTATTGTGTTATGCTACTATTGGTATAGAGAAGACCAGAACAGGAAACCGTAACTGATCCAAATGTTTCGACTGTAACTCCATGAAAAGGCTTCAGTGTTCTAAGAGTAAGCTTTCCAGAGGCTAAAAGATCCATGCATAGGCACAATATGGTAGTGTGCATCTATATATCACCTTTAGTAATCTGTAGTCTCTCTAGGATCTCTAGCGAGTTCAAAGATTTCATCTGTTTCCATGATTAAGGATTTGTATTGATGATAGTAGTCAAAGATTTTTAACAATGCAGTAAACACTAGGCTAGGTGTTTTTCCTGAAGGCTTCCTCTCCTCTGGCCATCACTGAAACCAGAGCAAGCTAGTAAGAAGAATGTCTGCCCATGCATCTCTGCAGCACAATGCCTTCATACATGCAGCTTTTAGGATTGATAATTCAGTTGCAATCTTGAATCTGGTTAATATAGCTTTAACCCTATTGTGAGATTATAGGTAATATACATAAAACAAATTATCTGGATGACTCAAGAAACAAGTAAAACACAACAGAGAGTACATGCGTGTACATGAGAAGATATGTCATTCATTCATTCATTCATTCATTCATTCATAATTCCTACTAAGCATCAGTTACAGAGCAGGCACTACTCTTGGTAGTTAAGATGGTAACAATGAACAATAAATCAGAACATGTTGTCATGGAAAGTCCTTTGATAGTCAGGCTAAATAGTGCCAGGCACTGAGATTTACATATTTAGATTTCATTCACTATCACTTCTAAACCACTTGATATGTAAAGTCCATGTGGCAATGAAAGAGAGTGAGGAAGTACAGTTTCAAAGGACTCACCTTGGGAGCCTGGTCTTGATATTTAATCTCTGAAAATAACAATTCCTCCTGTATTTTGTTGCTGTTTAATAACCTCTAGCATGTACAGTAGTTTCAAAACTCTGCAATTTTGTATTTCTTGCTGATAAAAAAGTGAAACGTGTTGGCTCATGTTTATAGTCTCTTTAAATGCAAATGAAGAAAAAATTCAGACACTTGATAATTAAAAAAAAACTGACTAATTGCACTCAACAGCAAACTCAGAAAAGGGTTGCAGGACTTTAAACTATGTGAAGTAAAAGTAGTGATAGGCAGGTCTGGGCACAGTTCATAGGAAAAATCACCACACTGATTACAGCCATTGTGAGGGGTTGTCAGAAACAGCTAGCAAATTACAGAGGGAAGGATCCACAGAGCCTCTCCTGGAAATCACTACTATTATCATGGAGTTAACTGGGTAAATTTTTTCAGCACAAGCGCAAAATGCATTTTTTTTTTTTTTAAATCATAAGTAAGAGGTACATAGAGAAAATGTACTTCTTAAGTCAGCTAACTTGAGGTCATTTTATTCGGTGGAATAAGTAAACCCAAACCACATGTCGTATAAGAGTACGAAAGCACTCTGCATAGAAAGACAGAACTTTCAGCTAATCTTCAGTCAGTTTTTCCTACAGGGAAGTGGGAAGAAAAAGAAATCTCAGAAAATGTCTCATGTACATGGAAGGCTTCATTAATACTAAAAATAATACCCATAAAAGATAATTTGGATTAGTTTTATTTAGATAATCTTGTATTTTCATTAAAAAACATGTAGTTGATTGCAAAATAGAATTGGTTTCTAATGGCTTCTGATTGACATAAACTACTGTCAGATTAAAGATATTTTCACTGTTGGATTCAATAGCAGCTTTGCTGTGTGATACCCAGGACTTAGTTTCTCATTCTTTGATGAGGGGAATCTTGCCCATAACCGAAGCCCATACACTGAAACTGCCCATTCTCGCTTCACTGCCTATATATTTAGCTAATACCTCTTTGTTGTAATTTTTCATTCTCTTTGATAAAATAATCACTTGAAAGTTTTGATTTATATTGTGATTTATGTTTTTCAAAGCATTTTTATATTCATATTATTTAAACTTCCAAATACTTACATTAGACAGAGTAAGGACCAAGTTCCCTGGACCTCAGTTGCTACAGTAGCAGAATAATGGGAATCACATCTAACCCTTCTGCAAAAATTAATTGTGATAACAGTCATGAGGATGATACTTAACATATCTCAATTATTTACTAATCTGTAGCATTAATTTCACTGGGGTACATCTATTAATGTATTCAAACCTCATAGAAGCCTTGCAAAATAAGTTAATTAATTTTCCTATTTCATAGTAGATAAAACCAAGGCATTACAAAAGCAAAAAGTAATATAGTAGGGCCACATAAACATTATCTTTCAAATAATGACTTCTATCTGGCATCGTGCTACTTTTCTCTGTCAGTAAGCACATTCCCACGTTGACACACAGCTTCAACAAGACTCCCATTTCCACTCCATAACTGAAAGAAATTGACTGAAACTATCCAATGCAAAATCTATCAATTCTAAATAAGCACTTGATCATATGTTAATCTGAACATGTGAGGAGAATGAACACCAATCCAAACTATCATGGCAAAATTAATTAAAGCATGCAAGAATTAAAGCAAGCCTTTTATTTGTGTACATGGGCTTCCTCCTCCTAAGGTGGGAGAGAGGGCATAGTCCAATCCTTGAGAAACAGAGATTTAATCATAAACAAGAACGAGGCCACTTGTGTTTACTATAAGATGGCTTTAAAGCAGGTTGGCTCATCATATGTACTCAAAGAAAATTGAGTGCATGAGACCAAGTCTTAATTTCTCAGTATCATACCATCATAGCCATGGTCATTGCCAATGTAAAAGTTATTAGAGTATAGCTAAAAGGTCTGAGTAAGCGTATAGTAAAATGTCTGAGCATGGTTAAGCACTATTTGGAGCTCATGGGATTGGACAGGATTAGAAAATGAAAGTTAACATTTAGAAGGTTGCTATTCACAAAACCCAAGTATTTTTTAACCAAGTATTTGTAACCCTTGAGGTCTTGCTAATAGTTATATATCATTCTACACATTCACACAAACACATAACATCCCACATCATTAAAATTGATTTTTGTATAAAAGCAAAAAAGGAGGAGGGGGATGGTGTAGGAGGTTCTATGGAGTGTAAATGGGGAAAAGGGATGACATCTGAAATGTAAATAAATAAAATATCCAATAAAAAGAAAAAAGAAAAAATTAAAAAAAAATAAAACGAACTTTTTACTTTAAGAACACTCTACTAGATATTGAGCACAGTTACCTAATTTATTACTATTGAAAGAAATAACAACAAAATCTCAACCTAGGAAATGGTTTTCAAACACAAGAGGAAAAATATTGATTAGCGTAATAAAAAAATGAAAATATTTCTGAAATGCTCTAAAGAGTTCAGTAGACTAAGGAGATTTATATTTTTAATTAAATCTACTATCAAGGTAATGTAAGTGAAGATAATAACTCCATAGTCAGAGGAAACAAAGCTGGTATTCCATGAATCAAGAGAGGAGAAATGGGTATTAGATAGAAGGAAGTGGGCAGAGGCGGTGTGAGAATATTGAATGGAGGTGCTATTCCTATCATTAATTATCATAATATTAATCTGAATTATTGTCAGTGAAGTGTGATTCCCCAATGTTGCATTTTATGTTATAAATAAGTTGCTCTTACAATGAACATAGTTTCAGTATGTTGAAAAATTATCACAGCATACAAAAATTGAATCCACATGTCTGTTAAACATTGCCTAAGGCTAAAAGGGTGATCACAACTTTGTTATTCTGGGGAGTTGGAATGGTACAAATTTAGAACCGAGTTATGGTAATCTCCTTCATAGCCATTCACTGTCTGACCTAATATCTTTTCAACCTTCAGGCAAAACTCTGGAATGTATTCATTTACCGTTTGCTTCTACCAATCCCAAAGCTAAAAGTATTTGATAGCATCTGTAGCACACACTTTTGTGTATGCCACACACACAAAAAAAATGTGTATGCCTGCCTGGTGTTCCTTCAATTTATTAGGAAATTGTCTTGATTGTTGCTGACGACGCTGCATGATTGGGAATAGTTCATGTAACTGCTTCTGTATTGAAACACAGTTGAGAGCCACCTTAATCTGTGTCCCATGGCGTTGCTCATTCATCTGTGACATAGAACAAATGATCTCTTAGTCCCTCTGACATGAGCACTGTCTTGCTTTCACACAAACTTTTATCGTTGGGATCAGTTCTTTACACATATCTCCCTTAAATTTATTACAATAATCAGACAACTCAACAACATCCAACTGTGATGGACAGTTTCTAGTTAGAGGTATTAACACATAGATAAGTATAACCATATACTCAGGTCAGAGTGACATGTTTGGGGCAGAGACTGCTTCACTTTGCTTAGTATATGTATATGCCTGACGGAATTCTTTCATATTAAAAAAAAAGCCTAAAAATTGTGCGTACAAATGAAACAACTGAGTGTCAGTGTTGTCAGTCAGTATGCCTGCCCAACCCAATAATTCAAGTACTGAAAGCCCATAATCAGCTCCATCTATGCTTCAAGATTGCTAAGAATAACATTCAAAAGCTGCCTTTGCAAATGTGAGCTGCCAACCAAGTATTAAATTGCCCCATCTTGTTGATGTAGAAAACTGTCAACAACTTCTGTAGTGTGTACATGTCCAAGTCAATAAATTCTGGCTGCTTCCCTTCTATATTTCCTTCTTTTGGAGCGTAGTGGTGGTTCTACTACTTTTATTTTGTATGTAAACCTCTGGGGGGGAGGGGTCTTGACAGTTTGGCCACCCTAGGTATTATTACACTGGAGTCTTAAGGACTCCAGACACTAACTGGAAAGAAAGTCAGGTGACAAAAACAATTATTCAGACAAATCACATGATTACAAAGCTGGAATCTCCAGGTGGTCACATGTGACTTTGGGTGCCTAAGGAAGCAGTGACATTGTAGGGGCAAACACTGGGCTGTCCTTGAGCTGCCTTGATGTCATCAGGGACAGAGAAGTCCTCAACAGCTGGTGGCTCTAGGGATCTCCAGTCCATGATTTACTCGGTCAGGACCTGCCAGCAAACTTGGCTTTGCTGCCCAGGTCTTCCTGGATTCTACAGATCTGATTGTACTTGGCCAGGCACTCAGATCAGCAAGAGGCATCAGTCTTGATCTGCCCAGTGCAGAGCCCCCCAACCAGGTCAGTGATGAAAGTATCCTCAGTCTCCCTAGATCAATGAGACACCATAACGCCCCAGCCATTAGACTGGGACAGCTTACATGCCTGCATATACTCTGTCACAGAACAGATCTGGTTCACTTTGCACAGGAGGCAGCTGCAGGACTTCTTGCCCACATCCTTTCAGTCAGTTTAAGATTGGTTACTACTGTAAGATCATCCTCCACCACCAGGATGCCTGCACTAGCTGTGAAGTTCTGCCAAGCTTCCTGTTTGTCCTGGTCAAAAGAATCTTCAGTGGCTACCACTGGATACTCTTGGGATGAAGGACTTGTACAAGTTAGCCTGCTGGTGTCATCTGGAGACTTGAAGTTCAGGTCATACTTGTCAAACCTGTAGAACTCAGAGGCAGCTATGCCCATGCTGGTGACAACCTGGTCAGTGTAGCCAGTCTTTGCAAAGGCAGTATTCAATAGCTCCAGTGTTTCTTTGTTCTCCAGGATGCTAGATGCAAATCTCCCCTCATCACCCACATTGACAGCATCCTTCCTAAACTTCTCCTTGATGACATTCTTCAAGTTGTAGTAAACCTCTGCTCCATGGCTTCCTGGAAACAGGATGCCCCTACAGGTAGAATTATGCTCTTGCATGATCTAGCTTGTTCCCAGCATGCATACCGCACTGTTGATCACATTAATAGGAACCGGCAGGATAACTTCAGGGTTGCCAACTAAGTCAGCAACATGAGAGTAGTAAAGAAGCACCCCAACCCTTTCCACTGCACCAGCTTTGCAGACAGCCAGAGACACTCCCAGGATGGCATTTGCACCAAATTTACATTCTCAGTGTCACCCATCTCAATCATCAGTTGGTCAATTTTCTCTTGCGCCACTACATTCAGTTTCCTGCTAACCAGAACAAGTACAATAGTGTTATTGTTGTGCTCATCAACCTTTGAGACATCCTTCTGGTTCTAGTGCCTCGTAGATGCCAGACACACCGCTGGGCACTGTGGCTTGGGAGAGATCTTTTGCAATGTAGAGATCCGCTTCACAGTGGGATTTCCATGGGAGTCAAATATCTCGCTGGCATGAATCTTGAGAATAGCTGTGGTGAACTTCTGGCTTCAGGATCACTGAGAAGGAAAGCCTTGTCTATTTCTTTGACACAATGTTTAGGCAACAGTATACTTTAATACATCTATACATTGTTCTACTTGCGTATCTTCCATGTTTGTGAATATCCTTGTTAGATTAAGACAACTGCTACTTTTTTTTTACAAATAAAGCATCCCCTAGGCATGGTCAGCATTGCTTAGGAGAGCAGCACTGCTCATCTACTGCTTTCTCTGCTCATTCAATACAACCTGTGTCTATAAATGAACGAAATGACATTTTATTAAGATGCAGGCTAGTATGTTTGAGAAAGGAAAACTCAAGATTATAGAGCTAGTCTGTTTACTAAACTCTCCTTTCCTCTGACCCAAAGTGATTTGAGTGCACATTTTATAACAGTTTACTTAACACACTGAGCTGGAAGTACTCATTACCCATCAATTTTAGAAGGATCTAATATGCTTGTGTGAAACCTTGCCTTTCTCACATCCACAGAATAAAATTATTTCACTGCTAATCTTATAGCACATTTCTCAACTAGATGGAAGATGGTCTTGATACGATAGTGACTTTTAAATTATTACTCTTTCAAACAATATTTTAGAAATGTTCTTGCTTACTAAGAAGAAAAGTTGGTTGACATTTTACAACATAGCTCTACAATATATCCTTATTATGGCCTCTTAGAGCAAGTTTCTTGCTCTCAAAAGGACGGTGATTCTTATGGGAGATTCTTAGGTTGTATCATTTTTTTTTTTAAGTGAAGCTTCTTTTGTCAGTCTGTTTGGCATTGTGTAACTGCTTCAATTTTGCTAGAATGTCTACATTTTTAATAATACTTTTACTAGTTTGATCTTTCTCCTTTGCTTCTAAATCCCCTGGGACACTGATGGGCTATGTAACTGAATCCTTACTCTGAGAACTAAACCAATCACTTAATGTTTCTTCAGGACTTCCGCTCTGGTCATCCCCACACACTTTCAGAACTTACCTGATGCACATAACATTAAACTTTCCTAAAATCACCATTCTCATTTAATTGATGAACAGCTAAAGTATACAATTTAGGTCGTGAAATGCTCAAAATAAAAAATAAATGAATAAATTAGTAAACTCAGTGCAAAGAGCTGGGATTTGCAGCTGGGATTCCAAGAAGGCAACTGCAGATCTGAGACTGCCTTGCATGGCTTCTAAGGCAGAATGAGACAGCACTTTCCAGCAATATGGAAAATAATGAATGGATGCTTCCCAGCTGTCTTCTGTGATTTGTTCCACCTGTCTTCAGAGCTTTCTTTTATCTGTCAGCCCTCCCCACCCTCTCTTCAGCAGAAGCAGCAGCCTCCCTGGAGGAATACAGAGGGTTGCTATCTGACACCACCCAAATCTACGCCTTACTCTACATTCTCTTGACAGCTATTCATCAGCCTGTCTATCTGTTGCGGACTCACAGTTCTCTTCGGCTTTGATTTTGAAACTGAGGCTCAAAATGTCTGCTTTCTATGAAGCTGTTGATCCCCCAGGTTCACCCACCTCCTACTGAATGATGGAGATGCCAGGTTCATTATCCAAGACTGCTGCTGAGTGAGATTTCCTCCTTCCAAAGACCTTCTAGACTAAAGCAGCTCTTTCTATACCTTTGTCATCTTGCAACCACTCACTGAGACAGATGAGGCACACAGCATGTTCTATTTGCATAACATTTACATATTATTAATAGAAACACAGGCCAGTATCTCAAGGATGACATTGAAGAAAAGTTGGTTCACATTTTATAACATAGCTCTACAAGATGATGCTCATTATGGCCTCTTAGAGAAAGTTCCTTGTTTCTCAAAAGGACGGTGATTTTTATGGGTGATTCTTAGGTTGTATCATTTTTTAAAAAGTGAAGCTTCTTTTGTTAGTCTTATTGGCATTGTGTAACTGCCTCAATTTTGTTAGAAGCAACCAAAAGTCATTTGAGCCAAGGTAAAATGCCATGTTTCTAGAGACTATTTATTACGATTTAGGAAGGATTCAAGCCTGAGTTTAATGAGATTTCTCAGACCATATGTCTGTTCCTGGAGGAAACTTGTTCAACAGTCAGAGGAGCAGAGTTCCTGCCAGACTCCTCCAGTTACCTGCCCACTGGCCAGAGTATTTCTAGGAGGAATGAAAGGCTGGCTGAACTTTCTGTATTGCTTGTATTGTGTGTTGTGATGTAATGTGCTATTCAATGGCAATTTCTTTAGTTCTCCCTCAAGTTTGATTTCAATTGTGTTCCTTACTTCTCTAAGGACTTTCACTCAATGACTTCTAGCTTCCTCCCTGACTCTAACTCAGAAAAATGACTCATCACAACCTCTTTCAAGCAGAAAGAGTGTTCTAGTCAGAGGGAATGGAGACCAACAAAACAGTGGCTCTCTAAATCAACAGGATTAATTCCCTCACAGAGACTGAGCCAGCATTGGTAGGGTGTGTGCATGTCTGTTTCAGATCTGAATAGTCCCAGAGCAGAAAGGAGAAGTGGAAATATGCCCCATCCATAACTCCACATCCATTTTCAAATAAAACTTTAGTGTAGTCCAAGGGAGTGTCACTAGGGACAAAAACAGGTCTTAATGCCTGGCAGTAGAACAGAAAACAAACTCAGGGCCTCCTTGGAGGTGCATCGTCTCACAATGTGTCATGGCTCCTCCTTTCTCCAGGTTATCTGCACGTACATTTTTAGCTTCCAGTTTAATGTTTTTTTATGGGATTCCTGAGTGTGTAAACAAGCGGAATTTTGTTTCTTGTGCCTTTTCTTGGGACTCTTTTCCTTCTGTTTGTTTTGCCCAATTCAGATGTATTAGTTTTTGTTTTATTTTATCTTATTATTAACCCATACAAGCCTATTTGTTTTCTAATAAGAGAAAGAAAGGGGGTGAATCTAGAAGAGCTGGAGGGAGTAGCGAGAAGGGGAACTTTAATCAGGATATATTAAGTGAGAAAGAAAAATCCATTATCAGTAAGATAAAAAAAGTAAAAATTAAAAGTATCATAAATTAACTTTGACACATATTTCTTACCATATAAAACAAATCTATAGCAACTGAAATAAAAACAAGAAATAGAAATGAAACAAAAGGGTGATTTCTTATCTAGTATGAGTTTTAAACATAGAATTGATAAGTTTATTACAAGCACCAACCAGAAAGCTTAAAATAAAGGTATTCTGAATATCATTCATAGATTGCTGCTTGGACGTTGAGGTGAACTTATAAAAACCACAATGTTCAGGGAGATAGTTCTGTTCTTGTTCTATGTTGTAGGAGGAGCTAAGGTGGGAGGAGTAAAAGAGAGGAAGAGGAGGAGTAAGGGAGGAACAGGAGGAGTAAAGGAGAGGAAGGTGAAAGAAGAGGAAGTCGACAGAGGAGCAGGAGGTAGCAGGACAATGGAGGAGAAGCAAGTGGCCTGAAAAAAAAAAACACAAGTTATAAGGGAGCTCATATCTGGGAAATAGAGTAGTGTAATGGTAAATCTGTTCAATTTAGGCGTGCAGTTTATATCCATAAATATTGAGTTGTGTTTTCCTTGACCGGTCTTATTTGGGTTGGAGATTTACTGCAACACTACGTTATAAAAGTCAATCAGAGATGAGAAGGAACCAGACAGTAGTGAAGTAGAAAGTTCCAAAGATCCAGAGGAGCAGCTTCTGGTCCTTGAGGTATAGAACATGGGAATGAAGGCCACCAACAATGGTGTAGTCCCCAGTGCCCAGCTGTGATCCCCTGTGTGTCTCTAGATTGAAATCCAAGAACCTAATTTCAAAGAAATTTCCCAGGTGACTCAGTATTTTATTAATTATGTTTTTTTTACAGCTATCAATTTTATAGACAACCAACCAATAAAGGCTGAGCTCTGGAGAAATATAAAATGAGACTTGTTGATCAGAGAGAGCATTTACTTTTGTGCATGAAGAACTTTTCAACCCGGCTGCTTGACTTATATTATCAATGTTAGTGTACCTTGTTTCCTCTCAGTTGCTAGACTGACTGGCAAGAGTTCTTTACAATATAGCTAGTCAATGGGGTGTTGCTGTCAGAGAGGAGGCTAATTTACACTTCATTTGAAATGTCTGCCTCCAGCTGGGTCACGAAAGCTAGACATGACCTTTATGTACTTCATATTTTCTCAGAAACATGCCAGTGTCTCACACGTATGCACATGACCAATGACCTTCTATAGATCACCTTTAAACCTGGACATACAAGCTCTTGTACTCACACCACCTCTAATAAAGCTGAGATATTTAAAATACAGTTTATTTCCTGTATTGTTGCAAGTTGGTGCATCCAGACATACAAATCATGTTTTTTTTCCAGAATAAAGAATGATAAAGTATGCAAAAATAAAACTGTCACCTTAATTAAGGGGGAGAAAGTAAATTTCTAGGAATGTACTGTTCTGAATGCAATCTTCTCAGCTAGCAATTGAACATCATTATTAGTGTTGGAATAAAAATTCAACAAGCCTGGCTCAAAGTCAAGCATCAGCTGCTAAGCCATAGCTATCAATATCCAGATGAAAACACTGTGGTCTACACTCAAGAGAGTGAGAATTGAAACTTACGTCATGCTTGCTTTTTAAAATGTTATAGTTGTCTTTAATTATATACAAACATGTACTTTACAGATTGATATACATATATACACATACACATTCACGTACATGTGTGTGTATGGATAGATGGATGGTTGGAAGGAAATTTATATATGCTATTTTGAAATTATTCCATAGACATAATGTAAAATTTGTTTTATTTAATTTTCCATTAAGCCTACTTACAGAAGTATCTAAAAGCTAATGTAGAGATTACCTCAACAGGTGCAATGCATTGCTTTGTTTGTCTTTCTTGTTGCTGGTATCACCTCTGTTCCCTGTAACCCCTTCAATGTTTATTTTTATATTTCCAGAATCCACCTCTCTCATGATTTATCATATTTAATTAAACAGAAACAGAGAAGAATAAAAGCAACAGATACAAACAAGAATCCTGGCCTTTAAAAGCTTATTTTAGCCCATGGGATTCTGCTTTCTGATTCATATGGGAAGGAAGAGTCATATATTGCCTGTCTGTCAGCTCAGACTCCAGTATGGTCAGTACTTCCAAAGCTTTACCCTGCTTTGCCATGCCTAACTAAAAACATAGCATGCTTCTCTAAGAAGAAAACTATTAATATGACTGTCCTGACAGTCACTGAATGAAGTATCTAATAAGGGAAAAGCCTCTGTTAATTATACCATAAATAAACACTTAACATTTTCAATCCTCAAATGAAGCAAGGGGGAGACATTTGTGCAGACAGAAACTGGTTTTTCTGCCAATTGGATCAGTTAGTAAGTATGTAACTATGCCAGGAATGGATCAATATATATATATATATATATATATATATATATATATATACACACATATGTATATATTGGATCAATTTACTGACAAAACCAAACCAGATCAAGACAAATAAAAATGAAAAGACAGTCATTTTTATTGCTCATGAAATAGGCCAAATGTTTTATTTAAATGCTTTCTCTTATGACGAATGAATACAAATTGAAAGCTGAATTCTTTCTGAAAATTGCATGGTTTGAGATGAGAAATGAGTATTGAGTGATTGGTGTTTATTAGTGACAAGTAGTTAATGTTATTACTTCGGTTTCCTGGCAACATTGTTTTTTCTTTAGATAGAAAGTTAAATTTTAGTTGATAACGAAAGACTAAATACAGCCATAACTGTTTATTTTATCTGAATTATTATTTTTTTGATAAAGATACCACTCTGAACTGAGAATTGGCACACTCTCTTTAAAATGTTAATCTTAGAGAAGATTAACACATGATAATTATCAACTATAGAAAAGCAGGTTAAAACTGATCAACTTTCAGCAGGTTTATGGAGTGGTTACTAAGATGTTTCTAAGGACAGGAACTGGATTTAATTATGTTTTGTTTTCTGCTTCCACAGAACAGTGATATTGTTTTGTATTTTTATGTCATTCATGTGTGTAGGCACTCATGTCATGGAGCATGGGCTGATCTCAGAGAATCATCATTTGTTTGAGGTACAAGGATCAAACGCAGGCCTCAGGCTTGGTGGCTGGTGCCTTTGGCCCTTAATGTACTTTTAAAATATATTCCATCACCTTTCACCTCTAGTTTATCATGCTTGTAATATTTGTTTACATGCTTACTATGTATGTTATGGGTATAGTTCTGAAGGGTTTGTATTTTGTAGTGTTTGGTTTTCTTTAACTGTTAAAATGTGGAGTTAGACAACGTTACCAGCTTTAAAATGGGAATTGGTTTGGCATACAGGGGATATTCATCAAGGTGTAGTGAAAAAGTTTTATTCGTCACAACTAAAAGGGTGTTTATACACTCTGATGCTTATACACTCCTAAATGCCCTGTCATAAAAGAGGCAGACTCCTACTAAAAACCATGTGGAATCAAATGTCAGCCTTTGCAATTTCAACACAAACCTTTAATTTTGATCATATGCTCAGGCAACATTTTTAGTTTAGAAAGAAGCACTCGTGAAAGACGAAGAATGAAAAAGAATACTGCCTCCGTGTAGTTACATAATATGCTTTAGTATAAAGTTAATGCAAGTTCATGATGCCTTTCGGCAGTGTCTCCTTTCCCCAGGATGTCTGGACAGGTGATATATTTACAGGAGTAAATGTGAACCAAAAAGACCATGGCAGGTCATCATTTCAAGATAAAAAAATGGAGATGAAACTTTGGTTGCCTTCAGGGTTTCGATCCTTTCACTTTTTATTTCTGAGACAATAAGCGACATATTTATGACTGTTTTCTGTTCTGTTGGGTGTGAAGACAGAATTATAATGAAGCATCAACTGTCCTAAATAGAAAAAAAAATCTTTGAAAAGAAACATCTTCTCTCAGTG
Organism: Arvicanthis niloticus; assembly: GCF_011762505.2. NCBI lineage: Eukaryota > Metazoa > Chordata > Mammalia > Rodentia > Muridae > Arvicanthis > Arvicanthis niloticus. Next base: position 75,622,615 of record NC_047668.1, on the reverse strand, counting down.
AGAGGAAAGAGCTGATTCCAAGGTGTGATGGCTATTTCATGGTTGTCAACTTGATTACCTCTAGATTGGACTATAATCCAAAAGTGAGGACACACTTGTGATCCAGATCCTGAGGCTGGAAGACACAGGCTTTTGACATGGATTTTGAGATGGGATGACACACACTTTTGATCTAGATCTTGAGGTATAGTGCCTTGAAAACCTTAAGCCCAGGCAAAATTGTACATGCTCGTAATCTCAGGAGACAGAGGCAAGCAGAGGCCAGCCTGGGATAGAGAAAGTTCCAAATACAGGTGTGGTGATATGCACCTTTAATTTGGGCCATACCTTCTGCTGGAGGTACATAGGGACAATGAAAAGAGGACAGACAGGTTCATTCTTTACCTACTTGCACTTTCTTGCCAGCACATCTGTTGGAATCTACTTCTTCAGGATCTATCTTATACAGAAGACCAGCTGAAATGCCTAGCCTTATGGGACTGAGCAACTACTTGCTTATTGAACTTCCCATTCATAGCTACACATTGCTGGGTTAGTTCGACTGAAGACTGTAAGTGAAGACAATAATTTTCCATAATATATATAGACGTTCCATAAGTTCTGTGACTCTAGAAAACCCTGACTAATATACATATGGGGCCTTCAAGTCACACCAGTAGTCCATATGAGACAAATGGGTTTGCCAGCAATGGGCCTGGGACTTAAAATATTTTTCTTCAACAAGAAGAAAAACAAACAAACAAACAAACAAACAAACGAACAAACCAAAACCCAAAAATCCATAACATTTCCCAATTGACAGAATTCATTATTTATTTAGTTTGCCTGTTTTAGAGATGGGCTCTTGCTATGCAGCTGGCTGAAATTCACTGTATAGCACAGGCTCACCTTAAAGTCAGACAGCTGCTGTGTCTTTGCAGTGTTAAGAATTTAGGGTGTACTTCCACACTCAGCATCTTCTTTATGGTCTACAGACCAGGATGCAAGGCAGACAGATACAAAGTCTGGAGATAATATCTTCTGTTACTGAATTAGTGGACATAGATATATCCAGAAAACAGAAAATGAACTAACTAGGTAGTGCTTGAGGCTTCCTCATTCACTAGCAATGAGGTGGGAGATCAGCCTTTTAACATGTATGATGAGGCTGTCTGCATGTATATTTAAAGAAACTTTATGTTGATGTGAAACACTGGTGTTCCTCCACTCTTCACTTACCTACATTTGGCTACTGGGATGAGGTGTCGTTTGTATTAACTTTCAAAACTTCAAGAAAGCCCTGTCATTTGAAGCACACACACACACACACACACACACACACACACACACACACACACACAGAGAGAGAGAGAGAGAGAGAGAGAGAGAGAGAGAGAGACAGAGACAGAGACAGAGACAGAGAGACAGAGAGAGAAAGAGAGAGAAAGAGAGAGAAAGAGAGAGAGTAATTTACCTTCAGATACAGTAATATGACAATGATACCAAGCCACTATTGTACAGGGTAAAACTATGGGCAAAAGCACTATCCTGTAAATAGCAGAGTTTAAGGATAAATTAAAATACAATGTAGGTACTATATTTTAGTTCAATTAAAGAAAGATGAATGTGTATTATAAAAAGCAATGTATCCTGATGCAAAAATTAAGTCTTAAAGTGTCATCCTGTCATGTTTCATGTAGTCAGTGCACATACTGCAGTATATCGCAAATATTCAGGAAAAGGTGTCTAGAAATAGACACTGTCAAAGACCTGCTCCACATGAGGAAAGGTAATGCTTACTAAATCAGTGTGACTGATTGGTCACAGTTCCTAAGAAACAGAATATTTCCAAAGTAGACCTTATGCAACGTCACAAAACATAACCAGATTTGTGTCTGCATTAATGTGTGTGATCAGTTTATGTGTAATAATCAATAAGATGGCTAATGGTGAATGTGTAAAAATAAGTTTTCAAAAGTATTTCTTTCCTGGGCAGCTGATACAAAGTTATCAATTCCCCCACCTTTCTACATCTGTTTTAATATTTCTTGTGGGAGGGTTGAAAGCATGGAAGCAGGAGGAAAAGAAAGATGAATTCAAAGGTGAAATCAGGATCAAATGTTTAATAAAACATTTTTGAGAAGCCCTCATAATCAATAACTTTCTACAACTTGATCCAGAAACCTTATTTTTCATTGAGCTAGTATGAAGGTAACAATTAGAAACAATCCCAACCTTTTCACGCATTAATACCAGTGCAAATTAACTCCTACTACTAAAATTATTCCTTCTGTCTGTCAAAATCTGTGAATGGTATGCCTTACTGTACTCAGGGCAGAATTGTGTCTCCTTGCCTATATTCAACTGACACAAAAATTCACTATTAATTAAAACAAGATCAAAACTGTCCTCACTGTCCTATTGATAGGGGCTCCCATTTGTGACAGGCTCAGAAGAGCCTGGATTGAACCAATGCACCCATCCAGTGATGAATGCTTACTTATTGGTGATGTCTAAGTTTGGTATAGAGACATTTATACTGTAATTCCAAAAAAAAAAAAATCATGAATAACTACATATTTTATCTACAGTTTGTAAACAGCATTGCATAAGGCAGGAGATGTCTATGTTTCTCCATCTATCTTTTTTTATTTCCACACATTCTGTATTTTATTCATGCTAATTGTCCATAGGGCACTCTTCATGAAGCAAACAGTAAATTGGGGAATATAACTGGAATCCTTTTATCCTGGATCCTCCACCCTAGTTAAGTCAAACCCACTGATTGGCGAACACAAACATTCTGAAATTGAAATCTCTGACCTTTTCTATTTATGCTTTTGCTTCAAGGCCCTCTGACACCAGGACCCAAAGGCTTTGAGATAGTCTCACCACTGAAGCTCATGCATGTGTTACTGACTTTAGTAAAGTAGTGTTTACTTAACATAAGCATTAGCTAGCAAAATTATTCTCAGAAAGAGACAAACCAAAAATAAGAGAAGAATAATTTTGTTCTTTAATATTAATAACATTCAATTAATAACATTAGCAACTATTAATAACATTAATCAGAGACAGTCACTTATCTAATTCTATTTTTCCAGTTTAAGATCAAAATACAGGAAAATAAGTTATAGACTAAACACTTTTCCAAATACTGAAAATGTTAAGAATTTTTTTTCTAGAATAGTGTATGTGGTGTGTATGACAGAGCAAGAGAGAGCGAGAGAGCGAGAGAGCGAGAGAGAGAGAGAGAGAGAATTCTGAGTGTGTGTGTGTGTTTGTGTGTGTGTGTGTGTGTGTGTGTGAGAGAGAGAGAGAGAGAGAGAGAGAGAAAGAGAGAGAGAGAGAGAGAGAGAGAGAGAGAGAGAGAGAGAGAATTATTTCTGACCTAAAAGTGTGAATAAGACATCTATTCTACACTCAAATAGCTTGTTTGGTTTATAGAGACTCATGTCTACACTGAACATAGGAAAATTATTATATTTCAGATTCTCAGTGTTGTATCCCAGAACATAGACATAATAATTATGACAATAAATCAAATGGATTTCCAGTAAAGGTGACTGCTCCTGGGAGTAGTACAGTGTCAGAGCCTTAACTCAGTCATATATTACAAGTTGAAATATTCTCCACAGCATCAAGTCTTTCCACCTTCCTATAGACATGGTGAGAATTAATTTTCTAAAATCATTGAGTTGACCCAATGTTTGCCATACAGCTGGTGTCAGAAACTCCACCAAACCTTGATCAAGGTCAGTAGAATTTGCTGAAGCATCTTTCAAAATTGCAGTATGCATAAAAAGTTCAAGGAAGGATGTTGATTTAAAAAAGAAACTGATATTTTCATTACAGAAAAAGATAAAATATGAAATAACACAGAGAAATGTATGGGTCACCTCCATGAAGCAATAAGATATCGTTTTTTACATAATTGCCATGAATTGCTCTTTGTAATAGAGTTTAGGTCTCTGTTGCTATCAACACACACAACTTTAAAAAGAGTCTTGATTTTCTTCTAAAAATTAATGAGCTGTGTACTTAAAGTTACTGATATTGTAAAATGTACATTCTCTAATGATAGAATTAATAAGAAGTTACTAATGGAGGATGGTAAACTAAATTTAAGGAACTGGTCAGCAGTTTTTTTCTTCGTTAGAAAATATTTCAACTGAGATAAATTCTTGGTTCAGCAGTTTATGTTGGCTAAGAGATAGGGTGAGTGGCAGTGGGAATGTTTGGAGCAGGACAATGCCTGATGAGAATTAAACAGCCAGGAGAACGCTAAATATTCCCATATCCCTTTCCCCAGGAATCACAGAAGAGCAATTTGTAGATGAAAATGATAATTTTTTTTTCCTTTTTAACCTGGATCATTTCCTGTCAGGTAAAGCAAAGCTAGATTTCCTTTCAGTTCTTACTGCTAATCTGTCTTGGACAGAGGTCAGAAATTGACTGCTGTATTCTGAATTTTGTTCGGCAGTAGCAATAAATTGGACATCAACTTTCTGAAAATTACTATGTGGAGAAAGAGAGTGTAGGTGGATGAAAGTGGATGCAGCTCCATGCTTCTGAGATCATCTATACCTGATTTTAGGCCAGTTTTGCCCACCAGTAGAGGCTGGACACAGAATGGAGTTCATAGAGCACCCTAACTGCACATTTGGCTTTTTCACTCACTCTCAGGCTTTACTTCCAGTTATTCCCATTTTTTTTAGTCTTTTGCAAATATTCTAATACCAGAGAAGAGCTGACACAGTTTAAAAAGTATTATTTGTAAAGTATGAGTTGTGCTTTGTATACGTGTATATTTGTGTGTGTACCTCTTGTGTATGCACGTATGTTTGTACATGAGTGTGTATGTATACATGTAGAAGCCAGAGGTTTATGTCAGGTGTTGTTCTCACTTACTCTCCTCCTTGTATTTTGAAACAGGATCTCTTATATAAACTGGAGTTAAACAATCTGGTTAATGTGGCCAGAAATCCACGTGTCTCTGCCCTGCCAGTGCAATGATTACAGGACTCCATTACCACGCCCAGCTTTTTACATGGATGCCAGAGATACAGATGAAGATGCTCATATATAAGCACTTTACAGACTGATCCATCTTCCCAGCACTAAGATGTGTCTTTTATAGTCAGAAGAATCATCATATAGTAACCTATATTAGAGAAAGAAGTAATTAATACTGTCAATAGTTAGCTTCTATTACATTAATAAAAATACAGAATAATAACATCAAGAAAATAAATTTGTAAAAATAGATATTTTCCTTTAAATGTTCTGATTTTTTTAAAAGGCATGTTAGCAAGAAGATTAGGCTATGAACATGTCACTCAGAGTTGCTTACCTACCCAGTGTGTTCTTATTGCTACATGAAGAGACACTTTTGTTTCTGGTTTTAAAAGCAATAATAATTGTAGTACAACAATATCTTAAAAGTTGCAGTTATTTGTTGAAGATATTAAAGTCTAATTACTGTATAACTTCCCAATCATTCCTGTTGGTCTTTATGAAAGTGTTTTCCTCACTCCATAAGGGACAAAATAAGGGTCTTGAGATTTAAATGACATTTGTAAAATAAAATTTAAGCTGGGAGATATTCCCTTTTATATTAACTGTCAGTGTTGGACTTTCGTTATGAGTAGATATAGTTTTAGAATATGACTATATTTGTATGAAAGTGAAAAGTTATTTTTTCCTTGGTACATAAGTACATGTGCAACACAAAACACTAAGGAATGGCGGGTAATATGGGGCAAGGTTTTTGCTACCAATTTTACAACAATAAAACAGTAATAGACCATGAAATCACAGAGAGGAAAAGATCCCCACCATTGCCCTGGTCCCAGCTTGGAGCAGAACATTCTGCCCTCATAATGGAAAACCCCTGTAGGTGGAGATTCCCCAAATGTGTGTGCTTTTGGAAATAGCTTCAGAATTCAACAGACACTGTAATATCTAAACCTCATCACCCACTAGCTACAACCTTAGGTAAGGTGTTTCATTCCCTCATACCTCTGTGACTTCTCCAGAAAACAGAGTCCTGACAGGAAATAGCTGTTGTTGAGAATAAAGGGAGAAGATGCAAGTGAGGGTTAGCATAGCAGGCGGTCCATAGTAGGTGCTCAGTAAATTATGGTTGTTTTTATACTCATAGCCATCTGGCCAAGATTCAAAGCAATTGCCTTTACTTTTTCTCCATAGGTGCCACTACTAATAAGCAGCTTTTATCCCTTTCAGATTCTTTCTTCTCTTTTCTCTGTTGATGGCAGTACTAAAATCTAACCTGAACATGAGCTCCCACATTAGGTCTGACTTGTCTCATCACAGCTTCTTAAGTTCAGCAGAGAGTTAACAGTTGGTCGAGGGAAATACATAGATTAAGAATATCTAGGGGTTGAGGTTAGCTCAGCAGTGTAGCACGTGCTTAGCATGCATGTGGTCCTGAGGTGGAAGGAGAGAGAGAGAAAGAGGAAGATGGGAAGAAAGGCAGGGAAAAAGGGAGAGAAGGAGCAGAGACAGAGACACAGACAGACAGACAGACAGACGGAGACATAGTGAATATGTGAGACTATCAAGGAAACACCATCTCTTTGTCTCTTATTACCAGTGTTCCACACTTTATCCAGCCTTCTTTCTGCTCAGATAAAAGAAACTCTTAAAGTGACTTGAAGCCATGGCAATCTCAGTGGATCTTATTTACTGAAAGATGGTTTTGTGGTATCTAAATTAGTGGTATCTGCATCAACTTTGCTGTATAAAATTTAATATGCATGTCCTTTGATTACTGTACAATACAATCTGCCTCAGGGACTCATTGAGTGTCATACTTTCATGATGTAAAGAACTTGAGATAACGTGTCCTATAGTATCAGTGAACAATGAGGTATTAATTTTAAGCAACCAGTTTACAAAAGCACTTCTCAATAAAATACAATGTGCCCAGAAGCTGGGCTTGGAAGTTTTTGTCGTATTTTTCTCTCCACTAGAGGGCAGGGACGAGTTATCTCCGTCAGAGTTTACCAGTCAGCCCTCAATGAGGAGACATATCAAGGGCAGAACCCCACTTTGCTCCACTCAGAATGTCTGGAAATGAGACAGACTATGCCAAGAGCTGATCGATATCTTGTTGTGGAAGATAGATGAAGAAAGTGTGTGGGAAGCAAAATTAAAAAAAAATTTAAAAGCAACAGAAATGGAACCTGAATGGGGGTGGGGAGATAGTGGGGGCGGGGGGTCGCGGCATTGTACTGGTTCAGCTTGTAAACTGCTCGCTATACAATCCCTGGGGTGTATAGGAGGAAAGAATGACTCCACTACGTGTCTTCTGACCTCCAGGTAGACGTGATTGTCCCCTCCCCTATTATATGCATACACATATTATCTGCAGGCACATACACACAATTAAATACACATAGAAAATAAAAAGGCACATAACTTCTGAATAGTCCAGTTATTTGCCATAGACACACCGTGTGTTGTGGACACTTAATCTTTTTGTTGAGAAGCAAGGCAGGCATATGCCAGGAAGCAGGTTCAAATGTAAAATAAACCTAATCAAATACTATTACATGTAATCCTTATCACAGGATGGCTCATGAGAAGTGAAGAGAGACCGAGCCTGCCATTCAATCCTGTGCCTTCATTAGACATTCACATGTGATTACTCATTAACATCCGATCCTGCTCTTTCATTGCACATTCACATGTAACCATTCATTAAGAAGCATGGGATTAGAGAAGTAATACCTAGGCCATGGGCCTCTAACTTCTATTTTGCATTTTTTAAATAATTATTTTTTATTGAAATTTTCTTTTTTTAAAATTGGATATTTTATTTATTTACATTTCAAATGTTATCCCCTTTCCCATTCCCTCCCCCCCCCCGCCAGAAACCCCCTATCCCCATCATCCCTCCCCCTGCTTCTATGAGGAAGATGCTTCCCCACCTACCCATCCACTCCCTGCCCTGGCATTCCCCTACACTGGGGCATCATGCCTTCACAGGACCAAGGGCCTCTCCTCCCATTGATGTTCGACAAGGCCATCCTCTGCTACATATGCAGCTGGAGTCATGGGCCCCTCCATGTGTACTCTTTGGTTGGTGGTTTAGTTCCTGGGAACTCTGGGAGGTCTGGTTGGTTGATATTGTTATTTTTCCTATGGGTTGGAAACCCCTTCAGCTCCTTCAGTTCTCTTTCTAACTCCTCCATTGGGGACCCTGTGCTCAGCCCAATGGTTGACTGTGAGCATCTGCCTCTGTGATTTTTTTTATTTTGTTTTGTTTTCTAATTTCATATCATTAAGTATTAATCATTAAGTATTGAGACTGGAATGAATGAACAATATTTCTTTCTCTTCTTGCTGAATTTATATGTAACTATACCCAGATGTATGTGTGTGTGTGTGTGTGTTTACATGTGTATGCCTGTGAGTCTGTATGGTGCACACACATCTGTTGAGGCCAGAGGTTGTTCTTCTCATATCTGGAGTCCTTCTCATCACTCTCCACTTCAAACACTGAGATAAGGTTGCTCACCTGAATGTATAGCTCAGTGACTGATCAAGCCATTCCAGCTGTACAAACTAATTCTTCCTTCCAAGCACTGAGATTGCAGTGAGGCCTGTGCATCTATGTGGCATTTACAAGGGATCTGGGCATCAGAAGTCTGGTACTTACCAAGATATCTCTTCACCCCAAGCCTTGTATCTTTGTAAAAACTTTCCTGTTGTTACTTAACTTGCTGAGGTCCCAGTCTTCGCAGTTAGGATGAAAATGAGAATATTAGGTGAATGAGAGGCCAACAGGCAGCAGAAATGGTTTACATCTGGTTAGGTTCCAAACAGATTTTTGGGTCTATAAATTCCTTCATAGATGCTAATTATACTATAGTTTAAGTGTTGAATGAACCCAAAGGCCAAGAAAGTGACCTCAGTGTTGTACTACTGGGAGGTGATGGGTGTCTTACCAGTAGGAAACTGTGGGAGTTCTGTGGGTCACTAGAGGCTTTCCTGAAGCAGGCAATATGATCTCAGAACCATATGTCTCCTGCTTCCTGGTCATGAGATAACAAGATTACCAGGGTTTTATTTTGTTTGTTTTAATAAACGTTCCTGCCTTGATTTAATGCCTTACTGAGTCAAAAAGCAGTGGGTTAATTGGCCACAAGCCAGATATTCTAAAACTCTGACCCAGAGTGAACTTGTTCTCTTTGTGCATTATTTATTACAGGTATTTTGATATGGTGGCAGAAAGGTGACTGACTTGGACAGGACTAAAAACTATGACTCCATGACATTCACAGGCAAATGGATGGAACTAGAAACTATCATCCCGAGTTCGGTAACCTAGTCACAAAACAACACACATGGTATGTCCTCACTGATAAGTGGATATTAGTCCAAAAGCTTGGAATACCCATGATACAATTCACAGACCATATGAAGCTCAGAAAGAAGAAAGGCCAAAGTGTAAATGCTTCAGGTCTATCTAGATGGGGGTACGATATTCTCACAGGAGGTAGAGGGCAGAAGGGACTTGGGAGGAAGAGAGAAAGGGGGGAAGGGGGACAGATCAGATATGAGAGAAGACAGGGATGATTTGCAGAGGGTCAGGAAATTGAACAGAGTGTGTAGCAATGGGGGATGGGGAACTGGAGGTAGCCACCAGAAGTTCCCAGATGCCAGGAAAGCAAGAGTCTCCCAGGACCCAATGGGGATGAGATTAGCTGAAATGCCAAACAAAGGGAAGGGAGAACCTGCAGAGACCATATCCAGAGGTTAGGCAAGGCCCCCGGTTGAGGGATGGGGCCACCCATTCATCTCCACATCTTTAACCCAGAATCGCTCCTGTCTAAAGAAAATATGGGGACAAAGTATGGAGCAGAGACTGAAGGAAAGGCCATCCAGAGACTGTCTCACCTGTGGATCCATCCCATATACAGATACCAAACCCAGACACTATTGTGGATGCCAAGAAGTGATTGCTGACAGGAGCCTGTAAAGGCTGACCAGATCCTGAAAATACAGATGTGGATGCTTGTAGCCAACCATTAGATTGAACATGGGGACCCCACCCCAATAGAGGAGCTAGAGAAAGGACTGAAGGAGCTGAAGGGGTTTCCAACCCCATAGGAAGAAGAACAATATAAACCAACCAGACCACCCAGAACTCCCAGGGACTAAACCACCAACTAAAGGGTACACACGGAGGGACCCATGTTTCCAGCTGCATATGTAGCAGAGGATGGCCTTGTCAGGCATCAAAGGGAAGAGAGGCCCTTCATCATGTGAAGGCTCAATGCCCCAGTGTAGGGAAATGCCAGGGTGGTGAGGTGGGAGTGAATGGGTGGGAAAGTGAGCATCCTCACAGAAGCAGGGGAAGGGATGATGGGATGGGAGTTTGTGGAGGAAAAACATTGGAAATGTAAATAAATGAAATATGCAATAAAAAATAACTAAAGAAAAAAATTTAAAAAGTAAAAGAAAAAAAGGAAAGGGTGCTCTTGGGCTGCAGGAAAGGCTCAGTGGGAAGGGGTTTCTCTAAATGCTTGGCAATCTGACTTTCATTCCTGGACAGACTGGCAGAAGAGAACAAACACATACATGTGCCAATCCCACAAGTGGGCCCTCCCACTATCTCTGTCTCTAGTTCTGTCTCTAGCTCATCTCTCATATTTTTCAAATTTTATATTTATAGCTCTTACTATAACATAGAGAAGTACCCATGGATGTTGAATTCATGAAGACTCTGCCTTGCTCCTGCTCTCTATCTCCTCTTGCCAATATATTAATAGATAGCAGACTTCAAAGTTTGTTTTGTATGTCAAAATTGGTGAGATCTACCTGATAATATTTCACCTTCTCTTCATAAAATCTTTTAATAATTCCTGAGGCAGGTGAAATATGTTTTAATAATTCTTGACGCAGGTGAAATGTGTTTTATTTAGTAATATATTTTACTTTATTGCTTGTGAGTAGGGGTTTCTACAGAGGTTTAAAAAACAGTAATACAAATACTTCATGTTCTTTCAGTGGTTTGAATGAAAATAGCTCCCATACCCTCAACTGTTTGAATTCTTACTCCTCAGTAGGTGGAATAGTTCGGAAAGGATTAGGAGATTAGAAGATTTGTTTCTGGGTGCAGACTTTGGGGTTTCAAAAGCCCATGTCATTTCCAGTTAGCCCCCCTCTCTCTTTCTCTTCCTCACTCTTGTGGATCAGGTGTTTTGAGGTCTCAGGAGCTGCTCTAGCTCTATGCCTACCTATCATGCTTCCCACCCTGATGGTTATGGACTATGGTCCTCTAACTGTGAGCTCAGATAGTCTATTTTTTCTATAAGTTGCCTTGGCCGTGGTATTTTATCATAGCAATAAAAAAATAACTAAGACAGTTTTAAAATAGGAATAAAATGCTTCTATATGCTAATCTCTTACTTATCTGTATATTAACTAATTTATACCAGAGAACAGCTTTTCCAGATAGGAAGATTTATCCACCAGGTTATAGAGAAGGAAACAGAAGCAAAATAAAGCTAAGAATGTTGCCTAAGGCATAGCATGGAGGAGGCTTCTGTAAGTCCTGAATTCCAAACGTCTGTATCCAGAAAAATCCAGTTAAGTTACCACTGAGCAATAGGAATCTAACATGAGCTTCACCTACTTTTGAGCTGCGAACTCCTATAACCATGAATAGCATTAAGGATCTTGCTAGCATCCTTTGACTTCTCTTCAAAACTAGTTCATCCCTCCTCTTGTAGATGAAGAAACAGAAGCCTACTAGGATGTAGACAGGTGGTAAGTGATCATGCCGCTACTAGAATATAACCAAACTAGAGCCCGCATTCTTCTCATTTTATAAGTGGCAGTTTACTTTGCAGATCATCCTGTGCCTCTGTAGATACCAACCATCTGCTGCTGGTCACACCAGAGGCCTTCTGTAGCTTAGACACAGTACTGATGAGGTTACCACAGAGTGTGACTAGGCACCATTGCATTGCTAATGTCTCTATGAATAAAGCATCTATTTAATTTTCATTTAACCTCAAAAGAATCTGATTACTGTTATCTAAATAACTGTTGAAGAATTATTGGGAATTAGGTTTTATAATTATGGCTCCTGTTAATATCATTAGCATACAGCCTGTCATATTTAGGCCTATTAATCCCCATAAGTACAGAACATTATGATCAATATAATAATGATTCCATGGTAAATTACAAACAATCCCCAAATTCCTCAAAGAGTTTTCAGGGTTTCTTTGGCTTCCTTCATTAGGGGATATTTAGTTTGAAGGCTGAAAAATCTGTGGTAATTGATAGCCCCTCACCCGGAATCACCTATCTCACTCACGTGCCTAATCAAGGAAATGATTAAAATCGAGTTCCAACTGCCAGGCCAACTCTAAATTCCTGTAAGGCAATAAAAATAATTAGCTGCCTGAGTCAGGAGAGCCTCAAATCAGATATACAGCTTTTCAATTCTCTGAGCAATATATTGTTTCACATAACTATAATCACTAAGTGTCTGGTTTCTGTTTTGCAGAAGTTGAACTCACCAAGGCTGTCTAATGTAGAAAGTGCAATAAAGGAAAACAAAATGGCTCAGTCTCAAAGAGAAGAAAAATTCAACTAACATTTGACATCTATCCAGGTCTGAGAATCAGTATTGAAAAAGTATCTTTCACATTCTCAAACCATCCTTAGATATTTTAATTTACCATTAATTTTATTTAAACTCCCACAAATCTGCTCTTTAAAAAGTATTTTTTTTTGTGATTCCAAGCATCTGCATTAACACACACACATTTGTGTTTTAAAATGCAAAATGTGTTTATTTTATCTGAGAGAACTATTTCTGTACTTATCTGAAGATGCAACAAATGGCCTCAGAAGTGGTTCATTCTGAGATACAGCCTGTCCAACCCTTGAAAACTCTTCTAAACTAGCAGGCTTCTGAGACCTTCTTTACTTGGAAGATCCGAAGTCCTGATCTTCCTGTTCTTGGTTTCATGGAGAAAAAGGCTCACAACTTGTTCTCTCTTGGCACATCGCACCTCTTCCTGAGTCCAACACTCTCTTGGATGATTCCCAGGAACGAATTCCTGACCTTTGGCAATTGCCTAGACTTGGAACAATTTGGAAAAAGGAAGCTCAGAATAAATAAAATATCCATTGAGACACTGGTCTCATGAATAGAGCAGAGAGCATGCTTGTCATTAACGAATATGAAATTAGAAATACAACTGATGTAGGCAGCGCTTACAAGTAGTTTCCTTCATATTAATAACTGGCAGTGAAGAAATAACTCTCAATTATAATTTGAAAGAAGTAATTACAGAATTATAAGATATACAATCTGGGCATAACCTTAAAGTGCATCCAAAAGTAATCTTTCCCAGGCTGTTTTGAAAGGTATATATACTATATAATGTCATCATAGCTGATCAGTATGTATATCACTACAGGCCAACTTGGGAACATTGTTAAATGTTCATGGAAGGACAGATAGTGGGTCAATACATGATTCATTTTCTGAGGACATATGCACAATAGTAAAACTGCCAGGTCATATGGTGCTGTTTTCCATTTTTTCAAGGAAAAAAGTAGAATTTACTAAAATGGCTGTTATAACTTACATTCCAACCAACAGTATGTAAAGATTCTCATTTCTCTACATTCTGACCATCATTTGTTACCAGTTGCTATTCATATTCATATTCATAGTCAGACATTCTAACTGGAGTGAGGTGATCCATGTGTATGGTCCTGGATATTACCAGTGTTGAACATAGTACCATATCATCTGGCCATTTGCACATTTTGACTCTCTTCATCTGCCCTTGGTTTTGGCTCGGTGGTGGGTTACATCTCATATATATTTATAGTAGTTCCACATTATGTCAGAACTGCAAATTATTCCATGTTTTAGGTTGTCTATTCATTTTGTTGTTTCTTTTGTTTATGTGTGTCTTTAAATCTGACAAAATCTCTTGTTTCTACTTTTGTTTTTGTTGATTGTGTTAGCATTTTCCCAAAAATTCCTTGTCCATATCAACATTCTAAAGTACTTGACCTTTTCATCTGGAAGATTTGTTTTTGCAACAAATGTCTAAGCTCTTAATGAATTTTCAGTTGATATTTAAACAATGTCTAGGATGTATTTCATTCAAGTGGTTCTAACTGCAATCAAATATCTATAATGTTATTAAATAGATAAATGGTTATGGATTTTTAAGAATTTAAAAAAGTTATACCTATCTAACATTAATTAAAAAAAAAATAAATGCCGTACTTAGTGACTGTGGGTTAGGACAGTATGTGAAAGCATTTTTGATGGTATGTAATTCCTTGTGTATAATCATTATCAGCTCCACCCTCTGTGTTATATTTATACTTTACTTTTAACCAGTTATGCTATAACAGCAGCTTTTGAAAATATTAGACAAAAAAGAACATTTCAATTTAATAGGAGGGCACTGCTAGACAACAGAGTCTATATAAAACTCTTCACTAAGAGGTAGGTCACCAGTTCATCCAAAGCCATTAAGAACTTTAGCATTTATCCAGAAATGACAAATGGGCTTCAGCATAACAATCTTTTATGCTGTTAAAACACATTTAGAGAACCATTTTCATAGCCTCAAGTAAACAAGAACTTATTCCCTAAATATTCAGCTCAGTAAACACTATATTATGTGACTGCACAACTTAAAAAAGAAAGGGATTCTCTAGAACTGGATTCTACCTTTGTCCAGAAGTAAGATGATATGGATGCCAGGAAATTCTCCTGCCATGCACAGATGATAGAACCAGCTATCTTTGGAGGTTATAGTAGCCTTGCACATGAGAAAATAAAAGCTTTCTAGTAAGCAGGAAGAGGCAGAAACATTTTAGACAAATAACTCCAGACTCAAGCCTGTATTTTATCTCTCCAGGTTGAGGCAATATTTGTTCAGTTTCTCAGATCTGTAAACTATGGAAAGAGGTGCATGACTCACAGCCATAATGATGATTCCAGCATTCAGGAATGGAAACATCTCTCTACAACCTATTAACACTCAACTTGCCCTTGGCCAGGAAGGAAATACCAACATGTAACTAAATGAGTCATTTTATAAACTAAAGATGAACTTGAAACACCACTCATTAGAGCAGAACATTCTGAAAGAGTCTCTTTTCCAGGATGCATAGGACAGAATCCACGTTCTGACTCACTTTGAGGCTTTCCCACTATGGAGCCCAGCATGATGCCTAGCAAGAGGTATGATCTTGGTACTGAACTGAAGTCAAACTTGGTCTGCCTACTTTCAAACAGCTTCCTTAAACCCGGCCTTTGTTCAGGTCCTATATCATATGTAGGTTGTTATAAGTCTTGAATCAGACTTAAGTAGTCAGCCCCTTTAGCATTTTTTTTCAAGATTAGCAATGTTTAGCCTTCTACAGATATAAGAACACTGCACAGGGCACTAACCTTAGCCAACAGGAGCAAAACTGCAATTGATTTGGTTCTATGATTACTTAATGTATAGACATGTGCTCATTGAAAAAAAATGATATCTGGACAACTGGTGTTGTATTTCTGCCAAATGCCAAGCCGATATTCAGATAATCTTACTGGAAGACACCTAGTGCTAACTATAGGATTTCAAATAGCTGATCTGCAGAGATGAGCCATGAAGTAATCTGTGTTGTGTGGCTAATTAGAACTGCTATCGTCCCTCCTGTGATGAAGAGAAGGCTACACATTGTAGTCTGAAGCCACTTCATGGTGCTTTTATTAATTTACTTTTCAGAGAATATTTCTGCCCTATTTGTATTCAGCTGAAGGCCTATTGCACATGCTACTACAAAGGAAAGGGAACAATAATAGCTGTTTCTCCACCAACTGCACATTTGACTTTATTCCAGAATCCAGAAGCATTGAGAAACCAAACTGGGTACTCCATGGAATGTCTGGACAAGCAGAAAGTACCAGTGATGATTTCCCACTCTCTGAAACCTGCTTATCATGGGAAACAAATGCCTTCTGATTTTTAAACCTGTATCATGTTCTATATCAATACTTGATGACCACACACATTCCAAAAGCAAAGCCTAGCTTTTCATGCAAACAGTATTCAAAGTGTGTCGTAACTCATATGGTTTATTTAATTACTCTTAACCTGAGGAAAATGTTAATGTTCACATAACTATATTATTTAAAATTCATGTTAATTTACTCATATGCTTAATTTAAAGTTATAGGTTAGAACTTATTTGAGCTTTTGTGAAATATATATATTATTTTTTTCTTTCAGCCTTTGGGGCTGAAGTAAAGAATGGAGGTTTTATTAATGTTTTCAAGATGACTAAATTTTCAGAGTAAATATGAACTGATTAAGTTTAAAAGGCTGAAATGGTATGTCCCCAAAGGCTTTTACCCATGTGTAGGACGGGGACAGGTGTTGCAGAAATCACAAATAGAAGTCACCAGCCATGTTGAGCATGTTGATCTGGGAAGATTCCCAGTAAAAACAAAAGTGATGCTTTTTATATAGTGTTTTTCCTTGTGACCAGCACAAAAGAAAGAAAGAAGATGACACCCTGAGACAGTCTACCAATAACCACTCCCACACCTGTCTCCATCTTTAGCATGGAACCAGCAGTGAAACTCCGAGGGCTCTGTCACCCCTCACAGGTGTCCATTGCTAGGTAGTGTAACTATTAGCATCATTTTAGCCACTTCTAGTGATCTGCTTTTACCTCTCTCCTGAAGCTGCTACAAAAGGAGATTATCTGTAAAGGAAGAAAATAAATGACAAAAAAAAATGAAAATAAAGTTGAATATGTATGTTTTCAGAGATTTTCATAAAACTGATTATGTGGGGGAATAAGATAAAATGATTATATCATGCTGCCTGACAAGGTAATCCCTAAGTGGGAGAATATTTTATTTCCGCGTTCCACATTTCTAACCGTGTGTAAAGTGTGAGTGACAAGCCACAAACACAAATTAATGGAACCAGAGGAAAGTCATTTAGCAACTAGCTTGTTTCCATTTCTATGGTTTAATATATTCAAGATGACAAGTTGGGGGATTCCTGCAGGCATTTGCACGCTAGTTAAATAGAACAAACAGTAAAAACAATAGTACATACAGGAAAATATATGGCTTTTATAAAAAATATTAAATTAATATGCTATAAAAAGAAAGTGGGTAGGCGATCCATTTGGAATCTCTAAAGCTATAAAAAACCAAAGGCTCCTTTGTTTTGGTACAGGAAATGCTGTCTATTGGTTTGCCGTTGAAGTCTGCATGGAGATTCCTGTTCTAATGAGACTCTGACCTCAGGCGTGATTGACTTTGGTACTGTAGCACGCTCCAGTTCCTAGTACTCATATGTAAATCCTCTGACTTTAACAATCTCAAAGTACACGTGTGAGAGCCAGAATCCAAGATCCCATACTTATCAATGATAACTCTGATAAGCAATGTCTTGTGTTTTAAAATGACACAATTTTCTATATGTTGTTTTCTGCATGTCAAGTGTACTTAAGTTTTATAGAATAGGAATCATCAGAGAAATCTTCTAAACTGTCTTCTACTTTTCAGTATAAACACAGCACGTATTTACATCCATAAACCCAAAGGGAAAATGTCGTAAATACATACAAAACTAGTGTAATCTGAGCATATTGTTTTGCTGTGTTTCCTTTTCAGAACAGAATAGCAAGACAGAGTCCACTATGCAGAAAGCCTCTAGGTTTCCAAAAATCGAAAGCATCCGCCAGTAAGTCACAACTGTTTTACCATATGCCTCATTGTTATGCCAAGCATCACCAGCCTGCTCTACTTTTAAATAAACTTCATTATATTATAGCTCACAGCAATCCTCATTAAAAAGTATTACTGAAAAATGTCAAGTTGTTTTTATATAGAAACTGAAATTTATTTTCTACTGAAAGTCAGATATTTATTGAACATAGACATTTTTAAAACATGGGTTTTATTTTAGAATTTGCTTTGAAAAGTGTCAGTTCCTACCTTGGTTGTGAAATGTCCGTGTCTCACATGAGGATAGTCTAAAGAATGTTTGTCTCACACAGATGAGCTAATTTTATCAGTGTCTGTCATTTTCACAAACCTACCTGTATTTTAAAACCTGGACTCAGGTTGGTGAGAACAATCTTTGTATGTTCACAACACTACCCATCTCTTCACTGTCCCATGACCTATTCTTCTGGCCCCAGTCAGGGCTTTCCTGTCTATCACTGGCATGTTTAGATGATTATAGACTTTGTTAGATGCTTGTCATTTTGCATAGTGATATGGTCTCACATCTGCACAGCTGCAGTAAGTCATTGGCTTTCTGAGCCATGGTTTCTTAATTTGTAAAGTAGAACGGCAACCCTGTGCTCTCCTTTTGGACCCTAACTGCTATAAACACAAAATTCAGTATGCTTACACACACACACACGCACACACACACACACACACACACACACACACACACACATCATTTACCATGATCATACGCAAAGCCAGAAAGCCTTCACCTGGAAGCATCACATTCTTTTCCATCCAAGAATTTGCCTTCTCTTCAACCGCTAGAAGTCCCTGGTCATAAAGATGCTGAGGTCCAAAAATGGCCAAATTAATTTTT
Organism: Arvicanthis niloticus; assembly: GCF_011762505.2. Taxonomy (NCBI): domain Eukaryota; kingdom Metazoa; phylum Chordata; class Mammalia; order Rodentia; family Muridae; genus Arvicanthis; species Arvicanthis niloticus. The sequence goes on along the minus strand of NC_047668.1, from coordinate 75,603,986 downwards.
ATTCTTGTTTGTCTTTAACTTTAGCCTTGTGGTCATAAGATGTTGATCCTTTATCTTAGTTACTGTTCAATTGCTGTGAAGAGACACTATGGCCAAAGTAACATATAGAAAACATTTAAGAGGGGGTTTGCTTGCAGCTTCAGTTTATCATGATCATCAAGGTGTGATGCATGAAAGCAGGGAGAGATGGTGCTGATGAAGACAGAGAATGAGAGAGAGAGGGAGGGAAAAAAGGGAGAGAGGAGGAGAAAGAAAAGTAGAAAGGAAGGGAAAGGAATGAGGAAGAGGGACAGGGAGAAAGGGGGAGGGAGAGGTAGAGAGAGAAGAAGGAGAGGAAGAGGGAGGGGGGAGGAAAAGGGAGAGGAAGAGGGAGAGAAGAAGACAGAGAGAAAGCACATGCCTGTCATGCATTTCCACCAGTGACACACTTCCTCTGATAAGGAAACATCTTCTCATCCTTCCTATACAATTCACAAGCTGGGGACCAAATATTTAAATATTTGAGCCTATGGGAGCCACTCTCCTTTAAACCACCACAGCTTTTCATTATAAAGTGCATGTTATAATGCTTACACACACACACACACACACACACACACACACACACACACACACACACTTATTTCCTTAGGAGAAGTGATGATTCTGTCATGTGACAATAATCACATATCTTCAACTTAGATGACATGATCCTTAGCAATAGAAATAATCATAACTAATTCTATCATTCTTTAATCTTGAGCACTGTCATTTTCTTAGTATTCCTAGGATGTTCTTTCCATGACGATCAGTCCTGAAGATGAGCTCAGCCATGGCGGGAGGCTTTTTATTCTGTACTCTACTACATTTTTTGTGCAGTAATATTGGGGTAAAATGCAAATCAAGGTGATTTTCAGTGGAAAAGAAGAGACAAAAATATATCAAGAGGGAGAGCTGGTACCTAAATGGGGAGGGATGGAAAGGATCAGATCATTTAGTTTAACTTGCAAATGTCTCTATGAGATTGGAGAACAGACTGTTACTGTGTCTCCTCCTCCTCTTCCTCCTCTGTCTCAGTCTCTCTCTCTCTCTCTCTCTCTCTCTCTCTCTCTCTCTCTCTCTCTCTGTCTTTCTCTCTCTCTCTCTCTTTCTCTCTCTGTCTTACATGTTGTTTTTCTACTACAATCTTGTTCCCCCCATGGTGATTTTTTCCTCTGGTATTGCCTGTCTCTTCAGCAATAAGAAAAATAAGAAAAATAAACAAAAAGAAAATAACCAAATCACCTGCCAGAAGCCTGTCAGCTCTACTCTGTAGGTCTGGCTTTCTCCACAAAAAGCAGTTATAATCATAGAATTTCCTGTCTCACAAATACAGAAGTCCAAGTAAAGTGTCAAGTACACTAGAGAGAATTCTTATTGCCAAAATTGAAATTAAATTTATTCTAGTACATTAAACAGCATTTTTGAGAAATGATTTATATAGAATAATAACACAACAATTAAGATTTAACTAAATAAAAGAACTTGGACATTTCAATGTCCTATCAAGAGCCTAAAACCTATACCCCTTTGTTCTTGTCATTTCCAGGAAGGAGCAGAGTTGCTTTTATTTGTTGTTTTCTGGATGTTGTTGTTGCATCTAAGTGTCATATAAGGAAGTACTTAGGTCAGAGCAGCCAGTGACCACATACCTGTACAACAGAAGCAAATCTTAAGTATGCTGAGATATGTAAAAATCTGCATTTGGTTTTTAAAATTTTGGAAGAATAAAAGTAGATTTGGGTGTACTGAGGTCAAAATTATCTCAAACATTCTTACTTGCCATATGCACAGAAAAAAAAAACATTACACCCCCAATTCAGGATCTAACAGTATTGGAAATATTTATTCTTTTACTTCTCTTTTTAAAAACTCTTTGTATTTGTTCACAAACAAACTAATAAACAGTACAAATATAATTAATCTATTCTAGGTACTTTTGCTAACAATGAAAAGCTAATCCTAACTTGGTCAGATATAAAAAATGGCAATATCACTGTTGTTGAAAGACTGTTTGCCTTTAAATGTGATGGCCTTCTTGGTAACACTATAAAATCAGTATTTTTTCTATTGAATGACAGAATTAAAGAGTTAGTATGAAGGGAAAAAATAAGTTCACCAAAATATGCAGAGAATGAACCAATAATTCATTTTTTTTCTTAACAGAAAAATAAAAAGAAAGTTATGTTTGTGTCCTGTAGCATGGCTGGTATATGGAAGACAAGGGTATAGGAAGAGGAAAAGGAATCTAGCAAACAAAGAGTCTAGAAGGAAAAAGAAAGCAAATTGATAATGTCTGGCATAAGACACAAAGTCTGGCATAAGCAAGTGATGTGGGACAGAAAGATCATGCACAGAGATGTATCCATCACATCCCACACCTTCCTCGTTTAACCGTTCTCAGTGAAGCATTAAGTAAGCAGTGCTCAGAGTGGGAAGACCTGAACCCAGGTAATCTCTCAATCGTTTTGCTATTAGAATGGTGACCAGGTAGTGATAGTCTTTGAATGGTTTTGTGGTCATGCTCAGAATGTTTTGGGGCACGGCCCCAGGAGGGCAAAGGGGACAGAACCAAATCTTCTTTCCCAATACACCCACCAAAAAGACAAGTAGCAAAGGTCGTGAAGGACTATTTGATCTTAGCCTGGAATGGACACATTTTCTGACTACAGAAGTGCCTGGATCTTACAACTGAAAGAGATTATTGAAGTTCTTGTTTATCTGACAAGTTCCAGTTTCTTTAGGGCAACCAACAAACAAACACAGCAAATGTCTCAAGCCTGGATAAAACATATTACAGGAAGCATCACATTCTGGACTCAGGCAAGCTGGCTTTTCTATCCTGTGTGTGTGTGTGTGTGTGTGTGTGTGTGTGTGTGTGTGTGTGTGTGTGTGTGTGATAATGTAGGAAAGCTGAAATTATAGAGTCCACATGTACCAACTATGGCCAAGATTAATTGAATGGGAGAACAAATCTAGATGTTAATGGAAGGCAGACGTTTATCTGCCACTTGGTAAAGTTTTATTCATTAATGAGCAAGAAGGATACTGACTATGTCTCCTTTCTTACAAATGGTTTTCAAAAAGATGCTGAACTCCAACTTTTTCTTTTGTGTGTGATTGAACTGTCAAAGTAGCAGGCTCTGTTTGCTTTTGCTTCTCATTTCACTATAATGTGGACACTGTTCCTTTTGTCGACAGGATCCTTTTAGATACATACTATGCCAGGGAGCAAAACAAAAAAAGTAGGTCTTAACAAGAGATCTCATTTATCCATTCCCAGCAAATAGATTTGTCCCTCCTTCCAAGATGAACAGATAGCATGAGGGTGTTTTACTACCAGATGATTTCTTTCAAGTGGAGGCAAAACAAATCGCACAGGTTTCTTGGTTACTCAGGTTCTTGTCTCATCTAATAATTCTGGCTCTGGGGCATGTATCAGAGTATTGAGAAAAATCTTATTAGAGTTGTTTCTTAATTCAAGAATTATCTTCAAACAAGAATAAAACAAACATCGATTCTTGGCAAAAGCATGAATATGAAAGATGATGTCTGCATGTAACTTTGAAAACTGAACAATAGTATCAATATTTTCATACCAAACAAATCACCTTTAGTAAGGAAATATTATTGGTAACCTGCAGGTAAAATGTGTTTTTCAAAATAAATATGAATGACTCATAAAGTTCAGTCTGGTTTTTCTTTCTTTCTTTCTTTCTTTCTTTCTTTTTTTTTTTTTTGAAGAGTAGAATTTGTAAACAAACTTCAAGGTCAGTGTAAAGTCTGGTGGAAAAGTTAAATGCCTTTCTGATGAGCACAAAGCTAAAGCTCAGAGTTTTTTAAAGCTGGAGAACGTTTTACCTAAGAAAGTGTGCCTTTTTGGCTGAGGTATTTATCGTTTCTAAACATACCCTAAGATTCTACAAAATGTTAGTTCTTCAATATTGCAGCATATGATTTGAGGCATGACAATAACTGTCGGTCAGCCTCTGGATGAATCAGAAAAGGCAATCAAAGTGTTTGAAGGAATCCAGTGAAATAATGCACAATAAACAGCAATAAGGACTAATCTGTCAGCAGTGTCAGCAGGTTTCAGGATGAATCCTTAAGGCCTATTTTGGCTTGAGTTAAAGAGCTGAAGGCAAACATGGCTGTGCTTGTCCACTCTAGAAAACAGTGGTAGGAAGAACTGTGGCCAAAGGTTATGTAATTAAGCTGGAATCTTTCCTCACCAGTGCTCAGTATCATCAATCTGACTAAGCTTTGTGTTTGATTTCCTAAATCAATGGCTGATGAATGACACTGGGGTGAGGATCACTCCTGTTCTATATCCAGTACCTCCTGTTATGTGGAGAGACAAATGTTATTGTCTGTGACTTACTAAGTCGCAGAAAGCTGCCACTAGGAGAATTGAAAGCTCAAGCACCGGCAGATCATAGACTCAGTTTCCGCTCCAAGAAATTCTATTTAGTGGTGACTGCACATAGGTCATTTTTGAAAATCTCACTGCACAGAGCCTGATCCTGTACTACTCAAATATGTCAGTTGTTATGATTCATTATTCTTCAAAGGCCTCAAGTTGGTGTTCAATATTCCACAGGGAGCCACGAAAATGGATTTGTCCCTTAACTGAATTATTAGGCAAGTCTCAACATGTCTTTTCATCAGCAGGAAAGAGTCCAAGAACCAGTCTTTGAAAGTCAGAGAAGGGACTTTAAAGGCACAAAAGCAGATTATCCTAACATCACTTACAACTAGAGGGCCTGCTCAGTTTTTACATCAGTTCTCTATCCTACCAGCCAAAGCTCCAACTGAACCAAACCTTTCCCACAGATTGGGTGCTAAGTCTTCATGATCACTGTTCTCCTGAGAGGGAATGTTTCCTCCAATGAGCACTATCAGTGTTTTCAAGGTCTCTTTCCCCTCCAGGACATCACCCCTGCCCTTCTTATGAATCTGTATCTATTTTAACTATACTTACCCTACATGGGCATATCATAAAAAGTCCTACAAAGCCTCTATATCTCTGATCAGAACATTGTCACTTTAAAAAAGAGTAAACTTCACAGGGCTAGAGTGTTAGCTTATGAGTTAAGAGCAATTGCTTTTCCAAAGACCTGGGTTTGATTCTCAGCTCTCACATGACTTTACACAACCACCTGCACCTCCCATTCTAAGGGATCCAACACCCTCTTTCTGTCTGCATGGATACCCCCCCACACACATATACCATTTACTCCAAATTTCTTTTCATTAAAGTTTTACATGTCTAGAACTCATTTCGTTTTTAATTCTGGGAATTAAGTCTGTGAAGTATAAGTCTGGGAAGAAGGTAATTTTTAGAGAACAAGAACAACAACAACAAAAACTCAACTCAAATGTGAGTCCAGCAGGCCTGCCCTAACCTCTCAAGACATGAGAACAACTGTCAAAGTCACCAACCTTTAGTATGTACATCTTTGCACTCAGCTTTGGAATCTCTCTCAAATTCAAGCCCTGCTTACAGTCTCTTTGTTCTTTTTTTTTTTTCTTCCTTCCTTTTTTCTTTCTTTTTTTTAAGATTTACTTATTTTATATATGTAAATACACTGTCACTCTTTCAGACACACCAGAAGAGGGTATCAGATCCCATTACAGATGGTTGTGAACCACCATGAGGTTGCTGAGAATTGAACTCAGGTCCTCTGGAAGAGCAGTCAGTGCTCTTAACCACTGATCCATCTCTCTAGGCCAACTTCTAGTTTCTTATTCTGTTTCTTCTGTACTGTATCCTCCATTCATCTTCACTGTTTCTTGTTGAGTGGCCTTAAAACCCAGCCAGACATTCCCTGTCCTTAGTAAATTCTTCAAGTTTTCCATACTTCCAAATTCTAAGTCCAAAGTGCTCAAAAAATAAATCTACAACAGATCTGGGTGGGGAGGCACATCTCTACTAAACCCTGGGAGGCTGAGGCAGGGGTTTCCTGAGCTTGAGGAAAGGCTGTCATACACGATAAGACCTATTTAATTAAAAAATATTACTCAGAAAGAAAGCCTCCCTCACAGGTGTCCTCTTTGCTTTCTAACCTCTTCTGTCTTAGTCTCTGCTCCACCTACCCACCCCCATCATTTCCTAGCCCATGTCCAGGGCTCAGCATCCTGCAGCCTTGCTTGGTCTCTGAAGGAAATCAGTTACTTCTGAGCCCTTCATACACAGCATTGCCTTGAATCCTAGGATACCTCATTTCAGTCAAGCAGCCATTCTTTCCTTTCAGACCAGTTGATAGGCTCAGATTCTCCACTGTCTTTAGTATCTGAATGGCCATGATTCTGCACAACCTACCATCCACTTTTCTACTTAACCTGTGTAGCTTCTGGCTTTAAGTGAAGGGAGGAATTTTATTTATAGTTTCCTTATTTTATTTTTATATGCTGAATGTATCTAACACTCAAGAATAAGGAATCCTTTTAAAAAGCTGTGAAACAGTGAGGTAAATCCATGTGGTCATGTCTGAGGGTCCTGTAAGTCACATTGAGCAATTAATTAAGCTTCTTTTGGGCCAACTTCTGCTCCATCTAACATTAAATATGTAATCCCATATCAACTTCTCCAAGTTTCTGTGAGAACTATCCAGTTCTTGTGATAGAAATCTCTATGGTTTTATTCTTAGTGAGCCCCAACAGTTTATTTCATTTCCTGATATTTCCAGACACTTTATAGACTTCAAAATGTTAACTCTAGTGTCAGAATGAGCAGAGGGATTATACCTGGTATCTTTGCATTATCATCTGGTTTCAGTTTTTGCAGTAACAATGATGGCCCATTCACTGTAGTGCAAGTGAGATGGTGTTAGGTGATACACAGCTTAATTCATGATTTCTTTTCTTCCTTTACATTACTATTACAGGAGGCACGTAGTAAATCCTTGATGCAGTGAACTTAATAAGTTAAAGCATTTTATATTTAGGAACCAAAATTTTAAGTCATTTCCCAACCTATACACAAGAGGTTAAAAGGAAGGCACCCCTCACCAACAGTTGTCTTTTCTTCCAGCACAGGTGACACAACTATGCTCTTGCTACATACAACTCTGCCTTTAGAGGGGACATTGAATCTTGTGAACTTATTTATGTGATCTTGTCCAAAGCTCCAGATTTGCCTCCCTACCTGGTTCTTTTATTGAATAATTTTGCCACAAAAAGTGAAGAAAAAATGCCTTTTATTAAATTGTGACAAATTTACTCTGACTTATTCCTCTTAGAACTTAGGAGTGTCCTACTTTCCCTTCCAATGATACTCCCACTGAGATGGCACGTGACATATCCCAGGGAGCATTTGAACGAAAGAGGTTAAGGCTATGACACATCTATCAGGACTCCCTTCAGCTGAAGAAACATCATCACTCCTCCCTTGTATTCTCTGTGTATGGCTTTCTGTTCTTAAGATCTTTCAATTTGGGCCAGGAAGACATTCACAGGCAAAGCCCTTGTAGTGCATCCAGGACACTGACTACCCAACCCCTTCCTTCTCTTTCATATTTCTTAAATGTCCATTATACCTCAGACAGGAATGTTCTAGAGAGACAATTCTGAGCAAACAAAGTCAGTACCCTTACACGATTATGGGAGACATAACAAAGCAAATGTGTGTTCCATAAAATTTCAAGTCTAAGAAGTGACATTTGAAAATCTCTTTTACGTGTACAAATAGATCTTGATACTACTTAATGCCTGGTTTTAAGCATGAATATCCCTCTTGGGTTGGGTAGTATCTTAGCAACTATTCCAACTGTAGCTACAGAGAAGGTATATAAAAATAGTACATACTGAATGTTTATACAGGTAGTTTGAATTGATTGTTGTCTGCAAGGCCTATTGCTTTGTGCTATACACTTACTATTTATTGTACAGAGTTAATATTTGAAAATACAGATGCAGAGAAGTGAACGTTTTTCAAATTCATATTAGCTGGCTTTGAACTCTGGTTTCCAGCCATAAAACACATGTGCCTAGACATACAGATCAGAAATTTATTGCTTCCAAACTTGCTTCAGAAAAAACTAAAGTTGAAAATGGATGAGTGTCAAGACTCTGAATATCAATCTCACCCACATAGCTGACATTCACTAAAGTGCTACGATTATGAAGAATTCCATTTATTATACTCTCTACTTTGGTAAGGAATGAAGATAATGTCTCATCTCCCATAGAAGTACACCCATAATAATTACTGTTAAGGGTCAGCAGGATGGATTAACCAGCAAAGGTCATTGGCCCAAATCTGACAACATGAATTTCTTCTCCAGGACATACAGCATGGACCTCCACATGCATAAAGTGACTTCTTGTCCATACAAGAAACAAACAACTCACACAAATAAATACTTTTAATATTTTTAATTATCGCTGAAAATGTGTTTATGTGTTTATGAAGCTTTCAGAATAATTTTTTTGATAGAGGTCAGTAGTCTGCTGCTCCTCTTGTTAGTGTTGAAATAAGGAGAATAAGTATTTTCCTGCTTTGACTTGACTCAGAAGGAGGTTCATTGGGGGAAAACAAATATCAGATCAATGCCTACAAAAATTATTCTGTTCAATCAAAACATAAAAATATAAAAACAAGTTAACTATTTTTTCCCTAAAAACTTTCTATGAAAATAGTTTTAACTATTTCATATGATATTGGAATCTTAATGTAGAACTTAAAGAAAAGTAACTTCCTTTATTTTTCCTAGTCAATTAGCTTTTATTACAGTCTTCTGTGTCCATGACACTACTTGTGGTTTCATGAAGCTTCTAGAAAAGAATTTCCAAGTCGAGCGATTGGGACAAGAGAAATAAAGGAGAACAGATCTTTTTAGCCACAAGAAAATGCAAATTGTTTATTCAGAAGGAAATATCTTATTGCCTGTGTGTTGGCGCTGGCCTATTACAGCTTGATAGCCACATTCAAGGTGAGTAGAGAAGTGGGTATCTAGACAGACCAACAGAAGAGTACCTAGAGGTGGCAGATAAAAGTATTTGTTCTCTCTCTTTCTGTCTCTCTCCCTCTCTCCCCCACTCTCATTTCAGAAGCTTCAACAGTTTCACAGCTGGACAGAGGTGAGACAGTACAGCAGATCAATTAATGAACACAAGCAATATCTTACATTAATTATTTGCTGGTGGTCACATGTGAAAGAAAATTAAGAATCTTCATAGACTGGTAGGTCTCCATCCCTAGAAGAGGAAGAAAGTTCTGAAAGACCTGGTCTGCTCTGATAGGATCAATCTTTACACATTCAGAGCACAGGTACCACAGCTAAGCTTCCAGCCATGATGAATCATAGCTGCACTCATTTAACATGGAGTACTGAGAGTGATAAAAAACTGATAGCTTTAAAGAACTAATAGCTTTCTTATTTCTAGTGCCACAAAAGTCTGAAAGGATCAGAAAGCAAGGTTTCTGCTTATCAGTAGAAGTGGGAATAGATTTTGACATGCTTGGCCAAGCATTTTTCTATGATTTATGGGCTGTGGTGTCACATGGATGGAATGTGACAGGACTTGAGCTGAAATTATGATCTAAGAACAACTGCATGAGAAGCACCTGAATTTCCTGAACACATGCATACTGCTAAGTCATCTTTGGAATGCTAACTCTATGAGAAAGCACAAGGAATCTTTATCTTTAGCAGATTCCTTAGCAAACACAAAGATCTTTCAGTAAAGCAAGGACTGGGATAGATGGATGGGTCTGGGAGTGTTTAGCAAAATGGGTTCTTACACAGTTTTCTTAGAAGCCAAACAATGCTTTATAATTTAGCATCATTGCACACTAAGTTCTGAGTACTGATAAAATGCTTTCAGAATTATCTCAAATGAAGTCAACAGGAGATGGTATCAACTGTTTTGTTTGTTGCTTTCAATCTTAACTTATATAGACCAGGCTCTATATATTTGTGGAAATTTCATAATATTGAGAATTCTTTTAAATTTAAAGTTCAGGGATAGAGAGGTAACATATGTATGTAGCAATAACAAATGAGAAAAAAAGAGGCCATCAATTTGAAAGAGAACAAGAAGCCATATATGGGATGATTTGGAGGAAGCAAAGGGAAGGAGAATATGTTATAGTCATAATATATCTTTAAAATATATAATTATAATTAAAATATATATCTAAAAAGAAAAACTTCCAATGATAATTAAGAAAATCAATATGTACTTAACATCTTCTTTATTATATATGGATACGTTGAACATACAAAAACCCTACAAATCAAGATTTACAAAAAGAATGATAAATTTATCAGATGGTATATTCCTCTTTATAGTTCACCATACTTTCCATTTGCTGCAATAAAGACAAATTACAAAAGCACTAACTTATTTCTAATACCAAATAGGAATTTTACCCAGACATGAGAACAGTATGTTTTACAAGTGCATGCTCTATTTCTTGCAAATCTGGCTCAGTCTTTTCTCCTGGTCAATGCAAAGGAAAAACAATGTTAAATATTCTATGGAATGTTCTTCAGTATGCTTTCTAACCAAGGGAACACACACATATATGGTCTGTATCACATCCTAGCAAAAAGACATTAAACATAAATAATAATGTATATAATGTAATCTTACCTAGGGCAAGTAATAGCCTACTTGTGAGAAGTTTCTTTTCCTAATTTGGATACCTTTAATGTCACAACTAGGATTCAGAAATGAGTGTAACATTAGAAAAGAGTCTACATGAAAGAAATGGCTACTCCTAACTCATTCACTCAAACTCAGCTGTTTTGTTTATTCATTATGTGTAACAGGCTACCAGAACTTAGTATGCCCAAGACCTTAGTACAACTGATGCCATGATGTTAGTATCATGCAGGCCATAAAGCTTAGAACACAGTCAATACCACGTGTCAAAATGAAAACAAAGATCTGATCCTTCAAAGTCCATAATTCTGGTATAGTCTCTAAATATACTAACCTTGCTTTTGGACTTCTGTAGTCCCTATTCTGGCTGACTGCTCTTATTAATTGAATTGTATCAACCCAAGGTATGTATTTCATGTTTACCAGTTCATTCCCAGAAAGGATTGTGGTGACACTAGAATCCTGATACCACTGGGATCTTTTGGTTTAACCATGTGACAGCATGTTCTTCTCTGGTGGACACTTAACAGCAGCCCCTACTAAGATTTGGGTTTCACACATTGGTATCTCACAATTCGCAGAACATCACACTCTACACTCACTTCTACATCAAGTTCACAAAATGCATTTGTGTTGAAAAATATGAGTGAATAAAGACTAGCATGACAAATACCTCCCTCTACACATACTTGAACTTGAAATATCAAAAAATTTCAAATTTTCAGGAAACTATCTTAGCTAGGTAACATGTTGTAAAATCTAAAATGCTTATATTTCACACTTTCCTAAAAAATGAGTATAGAAAAAAAGTCAATTGTTCATTTAATACCTGCTCATGAGACTCTGACAATGCCAAGGCACAAAGCTATAGTTTCTGGCTCATGCTGATGAGACCACCCTTTGGGGCCTTTAGTGTGGGGAAAGGGATTTAAAGGGGGAGAGAAGCCGAGATATAATTAAAGTATGTTACTGGCATGTATGACTATCATAATGAAACCTGCTCTTCTGCGTAGTTAATAGCTAATTATACTGAAGAGATTGTTCTTGCTGGTACACTTCCTAGGTATCTGCATTTCAGGTAACACCAATTGCATCTCTTGGAAAGACTTTAGATGGTTCATAAAACCTTCAAAAAAAAAAAAAAAAAAAAGTGGCAGGCGAGAGCCAGCCTAGAGGATCACAGATGGGTTGTGCGACTCAATCACAAACATTGCCTTCATCTCCAGCAAAGAAACCTGCTGTCTCTCTAATGCAGTAACATCATTCCCCCGGGCAAGGTCCAATTTCTCTGGATATCTTGGTCATAAAAATATACATTTTGGTTAATGAGCACAGAGAATAACCTCAGTAAATGATGATTCAGAGTAAGCTGGTTTCAAAGAAAGATTGTGCAATCGCTTTTTCTTATTTTGTTTTCCCAAGGTTTCTCACCCTTTCACAGAATGAGATTCCAGGTTTAGAGACATTAAGGAATCAGTAACCACAGGATCTGTTGCCTGGTAACAGCCTGATTACCACCAGCTCCCTCAGCTACAAGGAATTTGTACCTGCTCCTTTAGGACCAGTTGTCAACCTTCATTATAATGATAAAGAAAATTTATACTTTTGTAAAGCCTTCAAAAATTATTGCCATGAAATCCTGAAAAAAATTGAGCATCTGCTCTACGGAAGAAATGGAAAATTAACATGACCATCCAGTGTCAAAAACTGACAGTCTAGACAAAATAAAGAAAAATTAGTTCAGCACTGTGCACAGCCTTCAGGAATCAAAAATCCAAAACTGATGCCGAGAAAATAATGCCTGTGAATTGTGCTTCATGCTATGGGAGTTAGCAGCTCCACCAGCCAGGAAGACACTAATAAAATCCATTTGCATTCCACAGCTGAACTGTCTCTCCCCTTGTCTCTGCAGTACAACTTCCAGTCAGTGGCTGCCATTAGCAGCAGCTTGCAGACATACTCTAGTTGTTTTCATTGTACCCTGACAGGTGGACAAGATTAGTCAGGGTGATAACATTATAATGACATTTAAAAAGTAAAATAAATATCTAAGAATATCTACATTTAAAAATAGTCATGAGGTTCAGGAAACAGGATCTAATTTATGCTTTAGTGAAAGATATTTTTATAGCTGTGCAATTGTTTTCATGTGTGTTTATATACACATACAATAATAGAGTGGAAAATTTATGTGTCAATATAAATATAAACAGAGGGATATTTTCCCTTTCAAGAACTGTGTCAATTACTTGGTTTTGTGAGTGAATCCAGGCTTTATTAATTTTTTTTTTTTTTTAGTGTTTCACTCAGAGTGTAATAGCCAAGGGTTCATCTTAGAGGTATGTTTGGAAGTGTCTTAGTGCCCATTATTGCATGTATCTTGTCTTTGATATGACCCTTGACAAATTGATAGACACATTTGTCACAATATAGTAGAATATAGGTATGTAAGATTCAGGGCAATTTAACTATTGCGGGTTTGAATTAAAGGTTTACATCTATTTCAGAAAAAAAATGCCCATTCTTTTTCACTAAAAAAATTTATGAGGTCTCAACATAACACAGAGCAAGCAAGTTGTATTTAGAAACATATATGCAACACACACACATGCAGCAGTAATTAATAAATAAGAGATTATGAATTTAAAATAGAGCAAGGCAGGGTTAAATGGAAGGGCTTCAAGGGAGGAAAGGGAAGGGAGAAAGAACGTAATTATAATCAGAACAATAAAAGAAAAATGTTAAGATATTCCAACAAAGTAATATCAAAAATAAACTCTGATGTGGAAAAAAGTACAAAAATTTTATTTAAAAATGTTATTTATTGAGGCATGATTGATTCATCCTTTCTAGTAATAGATATACTCATAACATTCTAGGGTAGTAAGTAGGAGAAGAAATTGTTAAAAAAAAGTCAAAGTTTTACCTTAAATTTTGCTATGTAAATACTACTGAAAGTAATTCATTTTTATTTTCAGAAACAATTTTTTATTACTTCACTGATTCCATGCAAGTACTAAAATATGGCTCCCAGATAAAAGTCTCAGCAAACCATACAATTCAGTAAATACATCCTAATTGTATTAGAAATATCAGTATTTATTTCCATTTTGTACATTGAAGACACTAATATAACCTTCATTTTAATGGGGCACCATCAAAATAAGTTTATGCTACTGTAGAGACAAATGGAAAGAAAACTGGCGCATACTCAAATAAAAAGCAGTACCTGAAGAATGACGGTGAGAGAGATGCATAGGCAAAAGACTCAGGAGACATTCGGAGCATGTTTAGCAGCCTCCTCTGCTTCCTGCCAGTCATCCTACATAATATTCTCACAATCATGTTCCAGACTTAAAATCACAATGCTACTTAATGCTGAAGAACTTTCAATGAAAGTATGAATCAATTAATGACTAAAATTATCCTTGTCCTCAAGATACTTAGAATTTGTTTGCCTAGATGGAAATAGCACATGGTAATTTTAATAAAATATGAGCTGAGAGAAAACCAGGACAATAGGAACTGATCTGTTAGTAGAAGCTGTCTAATAAAAGAGGGATTTGGGGCAAATCTCCATATTTTAATTAACAAAGTAGAGGAAGGTCACTTTTAGATTAGAATAAAAACAACAAAGAACATAGAAATGTGCATTTGAGTGGTCCCCAAAGACAGGTGACATGAAAAATTTGGAGGTAGACACTGGTAAGAATTAATTTGTTTTAGAATCTTGAAGAAATGAAAAAAGAGTACTGTTCACGAAGAACCAATTAAAAAGAAAGAAATAGATTTTCAGAAGCACAAGAGGGTTTCTGTAGAATTTATAGACTGGAATAAAACCAAGGGTAGCCATTGTTTTGATGAGTATTATGAACACCTGCTGCCCTACCATTGCTTTTATTAGTGACAGCCTTCTATTCCTGTCACAAACATTATGAGCAAAAGGAACCCGAGGTGGCCAGGAATTATGTGGCTTACATTGGTCCAACCACAGAGAATCATTGAGAGAAGTCAAAGAATGAACTGAAGCAATTGAGACAAGAACATGGAGTGATGAACTGAAGCAGAAGCCATAGAGAATACGGCTTACTGGCTTGCTCACTATAGTTTGTTCAGATACATTTTTATTTTATTTTATATTTTTAGGACGACCTGCCTAGAAGCAGCACTGCTCACATTGGAAAGGTCCCTCCCGTATCAACCATTAATCATAAAATTCCCTGAGAGACTCGTCTAAATTCTAATATGATAGAGGTACTTTCTCAGATTAGGTTCTGTCTTCCTATAGGACTCTAGCTTCTGTAAAATTGACAAAAAACAAAAAACAAAAAAAACCAACAACCAAACAACAACAACAACAAAAAAACCCAAACAAACCAACTAAGCAGCACAATGGACCCCTTATCAAATTGACACACAAATACATCACTATTAAATCATAACCTTCCCTTTCTTGTTTATTCCTAAGATTCTATATTACATTCACAACACAAAATAGTTCAACTGTAAAAGTCCCACAGGTTTTAAAAATTTTCAGCCTAAAATTCTTTTTAAAAATTCAGTCTCTCAAATGTAGGATCCTCTAAAGTTCAAAACAACACACACACTCACACATATGCGTATATATCATTATCCAGTATCTGGGATTACTAGCAATTTTCTAGGCTCCAGATGACTTGGGCAATTCCATTTCTCCAGCTCTGCTTTCCACAACCCACACAGCTTGTTTCATAGACTGAGGGTACTCTACATCCATTGCTGTCCTTGGTGGTGACACTGAGAGCCCTGGTGTCTGTTCCAACTCAGGCTACACCTTTACCAATGGCCTACTGACTTGTCTTCAGGGAGTATGACTTTACTACATGATACAAAGCCCCATATTTTTCCTTAACTCCATTTAATCATGAGGTCTGCACTGTGATACCTCTTACAATACAAAGCCTCAGCTTCTATCTATGGCTCCTCCAGTGCTGCAGGTTTCATGGTTCCAAAGTCAGTAATTATAGGAGTAGTTTATAGATTACCAAGTTCAGTTTCAGCATGAGATGTAGCCTTAGACCTCTTGATAATACCTCCTTGTGCTGACCCTAAAAAAATATTGCCCAAATAAATTGGTCAATGATGTTGGTCTCTTAATCACAGTTGAAATTTTAGCCCTAGCATTGTGTGTCCTAATTAAGTAAAGGTTTCGTTTTTTATAGACCCTTAGTCCAAACACCGCACAAATGATCCCAGGGAAATTGAAGGATTTTCAAATGTCTCTTTGAAATGTCAAATCCAAATCTTCATCATCTTCATTACTCTAAGCATTATCTTCCAAGTTCCCATAATAGGTTATTAAGCTCTGAACACTCAATGGCCTTTCTAGTCCAAAGATCCAAATGCTTACACAATCCTCCCCACAAAACCAGCATGGTCAGTTCAGCGACAGCAACACTACACACTCAGTTCCAACTTAATGTCATGCTTTCCTTTTTGTTGGTATGGAAAAATACCACTACTAAAAGCAGCTTGAAAAGGAAGGAGTTTATTTTATCTTACAGGTCAGAGCCCACCATTAACTGAAGCTACAACAGGAGCCTAAGACAGGAAGCTGGAGGCAGAAACTGAAACACAGTCAATAAAGGAACTCTTTTTACTAGTTTTGTCTTTCTGGCTTGCTCAGCTTGCTTTATTATACAACCCAGAACTATCTACCCAGGGGCAGCATTACTCACAGTGGGATAGAGTCCCCCCCCCCCCCCCGCCTCAACCCCATACTAATCTTTAGTCAAGAAAATGTCCCATAGACTTGCTTTTTGGTTAATATGATAGAGGTGATTTTGAATTGAAGTTGCCTCATTTCATATAATACTAGCTTGTCTGAAGCTGACAAAAACAAACAAACAAAAAAGCAAACCAAACCAACTACTAACTCCCGGTTCCAACTGGCACACTCACCATGACCCATCATCCATCTACTAGAGATAAAGCACATTAAACACAGATTTCTTGTTCTCATAAATCATATGCACAGAGGTGGGCATTTATAAGAAGTAATCAAACATAAAGCAAACAAAGTGAGATACCACACTGAATGCTATACTAGGAGCCAACACTGAGGACAAGGGGTGGACTTCAAAATATTTCTCAAAATTATCCAGCACATGGGTACAGAGCAGAAACAATAACTGGCAGGGTTGAGTCCTAAGATCACAGGGTAATTTTTTTCTCAGTCAGAAGTGAATCAGAATGCTGCTCCTTGATGATACATATGTATAAATAGGTCAGAATAGATTTGACATGTGTAGAGTTCTAGGGTATTTTTCACCAGGGTACAAAATGGGGTATACTGCAAAGTTTACAGTATTTTCCATGTTATTTAGGATCAGCTGTGGCTAATAAACAAGTATGCATTAGATAATGCACTTACCATTGTCCTAGAATAAAGATTAGATACAACATTTGCTTATGCCCATGACTATCCTTAGACCCAGACCTGGTCCTGACTGGGAGGAGCAAGAGAATGAAGAATGACAGACAGGCACAAGGACACACAGATAAACTGTAATTTTGTGTACAGAAATCTCTGATAGACAAACCACAGCACCTAGAAGCTCAGTGAGTTTATTATATAGGGTTGAACAATGAGATGAAGTTTTTATATAAAATGGAACAAGAAAGGCTGGTTGATACATACAGATAAAGAAACTGAATTTATTGTATGAAACACAATCAAAGGAAGATATTAAACTAACCTCAGTAGGAGCAGTCTCTGTATGGGATCAGGCTTCATTCCCTAAACTCCTGGGAGAGAAAAGGCCATGGTGGACATTTTCTGCACACATTGTCGACACTCATACTCAGTCTTCCAAGGTAGACTTCGTCTCACGCTATGACCTCCCTGACATGGCATTTTCAATGTCAATATTATGCATTCATTCAGGATTTCAATCACTCTGGGCTTTCTCTGCTTTCCACACATGCCATTGTCTTTCAAAAATTTATATACACATATATAATTTTTAAGGTAATAAGTTAGAAAAAGATCAGTAGCATGGTGACATAAAAATGAGCTTGGATTTCCCAGAATTTCTTGTGACTTCACAAAGACACAAGGACTAAAGAGTTGTAAGAGGCTTGAGGAAAGCAAGGCCTCACCTGTTAACTGCTCATGTTTGCTTGAGCTACTGAGCTCTTCAAACCTTACTAAGGCAACAGGTAAAAATGTGGTTGTTTCAGCTATATTGTGTAAGTTCATCGGGAACATTTTTTTCTCATTAGATGAATATCAGATCTCAGATAAAATAATGTAAATACATGACAAGGTCACTGTGTCTGCTGAGAAGGATTGTAGATACTCCGTGTGACACAGAATGAGCAGTCTCAACGTAGTGTCCTAGAAAGAGAACAAAAGGGAGAGCTCTGTCCCCACATTGCTAAGTAAAGAGCAAAGAAATTACTTGATAATATGAGGACAAAATTTTTCCTTCATGTTTTATTGTGTTCTTGCTGTAATATGAAGACCCGAGAGAGATAATCTTAGCTTGAGGATTGCTCCGTGACACATCCTCTTCACCAACTTAATTTTCTTTAACTATGAGAATATTTCTTGTTTCTCTATTTTGCTAATTTGAACCCCACAACTCACAGAAGTTATCTCCAAATAGAGAGCACCAGGCATCAAATCTAGCCTCCACTGTGCTTCCTTACACATACCTTCCTTTCTGTTTATGCAACATGTCAACTTCTGTCCTAAGATCTTTCTTCAGATCTTGTGTTCTATTTTCCCCTTGAACATACAATTCTGGAAATTTTTCATTATGTTTTCAAAGATACTTTTTAAGAAGTATAACAAGTGAAATGTTTTCACAAGCAAACCTAGATTTCTGTTGTTTTGCCAGAGGGGGCAGGGAATAGAAAAAAAAAAAAAAAGCTGCCAGGTAAAAGGATGGAAATAAATGACCTGCACCACACATAGCCAATTTCTATCTCTTTTTCTAGAATGTTTCATAACAGAGAATCAATAAGAGTTGAATCTGAAACATTGTTGCAGTGTACTAGCTAAGCCTGTGACCTCCCAGGCTAATCCTGTGTTCTCAGCAGCTCTAAGTGCAAATCCCTTCACCTTTGCTCAGGGGGATGAGCTCACCGCAGAAATTGGCCTGGTTTTTGACCTCAAAATCCAGGTGGGACAGGGTAGGGGATGGCAATAGCAACGAAGGAAGGATTTCCAGGCCATTTGTTCTAAAGGGAGGTGCTTTGGCAGAAGGAAAGGACAAAGTTTCCAAGGCCCTGAGCTGGGTCACACAGCTGGAGTCATACTTTACTCAACACAAATGTCTTTTCACTCACCCACAAGCAACACAAAGACTGGGGCAGAACCCAGCTGAGAACAAACATGCCCAGTGCCGATGGCCCTTCTCATTATCTAGGCTACGAAGTCCATCAAGCTCCTCACAGAACTGCAGACAGAGTCAACCTTCCTATCAGCCCATGCTTCCCTGTGACTACCTGA
Source organism: Arvicanthis niloticus (assembly GCF_011762505.2). Taxonomy (NCBI): domain Eukaryota; kingdom Metazoa; phylum Chordata; class Mammalia; order Rodentia; family Muridae; genus Arvicanthis; species Arvicanthis niloticus. Next base: position 75,584,860 of record NC_047668.1, on the reverse strand, counting down.
TTAACAGACTCCATTTAAATACCAGAAGGGTCCAAATGACTGAGAGGAGTATAGCAAGATACAACCACTTTTGAGGAAATGTAAAACCAGAAGCAGAACAACAGCCACTAACACCACCACCACCATGACAAAAACAAACAAACAAACAAACAAACAGAGAAAGCTCCATCACTTGACAGAGGAAGCATTCTATCAGACAAAAACATACAGAGCAGAGATTAAGTTGGTTAAGAAGACCCAAATACTTGAAGCAATTCAACTGTAAGATCAAATCATAAAGTCAGAGCTACTTTAAACACACAGTAATGCATTTGAGCATGGTAAGCATGCAATGGAGCAGTTGCATTTGTACTTGCAGGGCACATGTTTAAAAAGGGCATTAGCATATTTTCAGGCTTAATGTAGTTGACCATGGATTTCTCTTTACAGTTTGTCTTAGAAAATAATGTTCACATAAGAGCTAGTAAATTATACCATGCGTTATATAAAAATTAGGAAACAAAATTACTTAGAACTCATGTACAAACAACTTGATATAGTAGATATTTAATATACATTTCATGAAATATCTTTTTAAGACTTTTGGCTTGAAAATGAGGCATATTAAACTGAGAAAGAGCTCTGATATCTTGTGCCCTAGTTCTTCCTAAACATGTCTGGATAAATTAGATATACTACTAGCTTGTCATCCATAAATAACCCCTTACCATTTAAGAAATCTGATTAGATAAAAATATTGTACACATGGCTATTTCTCTCCACCTTTTAATCACCAATGAAATGTCTAAGTTATTAGAAACAAGCACACATTTGCTAAGTCATTCCCTATTAGTTACTTGTCTTCTTGTGTAGTCTTCACTATTATAGAATAAATTCAAAAATGCAAAATGCTTGCCTCCTCTGGGCTTCTATTGCATAATTTGCTTTAAAGGATAAATTAAATAAAAAGCAAGCTTGCATTACAGCATTGCCTCACTGTAGTTCTAGACGGCCTGATTTTATAAGTAATAAAAAATGTTCTCTTTCCTGAATTTCAATTCTTGTTCCCAGCATCAAGTAATGAGTTAGGATGCAGCATGCTCCACCGAATGTGATGCTAAATAGTGATGGGCAGAGACATCCTTCCTTCATCCCATGAAATCGCAGAGACAACCCAAATCTTAGCAATCCTGTCTGCCTTGTTCTGTGCTTCTAATCATTTTTTTTTTGCATGAGATAAATTTATATTTTTTCCTGTAGATTTCTTTCTCAGTTGACAGATGAATTTGGGTTCTACTGAGATTTCCTTTCATTCTTGTGTTTTCTGTTATGAGTGGAGAAGGAAGACCACATTATAATTCCTTAGCAAATGTTGAGTTGTCAGTCTACTAGCACATGCTCTTGAGAATTCCCAAGTTCCCACACTTACAACTTTGCAGATATCACACAAAACTGTGACTGTTAATTGAGTTTTACTTTAAAGCCACAGAGATAATTACTTAGAGCAAAACTCTTCCAGTTTTGTTGAGGTAATTTGGAGATGGCTCAGCCAATATGCCATACAAGCATAAGGGCCGGAGTCCATGAAAAAAGAGGCAGGAACATTCTTATTTAAAAGTTTCCTTTTCTATCTAAACCTCCTCCATATCACTTCTAGTGTTTCCTTCCCACTGGGATAAGATTCATTATTTCTAAACACACATCTACAGGGAGCTTGATCTAGCATGGTATACTCACTCACTGGTACTATGCTAAGAAAACTTCATAGCCTTTGACCTCTATATCTTTATAGTCAAAGACGAAGTAAATATCCCAAAATGATACCATGCACCCAATGTGTAATGGGCCATTTAAAACAGTGCTAAACAGAAAATGACTGTCATTTTGACAGCTCCAAGAACAACATATGTTTCCTTGCATTCTGGTTTGCATTGGACCATTAGTCACAAGTTTGAACAATTTAAGGGAAAGAAACCTGCACACAAATTTTGAAAAACAATGGATGCAAAATATCAAGGCTTAAAACTGTTTTAGAGAATGACTTTCTTCATAAATAAATTTTTTCTACATTTTTTTTAAAAACAATGTGTTCTCTGCTGGACTTAAGTGAACTTGAATGATATGATACTTGAATGGGAACTGACAAGTGTTCAAGAATATTGTCATGGTTTATAGATGGTGAGGTAAGACTTACATACTCATGTGTTGAATATTTGGCCTGAGGCTGCTTGTGCCCTTTTGGAGGCAAAGGAACCATTAGGGAGTGGATTGTAACTAGAAAAAGTAGATCCATAAAAGCATGCCTTCAAAAGTAGTACCTGGTGGCTAGAACCCTTTCCTCTATCTCTGCTTCCTAATTGCTAGATGGTGAAGAAGTTTCCCTACTAATTGTTTTTGTTTCTATGGCAATCTATCTTGTGGTGCTTACAAACCATGGTTATGAATCTTTTAAAACTGTGAGTCTAAAGAAATCTTTCTTCTCTATTGTTTTTCATCCATGTGTTTTGTTATAGGTATGAAAATCAGTAAAACAGCAAGAATGTTCCAAGTGAAACCTCAATATATTTCAGAGTCTGAGATAATCTCTGACCTTTGATCTTAGGGTATTCACAACTTTCTAAATGTTTTGTCACTCATTTAGCCTTTCCAGGTGACTTGTTCCATTTGGCTAAATCAGGCATTCAAACAACTGATCAGAAAACCTTGTACTGTACTATGTGTGGAGTGCTTTATGTGCACACTCACACATAAACGTGATTAAATAGATAGGCTAAGATATCTAAGTAAAATAAATATTTAATCTTTCTGTAGCCACACCCATAAGTCTGAACTCTACTATACTTATAAGCTGGGAAGAAAATTTCTTCTGAGTTTTTAATTTTGCAATTTCACAGTCTGTGTGTCCTGATTCCCTTGGGGCTGATGCCCACTGATTCTGATTCCACTCAAGGAAATGGAATACAATCTAATGTTAGTTCTAAGAGTATGTAAATACATGCCACAATCAATAGGTTAAAGGAACCATTTATTTTGTGGTATAGTTGGTTCAGAAAGCCACCTGCCAGCTAATTTTCTTTGATTAGAATTAGTTTTCACAGTTAGAAGATCATCTGTATACTTTCAGAGTAGCATAACAATTCCAAATGAGAAAAGATTCTCTAAAGGGGAATATTTGCTTTTCCAGTGCAAAATGTGGAATCTAGTTTTCCTTGTGATTTTTTTTTTTTTTAAAGTCCTTCTTAAGAAAACTGTCAAAAACATCCTTGGATAGATAAATTGCCTTTTTGTACTATCATTTTGAATTTATTTTACTTAGAAAAATGGGATATAAAGTTTAAGTGGGTTAAGGAAAATCAAGTGAAATTATGTATACCATACAATTTTCTGTGGTCACATTCTCCAAAGGAAAAAAATTGCCGTCGATTTACTAGGAGTGTATGAGAAATAACAATGGGCCTTACACAAGTTTGAAAGTTTGTTTTCAGAATGGCTTACATAGACCTCTGTGGTGTAATCAGTTGGAATGTGACATTTATATAATAGAATGGCTTACAGGTTGGAACTCACAAAATCCTAATGACATTTAATCATGAGAATTGTATTGGAGGCTAGTCCATGTTAGTGTACATTGCCTACTGACGTTCTGCGATCATTTTGCAGATATTTTGGTAATCAAGTCCCACAGAATCTAAGTATTTCATTTTGAACCCAAAATGTCTAGGCTGGCAGTAATGTGAGGACCAGCAAAGCATTTTAAAAGAACAAGATCAAATACTTAATATGCCTATGGAGTAAAATATGAAGAAAGGTAGCATTCAGACCCCAAATATCTTAAAGACTACATAGTAACCAGTAATCTACAAGGATCACAAAGTGGCTTGATTCAAGCAATGAAGCACTGGCCTGAGAATTAGGCTTTAAACATAGAGTCTACTGTCTCCTTCTATTCAAAGGCCTCTACAGACCTGTTAGGTGTACTATAATCACAAAAACATGAGAAACAAAAGGCTTTATTTTAAACAGATAATTCAATGAACATGGAAGAGAAACTAAAATGTTCCATCCTTTTGGTAATGCTATGTCAGTGCCTGAATATGGTTATTAGTCATGTGACATTCGAAAGGCGTTTAGATTCTTTCCATTTTTGAAACACTCAAGGAGCTTAAAAGATATTCTCATGAAAATCAAGCACTTTTAGCCACTTGGAAAACCAGTTCCTGCTGACAATATTGTTTGATTCTACATGGAGCGGGAGTGTAAAGACAATGAATCATTACAGGGCATCTGACTCTTGTGAAAAAGTGGAGGGACATGGGATTCACAGTGCCCAGCTTCTTAGAAAAGAAAAACAAAACAAAACAAAAAACAGTCAGCTACGAAGCTGTCCTTCCTCTAATTCAAAAGGATGGAATCCAATATTAATTTAGAAGCAGAGTTTAAACACTCTTCCACTGTCTTCCTGCTTCTGTTTCCCTACATCTACTTCTCTTTTTCTCTCCTCCCCCTGACCCCCCTCGCCACACACAGCACCAAACCTATCCTCAAGGGGCACATTATTTAATGATAACAGTATGTGCTATAATAACAGAGTACATGGAATCCAATTAATTCTGGCCAGAACCTAGGTGAGAAAAGAGATAAACACTAAAGACTATGGAATTAATACAAAGAGCAAGATGCTCCTAAAGTTTAATGAATGAGATGGAAATGACATTTGAGGTCAGTGTGAAGGATTTCTGGGATCTTGGGAAAATAAAATACAAATGCAAACAGAGACAAGGAAGGTAGGTATGTTCAGGGATGAGATATCTGACTTAGTTCATGAACACAACACTGGCTGGTAACATGGCAGATGTTAACTACAGAATAAAAACATGATGTCTGTTATACTAGACACTGAGAGTGCATGGAAGACAATCCTGTATCTATATTCAAGCCATTTTACCTGAAAACATCCTTGAAAAGACACTTGAGGTGAAGGGGTGGGTCAAAGTATTGCTGGATGAATTCTTTGCATGCAAAGAATTCAGGGGAGCGTCACTAGATGTGCCCAAAGGAAAGGCAAGATTATTAGATGAAAGGAGAAAGAATCTAGGGCATTCATCACTCAAATGGATGTCTTGACCTATGTAACCTTATCCTCATAAAAGTAACTTGTTACCAAAAGGGAAACTGAAGATATGGCTCTAAGTTAAGGTGTGGTGCCCAGGAGGGATGTACCTCAATTCGAGTCAGACCATGTGGTTGGTTACTATGTAACCTGGCTTCAGTTTCCCAATGCAAATGGGAATGCAGTCAGAAACTAACTTCATCCTCCTTCTGAGCTGTGCACCTTGAATGAGCTGATGGAATCATGCAGCTAAGAACAGTGCCAAGTGGGCAGAAAATGCTCAGTTAATGCTTTATTTTCATTAGTTTTATTATTCTTATTTTTCTTATTGCCACCTAAAATCAGACCAATAGGTTTATATGTTCTTTTTTCTTTTTTCCCCTCTATTTCTACAATTGATGACAAAATGTCACACTTGTTTGAAGGATAATAGTAAACGAAAGAAGCTATTGCAAAATATGACTCCAAAAGAAACATGGTAAAGTTTCATTCAAATAATAAGGCTTAGCTGTAAAATCGAGAAAAAAGGGGTGTGGGGGTGGGGAAGGACTGGCAGGAGTGGAGGGAGAGGAGTCTGCAGTTGGGATGTACTGTATGAGAGAAGAATATAAATAAAAAGAAAAATAAATCAATAATAGATACAACTGAGAAAAGAAAAATAGCAAGTTGTAGGTAGTACTGTATATAATTTTTTGTCTTAAATAGTATAAAATTAGATAAATGTAAAGTGTTATATAGTTTATAATGCTCCATGGCATATCTTTGACTTACAATTAAGCCATTTCAAGCTCAGCAATAGAGAATTAAAATACTAGTGGGGGGTTGGAGGCTGCCTGCTGATTCTCTTCAGAGTTTAATCGTTATTTCTTTCTGAATTATCATGCATTTCTTCAAGCCTCAGTTGCCTGGCTCTGGTATATTTTCAGAGGTTTTCTCTTAGTAGGGAGGGGTCATAATCAAATGCAGGTGGTAAACAAAAGAAGTGCCCAGAAACAGTGGCCATTGAGCAAGCGAAGAAAAGCAGTGGGTATTGAGCAGGTGAAGCTCTGAGAAATAGAAAAGAAAGATACTCTGTCTAAATTCACTCATGCTTTTAGAAGTTCTTTTATGTTTCTGAGGCATGCAATGTTGAGACTTACAAGAAACATTAGTTTTTTTTTCACTGTGTTTCTGTTCTTACTATCAATGATTCCATAAGACATTATATAATATGGTCAACCATGGGCATGAGGTCAACATTGGATCAAGACTTCCATTGTGGTGTAGACATTTGAGTCTTGTGTTATCTGTAATAGAATAAACTGCCTCTGCTGATCTTGACTTTCAGACAAGTGCTGCTACTCTAAAATCCTCTATCACAAGCCACTGAAACAAGTTCCTGCCAACCTAATCATCATGTTATGGACCAGTCTCTGGGTCTTAGAAAACATGATTCCTTTAACCTGTAGAAGTAGCCTAAATTCTTTGGCTCATGGGTTTCTTTCTGATAATTTTGGCATATATCTAGGTTTTCTTAGGACATTGATATTTGATACTTTATATGGTTGTACTTTTGGATAAGGTAATATTGGTGAAAAATTAAACAGAATTATATCAGGCTGTTGTTTTTATTTTATCCTAGATATTTCCATTCTCTGAATTTTCCTGATATGTGAAAGGTGCAGCAAAAACTCTAATGGGTAAAACAGATGCACAGCTGCATTTTAACAGCTTTCTGTCCCCTTTCAGTCCTTAGCCACTGTTTGCTGAGAATTTTTACCAGAATAAATTCTCTCCAACACACAGCTACAAAAATCATTTGTGTGTGTGTGTATGTGTGCGTGTGTGTGTGTGTGTGTGTGTGTGTGTGTATGTGTGTGTGTGTGTATGTGGGGTAACTTATTGTTCTTCACAAACAAATATGGTGATACTTTTCCACATATGGGAGTAACTCATGTTGAAACACCAATTCCTTACAGGCATATTCTTTCCCTTAATTTTGCTTATCTTTTGACAGGAATTATAGGATTAATTTAGCTACCATAATAAATGCTTTTGTTACCATTTCAGCTAGGCAAAGAAGAAGTAATAAATATGTTCCTTTCCTTAGTCCAAAGCCACCATTGCTCCCCGCTTAAAGACTACATCTGCTTTGCACAGAGGCATGAACAATACATGTTGAAACTTTCATAGATTCAGTGCCTACAGAGCTCCTGCTGAAATCTGAAATCGAGAATCTGAGGGAGCAGTCTGCTTAAAAATGAGATGTAAGTAATATCATGTGGTTATTCCTATATGTGAGAGAGGGGCAGATTAGAGTATACCTGTATGGGTGCATGCATGTGTAAGTGAATATGGGTGTATTTATATAAGTGTGGGAAAAGAATGGGAGGAGAGAAAGAGAAGGACACAGAGCAAGAAAGACTAAAAATGAAGTCCAGGGAGAGATATTGATCCAATGTTTTTCAGATATACTGCTGTGCATAGGCTGTTTATCTAGCACTGTCCTTGGCGCTACATATAGAAAGTAAATCATAATGGACTCTGTCCCTGAAAAACTTCACTTTTTGTTACAATTTCACAATAGAATCATAAATACTAGGTTGTAAACATGCACATTGTTTCCTGGGACCATGGAGGATGCAATGGAAACAACTGATGCATAGAAGGGTTTCATAGAAGGAGAAGATGAATGTGCAGAATGTCACATGCAGAAGAAACTGAAGCTTGAAAAAGAGAGTATGGAAAAGCCCAGCAACTCACAATGATTAAAATGGAAAGTGGGCGGGCAGTCGTGGTGGTGGAAAAGGAGCCTGGCTTGTGCAGTCCTAGGGAGAAGGTTGTAATGGGCAATATTAATATGCTCCAGACTTACCTTTCACGTAATAAAAAAAAATTAACAATTTAGGGATGACTGAAATTATATTTGTTGGGGACAGATTTGTTAAAGATGAAACGTTTTTATGATTACAGGAACAAGATAAATCAAGGAGTAATAGATTAGTATCCAATATATACAATGAGTTCTGGGCGTAGGTGAGGGTAATGGCAAAGTGTTATGCAGAAGTCGAGTTCTGGGAGTGCTATGCATCAAAGTGAATACCTTGCTGCTGGAATATGCAAAACGGATTCACACAGGCACAGGAAGCTGTGGTGGGCTGAAATATGTGCTTTTCCAAATCCATATGCAATAGAAGTAGCCTGACTCTAGCTGTCTATATGGGAAGAGCCTTTCAAGGACTACTTCTGGTCTACTGTGGTCATAATGATACTTCCTAATAACATAGGGATGGATCCTAAAAGCAGGCAAAGCACCACAGCTTCCCTTCCATAGCACTCGGGAGAGAAGCCAAGCAAACACCCAGAAAGAAGCAGGCATTCACAAGCTAGAAAAAGCGGCCTTCCAAAAAGTTGCCAAGCCAGCAACTTGATCTTATACATCTATCCTCCAGTTCCATGAAACAATAAATATCAATTGTTTCACACCCCTTCTGTACTACTGGCTCTGTGTTACACACTCATCTAACTAAATACAGAGCCTTCATCTAAATGGTGGTGCATAACTTTTAGTCTTGTACTGCGCAGACAGAAGCAGGTAGATCTCTGTGATTTCCAAAGCAGTCTGGTCTATGTAGTGACTTTCAGGACAGCCTGGGCTATTTAGAGAAATATTGTTTCAAAACAAACAAAACAGGAGAAATCAAAAAGTGAAATGTGAAAAAATACATTAATAAGTCAACCAAGGTCTACACTGTACTTCTGCTCTGAGAGGAGGAGGAACAAGAGCCCATTTCCTGATCACTGCTTTTGGAGAATCAAGAATCAAGGTATACAAATGAGTTTTACAGAGTATAATGTTGTGGATAGCCCCGGCCTTGTATTTTGCTACTAATTCCCCTTTCCTGTAAAGGACTGCAGAGGAAGTGTGAGTCATTACACAGGTGATTTCTAGTGAATCTTCTGCCTATCTTAATTTGTAAAATAAAGGTTGGAGTCAGTGATTGGGCAGAGGAAGGGGAGGTGGAGAAATAAAGGTTGGTGGGAAGAGAGGGGGGCAGAGGACAACTGGAGGCTGACTGGAGGAAGACAATGGAGGAGAAAGATGATGAAGGAGAGGACGACTGGGAAGCAAGACGTAGAAGGACAGATACAGGGTCTGGAAAACTCTCAAGTTATAAGGGTCTCATTCATAGCTGAGAAACAGAGTAGTGTAGGGGTATCTGCCCAATCTAGGCTTACAGATTATATTCATAATCTCCAACCAAAATATGACTGGTCATTGAAAACACAACTCAGTAGTTAAGTTTCGATTTCAGGCAACTGGCTGTGCTTTTGTGGAGAAAGAATGATGAAAGTAATGTGGCTCATTCTCCTTGGCTATCTGGTACATTAGCACACTGCACCTGTGACAAGAACATCCAGATGCTACTATATTTTAGTCATACATATTATCTCCATAAGAATAACAAATGGTAAACCAATCTTCCCTCAAATTAGCTGAATCAATTTCCCTAAAAGCAGTGCAGTGAAAGAGGACACCAGGCTATAATCACACATGTACTGCAAACATCTTCATTTGTCTAAGCTGAGGTGATTTTAATTAAAGGCAACAGAATGTCCCTTCACTTTCAGAGCCGCAAGCTTTGTGTGCAAAGATGATGCAGCTCCAGTTGTAACTTAGACATTATTACCTTCACCATTGGGAAAACATCTGTGGAAAATACAAAGACAAGATGGTTGTCATAATTAAACTGGAAAGAGATGTCAAAAGAAAAGTCACTTTTCTTTATATGGAGAGCTTTATAAAGAATACCACTGTATTCTCTAGTTGCCAAGACAAGATTCCAACTCTTTATAGCACCTCTAGTATGACTTAGGTGTGTTTGCCAAAACAACAAAAAAAATCACCAAGCAAACCAAAGACCACTAATGCAACATCACTACTCCAAAGTTGTTGCATTAGTGGTTTTTGGTTTGCTTGGTGATTTTTTTCTCCTGGACCACTCTTTAAGAGAAAATAGGGTTGAAATATTTACTAAGGTTAAAAAAATGGCAAAACTTTATATACCAATTCCCCTAATGGCCAGGCACCATGATGTATTAGACATTTTTTCATGTGAGTTTCCTGTGTAAGGATGTTTGTGGGGAAGGGGACTGAGAACTTCTTTTGGTACTGGCTATTTGCTCTGATGATTTTTTTGATTCCAGAACTCCCAAGTTTCTCATCTGGAAATGTGGTCTCTCCATTTCACAGATGTCATCAGGATTGACTGTCATGTGGAAGACGAATTATCATGTAGAGATCTGCCAAAAAGCCTAAGAACCTCAAATGCTTTGTGCTTCAAACTAAGGGTAAATTAAACATTGTTTTCACTTCAAGTTCTTCATCTCATATACATCATGGTATTTCCTACTTTGTGTTGACAGTGTGTGTCACATAACAGTTTCATTGGCATTTCTTCATATGATTCAGTTATAGTAAATAGAGGCAAAGTCTGCAGTCCCAGGGACATCATTATAACATCACACACTTTTGCTTCTGACTCACCCATTAGTGAAAAAGTGTGGGTGTGTGTATACCTGTTTTGTTTGTATGTTTTCTTTATTTGCTGTGTGTGTGTGAGATGAGAGAGAGAGACAAACAGAAACAGAGACAGAGACATGGAGAGAAAAACTCAGAACAAGGAGCTCCTGAGTGGCTCCTCAAATTAGAAATAAGGGCACTTATGAGAATTTGATACACCTTCAAAGACATAGTGGACAGTATAATGATGATTTATTGCATATCACATGAGCATCTACTACTAGACCTTGGGAAATAAAAAGAAATAAAGCATCACTACAATATATAACATCAATAAAAAATAGCAGAGGAAATGAGACAAGTTAGGTAGCAAGTGTCAAATTAGCAGTAATATAAGTGTATATAAAATTTTACGTGATTATAGATAGTTTCTCATTTAGGGTTCTGCCTGACATACTTTGGATAACCAGGCTATGGAGAGATGAGAGAGTGATGTAGTGTGAACTCAGGGGATAGGGAATTGTTTCAGATTAAAAGGCAAGGAATAAGATGTACAGTTTGTGGGTTAAGTAAAAGTATTTTAATGAATTTCATACTGTCCCCAACATTGGAAGGTTTTAATTATAGTTTTGTAATTTACATATGTATTTTTACATAATTTATATATAAATGTAGATAGACACCATTATTTCTACTAACTGCCAAGACTCAATACCTACTTCATGGCTGGTAGTTCTTAACATATAAGCAACAATAAAAAAGCAAATATAACATGCCTGCAATATCCAAAGAGGCATCCTTTTATTAAGTGGAACCATGAAATAATATGGCTTAGGAAAGATTCATTGACGCTTCATCTTTTAAGCACAATGTGAGTTTAAATAAATTCCAGCTCTATTCAGCCTCAGCTACAGGGCAATCACAACTGTAACTAACTCCTACGTCTTTCATCTTTGACAATGAAATTAAAATATTGCTTCATGCTATAGTTGGAGAGAATACTCTGAAATAAATAATCCCAATGCTGAAATAAATCTGAAAATAACAGCAGTGCCTTTCTGTGACAGTGGGCGGCAATGCTGATGAATGGCGGCTACGCATACAGATAAAACAAACAGGCATTGTTTTCTAGGGACTCCGTCCTAGAGAAGTCTGAGTAAACCAGACAATTTAGAACTGAAGCCAAGTAACACAATGTAGAATAAAAAGCCAATGTTTTCTAAAAGAAAGAATGAGTAGGTAAATTAAGGGAGAAATTAGGTATTCACTAGAGATACCTCATTCCAGAAATCCAACATGTACTTTCACAGTACAGAGAAGAGATCATTTGAAAGCATCAAGAACTCTCTGCTTCCAGGCTGCAGTCCCTTAGGTCTGGGGCATTCGAAATTCCAGCTTTTAAGGAAGTAAGTGCTTTTGTCCTTTGACTACCGAAGCAGAATAAGCCCTCTCCCCTTTTTTCTGGTTATCTGTGTCTGTGTTGCCTGGGTGATAGACACACAGAGCTCTTCTATTTCTGTAAACCTGGCCTCTCGTCTTTCCATGCAACACCAACCTAGATAGCTCCCACAAAGAGATATATGTCTGAATTTAATGTAAATCACCTCACTACAAAAGCACAAAAACTTAGGTCTGCCAATGTCTTTTTTCCTAATTATGAAAGTACGTTCATAAAAATCCTTTCCTCATATAAAATCTGTTTGCTTTTCCTCAGGACATCTATCTTATTCCACAGGAACTCTGAAATATTTGGGGTTGAAATTGTTTCATGATTTCAGGGAGCTGACCATCTCTTCCATTACTTGAGGCTTCCTTTCCTTTTAGCATTTTCTTTCTAAATTTTCTTTCCAAGAATTGCAATTGCCCTCTCCTCAGTCTCTCCTGCACATGTACAAACCAACAGAAATGACAGACTCTACATCAAGGGTTCTGGATTTTGTTTGTTTTGTTAGGAAAATAATTAACATTAATTTTGAAGTTCCTGGACATATGGATGTATGTGCATATGTGTATGTGTGCATGTGCATGCATACTTGTATATGTGTTTTCCTATAAAATTAAAATCTCAACATGTAAGAGAGAGAAACTGTAATTGAAATTGAGTTTAAGGACTTAATTCTTTCAGTACTAAATGTAGTATAAAATGACTCAAAAGAATGACAATCCCAGTGTATGGAACAGGATCTAAAGCTTAGAAAAATGTAAACTTCATAGCTCAGTGTGACTATAACTGTTCTGCCAACAGTGGAGTGGGAAGCTGTAGGAATTCTTTTGTAAGTAGAAACACTGAAAATGCTAAGTCGATTCTAAACTATTTGCTACCAAAAATTAAAACAACAAAGTAACAAAAATCATAGATTTACCTCTGAATTGAGGTGGGATGGGCCCTGCTGGGGAGATGTGGGTTTCTATTCCAGGGAAATGCTGAGTAGGTTTTTCAGTATTCATGTCCACAGTACCAGTTGTTCCCCTGGCTTTCAAAGGATATATGTGTGGACACCTCATCCAGATTGTCTCAATTTGGGCATCCCCTTCCATTCAGTCCTCAGTATGCCCATATATTGTGATGGCCACTGGAGATGCAATTGACCAATAGCTGATTAAGAAGTTCAGCTTTTGTCCAGAGATTCCATGAAAAAAAAATTCTCAGCAATATTCTGCTAAAACAGCCAAAATGTATTCTCTTGAACATGGTAAGGTAGAGACTATTTGAAATGAAAAGTTTCATCAGTGTTTGTGTAAATCTTGGTGGTAATGGTGCATGCCTATAATTCCAGCAGTTGGGAGGCAGATTCAGGCAGATCTCTGTGAGTTTGAGACCAGTCGGTTCTACAGAGCGAGATTTAGGACAGAGAAACCCTATCTTGAAAAACCAGAAAAAAAGGGTAGAATTATAACTTTTGTGCTAAATTGTAAGTCCTATGGATCTTTGCTTATATAAGTTGTGTCCGAGTCTTATGTGTCAATCTAAATCACAGAAATCCATAGATTCTAGGAGAATGCATTTTTGTGTTGTGGCTACACAAGTATACAATGTGCTATAGAGACAGAGTGCTGTTGCAGTTTACATATGGGTTGGCTACTATGAATATTAAAGTAAAAAGAAAAAGCATATAGTAGAAAGGAAAAATTCATAAGCTCTGAATAGTTAAAACTCCATTTGAAATAAATTATATGTGAGGAAATCATAATCAGGCTCTCTGTAATAAATTTTGTTTGAGACATCAAGTAATAAGTAATTTCTCTGGACATTTATGTAGAACTAAGAATGATAAGTGAGAAAACTAAATTTTTGAATGGTGGAATACAATTATAAAGTAAAAAAATTTGAACAGAAGCTTCAACTATTATAATACTATCATTAATTGAGTGATATAAGGACAATAATAAAGACTGTATCATTAATTTTAATTTAATCACTAATTTTACTTATAAAAATGCTTATGATGCAGAGCTTGTGTGCACTTAGATCATGATTCTCTCTCTGCTGCCCAACCAGGGACAGAGACAAATCCAGGTCTGACTGACCAGCAGACTAAAGGAGTTTAAATATGTCATTTACAGCTTGATATCTCTATGGCTTTATTTTTATTTTGTTAATGCATTAGATGAAACATTGTTTCTGTAACATAAAAAAGAAAACCAGAGACACTGGTAATGGTTGGATATACAACTAAGAAAATTAAGGTCTAAATAAAAATATACTTCCTGAAATGATTTCTTTATTAATTAGAAAACAGAAATAAAGCCTTCATTTACAGTGATGGTAGAGCTTTTGATGGAAAGGAGTGAACAGTGAAATGAAAGTGAATTATATGCTAATAAAATTATTCATGGCCTGAGGTCAGTATTTCCATTTTGGTCAAACCTCAGGAATGTTATATATAGCTTGATCAAGCTAGCCCTTCTTGTCCTGGGAATATTTGTATTCCTACCCATTGTGTTAAAGCTTATCTTTAACAACATCAACATGTTGGCAGCCAAAGTACATGGTTTGAACCTGAAAATGGACCCCCAGACAGAGTTATTAAATTAACAGGCTGGCAAGCCAAGGACAGGTAAGATTCTGCACAGAGCCTTACCAACCTAAGACAGAAGTACATTGCCTTTGATAATGCATATTCCATGACTGGTAAGGAAGGCATTCTTGTCAGAGCAACCTAAGGCAGGCTCAGTCTTGTTAATGAAATACAAAAAGGGGAGAGGTGGAGAGCCTTTGGGGCTGCTTGTCAAGAAGTTGACATAGGCCAGGGACAAGGAAATGGGCTGCTTGGCAGGAATATGACATTGGCCAAGGACAAGGAAGTAGGCTTCAAGCAGGAATCAGATATTAGACTATAACAAAGAAGTAATTTCAGGTAGAAATCTAAATCTTAGGCTACAAGAAAGAAGTAATCTTAGGCAAGAATCTAAATATTAGGCTAGAATAAAGAAGTAATTTTAGAGAGGAATTTAAATTTTAGGCTAGAACAAGGAAGTAGGCTTCAGATATGAAAATGACCTTGGGCTAGGACAGGGAAGTAGGCTCAGATACTTTGGTCATCCTGATAAGCCTTTAAAAACAGTGATCACAGGAGTGTTCATGTGATTGGGTTTAATGCCTTGCTTTTTCTTTGACTATTTGTGTTTATTATATTGCTTGCTTCTCGACTATTTGCATCTATTGTATTGTTAGACCCTCAACCTAGAACTGACCTTAATACATGCATGTAATCAAAATGGTATAAAAGCATAAAGGAAGAGGGGGTATAGGATAGGGGGTTTTAGGGAGGAGAAATGGGGAAGGGGATGACGTCTGTATTGTAAATTAAAAAAATCCAATAAAAAAAGTGAATTATACTAAAAAGATAATGCATTTGTTAAAACACTCACCTATATTACAGAAGCTAGTATTTAATCTTCTCGCCAGTAGATACTCATTGTAAGTAAGGATAAATTAAAATGTGATAAATTTACATAATTTGTCCATAATAATGTAAGCTACAAATAGAATTGGGATTTGAGTCATATTACTCCTAGTTCTAGCTTTCTCCAGTATAGCTCCCAAATTTATTGAGAGTCTACCAAGTACTCATTGCTTCAGTGAGCACTCAAGAAAGGAAGGGAATGTAAACACTGGCATCAGCATCAAGAGAGTTTTCTCCACTGCAGTTAAATGATAGGATATTGACCCACTTCCTCAGGGCCATTGAATTTTTATCCAGAAGAACAGAAGAGTTCCTTCAGTGTTTCATATCCATTTGTGCTGAAGACATGTTGTGGAAAACAATAAAAATAATTCCTTTAGGGGTGATACTTAAGGAAAGTTCATAACAGTTAATGATCTGAACATAAGCACACAATTGTCAGTGGTATGGGAGTGTATGGAGAAACCATGCCCCCAGCTATGATAGAAGGCCTACAAACCAGCCTCAGTTTGATGATCACTCATGACTTTTGTTGTATCCACTGAGTTAAGAGTAGTCATCCTCTGCTGTGACATCAGCCTGCTTAGTGAGAGGAACAGGGGCTAACACTGATGGACAGCCCTTCTAGCCTTCAGTTAAAGTAAGGAAAGAGCTGGCTTTTATGTTTATGTTAGTCATGCTTCAACATTAGTAGAAATTTCAATAATCTAAAATGACTACTTACAAAATTGAATGAACTCTGAAAAGACAACATTCTCTTCCTTATCTCTTGATTTTACTTCCATGAAAATTACCAGAAAATGTTTCATATACAAATAGATGTGAGGTTTCTAGCTTTTATTTTCTTTGCTTGTTTTTAAAGAAATAAAGGGTGAAACAATTGCGGAGGATTTCTGTTCTCACATAGGCTTAGGAAGTAAAAAGATGAACACGGAAAGGCTTTTACTGAGTGTAGTGAGTCACTGATTAAGAAAAAACCAAAACAAACAAATAACAAAAACCAAACCAAACCAACCAAACAAAAACAAACCAAGCTCCTTGGGCTTCAGAAAAGAAAAACGTAGCAAACCCTGGAGCCCCCAAATGACCTTGAGTCCAGAAGCAGCATCCTCTGCAGGAACAGCAGCATGATTCTCCTGCTGTTTTGAACACGCTGCTGCAGTTTTATTTATGAGGATATAAGCTAAGGTCCTCAGAGGCAATACTGAAACCTGTGATATGCTTGACAATTATCTGTAGATATTGTTGGCTGTCAGCACATGGGAAGAGTTCTAATAATGTACAATGGGTGAGAAACATGGATGCTGCCAAGCACCTACAATCCACACAACATCCTACCAGAGCAAAAAAATTAACCATCCCAAAATAATATCAGGTCCAGGCTATGAAGTAATAAAGCAAAGCAAGAATAAGACTCAAAGCTGTGTGTGTATCTCCCTCCTTCATTCAGTCAGGGCCTAACTTGCAAACTTCAGCACCGACCTTGATTCAATGTACATCATTTGTCACCATCAAATTCGCATCCTCTTTCTTATTTAAACAGCACCATTAGTTACTTCTCCCACAAAAGGCTCCTACACTTTAACAGTTAGGACATGTTATGACTGTGAAATAGGTATTCCTACCAGACTGCTCTAAGGGGGCAATATGCAGTGTTTATAAGTCATAAAGAATTCTAAATATCTCCTGCTCAACACATTCTGGCAAAATGACAGTATAATTTCTGTGCTGGGTGGCACATTTTCAAACCATTATGTGTCTCATGAACCAACCATAGGAAATGTGCTGTCTTCCTTTAATCAAATCTGCATTGTAATTTCTATAAAAAATCAATTAAGCACAAGGAGCAATTACTTATTTTTTTTCATCACAGTATAATTTACTTTCCTAGAGCTGCCACATGAAATTACAGAGGAAAAGGCACTCATCTACCTCAGTCTATTTAAATAAAGCATGCCTTCTTTTAAAGAAATACAAGGAAATCATGCCAGATCTGCAGTGTATCATCCACACATAATTCACCCTTTTGATCAACTATACTATACAATGTGGGTAACAGAGCTTAATAGCAAGTCTAGGATTTCTTTGTAAAAAATAGGTTTTTTTTCCTAGTTAATATTTTGGCTGAAAACTTTCCTGGAAGTCTCACAGTGAAAGTATAGTCAGACAACTGTCTACTCACCAACCATCCAGTCAGCTTGATAAATGGCCCACCAAAGGTGCCAAATAAAATCTCCAAATGCTGTTTGCTCAAGCCACAGAAATTCACCCTTAGTTAAATCTCCATTGTTAATTCCAGTCATCATAATCTTAAGATCTATTTATTTTTTATTTCTTTTTTTATATTGTATTGTTTTTATATTAATTCCTGTACTCTTTTCTTCTTCCCAGCCCCTTTGTTTACCTCTCCTAGCTCTCTGCAAACCCATGACTTCTTTTCTCATTAATTGTTCTTACATACATAAGGCATATGCAAATATACATACATGTGTTTAACTACATAAATACAATCAGCTCAGTCTGTATAATGGTATTTGTATGTATGTTTTCAGGGTGAATTACTTCTTTAATTGTGTGTGTGCGTGTGCGTGTGTGTGTGTGTGTGTGAGACTGCCCATCTGTGTGCATGCAGTTATGTATAAATGAGTTCAGATGTCCACAGAGGCCCCTTTATGACAAAGTGCCACTCATGAGGGCAAGACCTTCATGTCCCACTTGCTGCCCAAAAACTCAAGCTCTTGGTAATACCATATTGAGTATAATGTGATAGAGTGTGAGAGAACAATATTCAGACCATGGAACCCAACTGTTTCCTTTTATGGCTGTTTTATTTCGATTTGCAGTTATGGAAAGCTTAGACAATAGATTTCATATCACTTCTGTTTCACGGACATAATAAAATTATGTTGATCCCACTGAATATATATGTTGATAGTGATTCTCAACTATAAAAACTGGCAGCTTCCCTGATATTTTCTCTCTCTCTCTCTTTCTCTCTCTCTCTCTCTCTCTCTCTCTCTCTCTCTCTCTCTCTCTCTCACACACACACACACACACACACACAATCTAGAGATTCCCTTTATAGCCTAGACTGCCCCTCCTGCCTCAAATTCATCTGTGTTGGAATAAATAATGCTAGGCACAGGCCTGGTTCTGATGAAGTGTCCAAATGCCAAAGTATAAGAGATGCTGTTGACATCAGTCAATCCAGGTAAATCACCCAGTTAACATTGTTAAAACACAGAACAGTACCAGCATGATCATGCCCACAATGCCAAATAATGCAAAGCATAGAAAACTCAGAGTGGCACCATAGTAAGAGAACACATGGAGACTTTTGAGATAGTTCATTTCAACTATTCTATGCTAATTTGGTCCAGTCAAACAGAGCAGCTCAGTACTTCAATGTAAAATGGGGCTTAAGACTTACTGCTGTGCAAGTCTGTAGTGATGATTTTACTTGCGTAATGTATAACAAATGCCAGTATATTATAGGCTCTTTATATATGCTAGCTTTTTATTAGTTTAGATTTCTACAAGCAACAATCTTTCAGAAGTACCCGGCATTATCTACTATAAGCTAAGAACTCACTTTTCTTATGTACAAATATATAAACCATAAGATTTCTTGCATGAAAACACAACTGTGTAAAAATGCTTTGGTCTTTATTACATAGAGCATATCAAAATTGTAAACCAGAACCAGATAGGCCTATAATTCTGTAAAATACTTCTTAGAAGAAATAAACAATCTTTAGTGGTTTTGTTTATTTGTTAATTTGTTTGATTGGTAAATAACCATCCAACAGACTGTTCACTTAAAAGAAAGGAATGCAGAACTATGGAAAGCTTTTAGGTAAATGTAAACTCTTAGAAAACTAGGAGTGGTGCTCATACAATAATCTTCAGGCCTTCAAAATCTCATACCGATATTTTCCTCCAATAATTAGTGAAAATGTGCAATTTGTTTCAATTTATTTTGTACAAAATGAAACATTCTGTCTTTCTTAAACCCAAAAATTTTGTTAAACATTTTTTTCTCTAGTTCCTGGATCAGAGGATGAATAACATCACATGAAAAAGGAGAGAAAATGTCACTAAATTGGGCTCATTTCCTGGCCTCATCCATCACTGTATCTGGACTCCAAAGCACCTGATCAGCAAGGCAACAGTCTAAAAGGCAATCTGAAGGCAGGGGGATGGAGATGGATGGGGGTGATGGTGGGGATATGACTAAAGGAAGCCTCAGTGTGCATTTTTTCTCTAGTGAAATAAGGTGTGTGGAAGTCATGCATTGAGCACTAAGCATGCATTAGACCACCAAAGTACAACATGTAGGCTACAATCATGTCTCAAGCACTGCAAAGTCACAGCTACCTACATGAGCCCTTTTCTGAATAATAATTTACAAAGCCTTTAAAACACACTCAAATTTCAACGAAATTAAGATGTTTTACTTTTACTATATAATTAAGTGGTCTGGAGAAAGTAACAGGTGAAGCAACTGAGAAATTCATATTTGAGCTGCTGGTAGCAATATATGAAAAATTAAGTATTTTGTTTTTTTATTGATATGCTGTATCTTAATGTGGTTTTAAAAATCTACTTATCTAATTATTTATATAGCTTTTTATGAGATTAAAAAATTCACAGATAATTTTGTCTGCTCATCAACATTGTAATAGAATAATAATAAATTCTTATTTGGTAAATGAAAGTTTTTATTCTTAATTTCTTGAGGCAAATTTAGTGTCCCCAAAATGCTGTGCTATGTTTACATACTTTTAAGATTATTAATTTATATTTTAGTTTATATTTAAGTATACAGTGATGATAAAATTAAAAAGAACACTAAGAAGCTGAAATACCTGCATCTTTAGAAAGCTGAAGAGTCACAAAGCAGAAAGATGAACAGTTTGTGAGTACCTTGTAGTGAAAAAGGCAGAATGAGCTCACTGTAACAAAGATGGCAGAAGTCTCTGGGACCCATATACAGTATTGTTTTGGAAACACTATATTATGACACTCTCAGATTTTTCATTTGCATGGACATACTATACAGGTACATGTATAGCTCTTTACAACATTTTTCTTCTATTTCAATTTAAATGTTAAGTATGCAAGTTGCAAAAATTTAATAAAACTGGTTTAATAAACTTAGTCTCAAATAATAGTTTTTATTTAAGAGGAAAATAATCTCTGATACGTATTAACTAGCTTTAATGATTTACAAGTGATGGCATATCTTCCATCAATAATAGCTGTGAATCAATTTATTTCTTGTTGAAAAAAGCCATATAAATGTTCCAGAGTTAAATAGATAGATGATAGATAGATAGATAGATAGATAGATAGATAGGAGACAAATAGATATCAGTCTAGCCAAATTAGAAAGCCCTGGGTCCAAATCTTAGTATAAAAGATGGAAATCTCCATAAGAATAATCTGTATGGCAGAATTGGCATTTAGCACCTATATTACCATACCCTCCATTTATTCAAGAATTATTCCTTTATATTTAAAGGAAAGCAAACAGACCAAAATTTCTGAGAGGTACACAGAGGGAGAAACAGCTTTATGTTTTGTTTTTTGTGTTTTGTTTTTGAAATATAGACTTTCTGAATTTGCCTTTCAATTATTTCAGATCTAATTTTAATATGAAATTAACCGAGTATAGAATGTATATAGTAGTTAATCCTTCTAAGAATAAAGTTATTTCTTAAATAATTTAGGTGGTGTGTTGATTTTTTTATGACAAGTTATATTAAAATGAAATAAAATTCTGAGAACACTATGGAATTTGGCTGCATGGACTTTCAAACATAGAAATTAAGGTTTAATTAAGCCATGATACCACTACTGTATGTTTACTAACCTATAGTTGACATTTTTGTCACTTGGTAATTTCATATTTTCATGCACAAAACTTTCAACATCAGCTAAAATAACATATATTAACTATAGAGTTATAAAGCTTGCCCTGTCATTATCTCTTATAGGTTATTAAGTGGGGTGTTCATGAAGAGATTGAGGCAGTGTTTCAGTCACTAATGTGTTCACTGTGCAAGAGGGAGGGCCTGTGTTCAAACCTAGAGCTCACAAAAATGTGTAAGTAGAAAACTCCAAATGAGCTCAATGCAACAGCGGGTAACTCCAATCTCAGCCCTGGGGGAGGAAGCATAAATAGGACAGTCTATGCAGCATGGAGCTTCCTGGGCAGTCAGTCTAGACACATTAGAAAGTGACTAGTTCCATCTTGATAAAGAATATGAAAAGTTCCATAAGAATGATACCAAAGTTAACCTCTGGTTTATGCATGGATACACATACAAATGTATGTGTGCATAACCACCCCATCCACATAAATGGATACAATGGAATTTCAAAATGAATTAGTTGTGCACTGTTATTTGCAACATGTTCTACATAGAGATTATCAAATTCAAGTATGAGCAATACTTTGGGATAAATTCAGCACTTTTATGGAAGAAAGAAGATATTTCTGCACAACAAAAAGCATGCATATATAGAGGGAAATGACTACGATAACCCACAGAAGAAGTGCTGGGTGATTCAAAATGTAAATGATGCATCTTCATGTCAGAAAAGTTCAGACCATGCAGGCTGTGTTTTGCAGGTGAGAGAAGCCATGCACTGCCATGAACACTGCCAACATTTCATTTCAGATTTCTTTCCAGCCAGAACTGTTAGATAATGCCAATTTTTTTTGACATATGAAGACTTTGCTACTTTTTCCTTTTTAAAATGAGCAACCTTAGTAAACAAATGTACCATTTTCCACAGTATAACTGATATCAAAACTCTCACAATAACAATAGGCCTGTTTTTCTGCTTACTCTTAGGAAACTTGCCTGACATTCATTTTTCTGTAATTTTATTGTCTTTACATATAATTTTAATTGAAGAACTACTAATAAAATTTCAAGTGCAGGAAAACTATAGTCAATGAAGATATTCTCAGAAAATGATTTGACAATCGTTTTGCTCATAGAAAACTTTAATTTTATTTTTTATTTTTTTCTGTTCTCATTTCACAAAGAAGAATAAAAGTAATTTTTAAAATTCAAAACCTTACTTTCTGCAAAGTACTATTCAACTAATGGGTTTTTGTTTCAAATATAAAAATGTTAAAGGCTTAAAAAATTCCTAATTTTATGTCTGCTTGTGGTTCCATTATGTCTGTTAGAAGTAAATATCAATTATTAGATCTTTAAAATTGCATGTGAGAATTCATACATGCTAATCTTGTTATCTCATAAGTCTCTTTCTCTCAATCTTCGGAAGTATAGTACATTTAATGCCTATTCTGTATATTTCTTCATTGTAGAGTTGTAGGACTCTTTGTGACTGGATAGACACATTGGCTACTGTTAGATATTTTAATATTATTAAATATCCCACTATTGTCTGTATTTCAAGACTATTGAAGTGAACTCTTTAAGATCAACTTATCTAGATCTATTCAAGTAACTTAAGTATGACAGGATATAACATGTCTGCCTACTGATGGATGATCAGTGCATTGGGTAAAGATCTTAAAAGTATTATTGGCTTTAAGAACTCTGTAAACAATCCAGCCAGAATTAGAATTTTTTCTATAACCATAGGTGGTAATGTAATTCCCTTATGAGTATGCTGGCACATATCAGGAAAAGGTGATTTCTACCAGACATTTTAAAAAGACAGTATCTCTGTCAAGGTCCATCTCCTCACAGGGATTCAGCACAATAGTAGAAGTGTGAAACTGAGAGTGATTAGGGATTGAGGGATAGCCCAAAGAGGACCATATCTTTCAAGGAGAGGCTCAGGACTTATTTAAGTATTATTCTAACAAGCTGTTAAAACTAATAAACTCAAGCCTTAATGTTAATATCAACCCTTAAGCATATGTTCCAAAAATTTGTGGAAAAAGTACTGAAAAATTTACCACAAATTCTACATATTTGAAGAGAAATATGTTTAAGTTTATTTAAAACATTCAGTATGTAAATAAATCAACAATAATATGATGTCAAATTAATATATAAATACAGTTTTTGATTTTGTTATTAGCTTAAAATAAATTTGATAAAAGCACAATGAAATTTCACTGAAAATTAAATATAACCAGAGAAGTGACTCCTTCCACAGGAAGTCTGACTATGCTTTCTTAGAGCCGTGTCTAAATACTTTATATTACCCATCCACTTGCCTAGCAATTGTAAAATCTACTATGAAAGATGTAATATGAATGGGGAAATATTAGGTAGGTGCTTTCAAAGAGCAAAAGGCTTAAACATAATTCATATTTCATTGCAAAAATGAAGTGGTCATTTATTAAATATTTTAGTATTTTAGACTATCATCTCTTTATTTGCAATGATACAGACTGTTTGGTAGCTATTATAATCCCTCAGGTAGAATCTGATTTTGTTTTTCTGCACCTTCAGGTTACAGAAAACATAAGAATTTAAATTTTAATCTAGAAGACACAAACTATTTCTATGGGTATACAGTTAGAACATCCTTGGGTCAGGGAAGAGAAGACAGTTTACAGTGATATACACATGTCTTCGAGAACCAGATCAAGGTCACTGACATGTTTCACATCAGTTGCCAAACACCTGTCAGGCAGAAGTGATTTGAGGGAGCCTCCTCCATGAGATGAATCTTAATGGCTCTGTGAAGAAGGAATAATTCACTCTCTTTTCCCTTCAACAGTGAAAACATAAATGTGTATTTGTCAATTTCCTATGTAAAAATACAATATTCAAGCTATTTATTTGCACTATCTTTTACTCAGCCAATTCAATGTCTTCAGTGAACCTGCCATGATATTCCTCTCCCACGAACACTCAGGTAATACTGGTAATACATATTCATTAAGAGGGAGATGCATGCTTCACATAATTCCATTATTTGATTAAGGTAAAACCATTCTGAAGCAATCCTCTCAGATCAGTTTTTGCTCTCAGATCCTAAGATCCACATAATTCTAATTATTTTTTCTTTATGCTAAACATCTTTTTGGAATACCCCTAATTGAATCTAGCATTGATACCACTTATTTTCTTCAAAAACTTTTGACAGTTTGTCTTAAAAGAGTCACACACATGCCTTTTTGTATTATCTTACACACATAAAGACAGAAATTTCTTGAATAGAGCAGTACTTCACAGCATTTTGAATCTTGAGAGTGAACCAAAATATGTGTACACTGAATGATCCTGTCTTTTAAAGAGTTAGCACCTGGTACTTAAAAAAGACCCACTCATATTGCTAATAAGCATTTTACAGTCAGAAACTCGTTATAATATAAACAGCCACAGTAAGTCGCATTATTAGCAGAAACCTTTGGCTGAGTTCCATATACATATATTCAATTTCCCAAATACCTCTTAAAAATAATTTTCTGTTGCTTGACATAACACAGAAATTAATCAGCAAAATAAGTAGGCTAGGACTTTAACAGTAACTTTCTAACCTTGAAAGCAGGCATAGAAAATATGTATCTGTGTAAGAGGTTCAGAAATTCTAAAAGAATAATAGAGTTTGAAAAGTTATTCATGGATAATGATCACATTTAAAACATTGCCTGCAGACAAATGATATATGTGTTACTTTTTAAAAGGTGTGTATGTGTGTGTTCATGTTTGTGTAGATGAGCATGCATGTATGTATTAATGTAGAGTCCAGAGGTCAACACACGGTATCTTACTGGTTCTCTCTTCAGTTTAGATTTTCAGGTCCTCCACTGGACCTAAAGCTCAAAAGGATTGACTGTCTAGCAAGCAATAGCAAAGCTCCTCTTGTCTCTGCCTCTCCAGCACTGGGATTACAGCCACAGCCATTACGTGAGCTTTTCATGTGAATGCCAGGGATCAAATTCAGGCCATCATGCATATTACTAAGGCATTTTGCCAAGTCAGTTTTTTTCCCACAGCATCTGACTTGCCTTTATTCCTTAAACACAACATATTTTTTTTCTCTTCTCAAAGATACATTGACTAACTAATTGCTTCCTAGATAAAAATAGCATGGTTTTAGATTTGCTGCTCTATGAAGTTTTGTGTAACACATCTTGTTAACATCTCTCAATTTCTTTTATACCAAGTTATGCTTTTGTTCTTTCCAAATGTTATTACTGTCCTCAAAAGGCAGACAGACAATTGTTTCAGTCTGGTGTAATACTTGGCTGTCTCCTGTATACATAACAAAAGCTATCAGCTCTACAGAATCAAGACGCAAGGTTTCTTTCTGTCCTTCAGTGTGTTCACCTCACAATTTTTTGTACTTGTTTTTTTTTTTTTTTTCACCTTATAAAACAAAATGGATAATTTGTATTTGGACCTTCAAGACAAAGAATTGGAAGCAGTGCTCTATAGTGCCTCTGAATGTTCCATCCATTGCATGAACAATACTGCTTTTTCATGAAGGGAAGAAACAGCCACTTGAAGATTTACTATAGGACTTCAGAAAAGGCTTGTAGTACCTTGACTATCTTTGTATAAATTTTATGTGGCTCCAATAAAAGAGATTCTAATAGATAATAGAAATCTCCAGATGGTAAAATGTGAAGGACAATCACATTGATTAATAAACTTATATTTGAGTAATAGCATTTCATCAAATACTAAAGGAACAGACCTGGTTATCATTTTAATAGTCCATTAACAGTATCAGTCTCATGCTCAGAGGTAATTTTATCCAATGAGCTCTTGAGAGAACACAAGTTCAGAAACCATTAAGAAATCCGTGTGTAGTAGTGAACTTACTGCTTCCTGGTCTAGACTCTCCACTCACTGTATAGAGGTGTTAAATAGAGCTCTGCATGTGTATATGAAAGTTTACATGTGATGGAACTGCATTATGTTTAAAGACAACTTGATCTTATATTTATATTATATATGAATACTCTATTTTATTTTGCTAGATGAATTTATCTAAAATGTCTACCCCTAATATGTTATGATATTTCAACAAGAAAATATATAATCACTATAAAACAGCTTATAGTTAGTGTAAGTACCTGGTAAAGTAATGATGAATTTAATACCAAATTGAATGGAAGTCTTAATATGATTACATATATACCTTCAAGTTAAATCAAATGGAGTCCTCACAGGGTCATAAAATCATTGCATTAGTGCAACACTCCAAAATTACAATGGAATATTATACAAAGATAGAGAAAAGCTCTGATTTCAGTCTTTAAAAATGTTCTTTAAAAGTGAATGTTCAATCTGATATGTAGGAATCATACATTCTTTATAAAGACTGAGGTAGAAGTGTGTGTAAAATAATTTTAAATAATTTTGTTGAGAAACATCAATATATCTGTACAAATAATTTAATTGAGAAACATCAATATATCTGTACAAATAATTTAATTTAATATTATATTGACTATATAATGTGTATTATATACACTGTACAATTTCACTTGGATATAGTGATTTTTAAACTATTATACTGTATATAAAATATATTTCATATATGTGGAAAATTTATTATACTATATTATAAAATATGTTTACTGTTTAAATATGCTTAAGTTTTGATAAATTATTCACAGTTACAATTTAATTAAATAATTAATATATTTCTGTTGTGACTTTTTAGAAGTTCATCAAAATAAATGATGAGAAACAGTAAAATATTCTCTAAAATTCTGTATCTTTACACCCTTTTTGCTTTCTTTTTTTATGTCTTCAATCATGAACTATCTCCCTGAGGATATGCTAATAATATATAGCATTAGTATCTAATACTATATTGGATCACATAAATGTACATGATTGTCAGTAAACATTATTCTTGATTTTTACCAATTCCACATGGTTTAAGCCACCACTTTATATAAACAGCCTTTTCATGAGTTTGTATTTGACTAATAACATCCTCATAAGAAGATTTTATACACACAGTCAAAACCAGATTTAAATAATTAGTGCTTTCATTGATGATGGTAGGTGTGGACACAGATTCACAACCCAGAGTCCTCAAACCGATTTAATTAAGGGCTCAGTGTTCACATTTCAGCCTTTCCTCCCCTGTTTTCCACCTCCACACAAAACATTACCATGGAAATAAGCATCCCTTACATCATTGAAATGCTATGATTTTCATGGCTTTCTTTATCCTATTTCTGATGACACAAATCTTTTGTAATTAAAAAGAAATTGTCTGTTCTATAAAGATTTAAAATAAATTATCATATTCCAAGTACTATGCACTACTTCCTTTCAGGAAGATGATTTAAAAAAGAGAGCGACAATTGTGGAAATTGAATATGTGTCACTCATTACAGGGTAAGGTAACCATGGCAACTTCATGCAAAATGCAATAGCCATTTACTTTACCTATGATGATAATATGGAAGCAAAGTTTCACCTCAGGTTTTAATCAGTATAACTTTAAAACTTTTTCTGAAGTTGAGAACAATCTTACTTTTCTATTTTTTTTTCTACTCATCATTCATTAACCCTGGAAATCTATCATGATATAAAATCCCAAATTAAACCCCTCACCTTTTTTACTTATATTACTAGGATATTAACACAAGTATAGATTTGGGCAGTACTTTCTAAACATGGACAGCTTTCGGCCTGAAAAAATTTTAAACAATCCCATATTCATTCATGTGTGCATGTGCGTATGTGTGTGTGTGTATACACAACACACATGTATATAGATACCTATATACATATATATGTGGTTATGTATATATATTTATATATCCATATATACATATGTAATATATATTATATACACATGTAGCATATATGTTATATATATATACACATTTAATGTATATGTATTATGTGCTTAAACATTTATTAATAAAAAATAATAAAATTATTTAAAAACAAGTTTTGTATGTATAAAATTTTATGTTTGATGAAATCTGAAAGCAAATTTGAATAATAATAAAATCAATGTCACTTATTTTTTACATAAGGTATTAAAAGTTGGCTATTTGCTGCCGAAGGACACAAAGCATTTTCTGAGTTTTTCTGAATTTGTCAATGTTCTGATTTCATGTTCCTCAGTTCTAAGAAGGTTGGTTTGTTTATACATGGAATATAAAATTGAAAAACTATGTGTATGGCAATTACTGAAGTTGGTAAATACTCTGTCTTAATCCCATACCAAAATTCATTGAGTGATTTTTAAAAAATTTACTTCAGCAAGTAAAATGACTGTTTTTAAATAAGACATTCACAGAACAAGCCAAGCCATTACTAATTGGATGCTTCTATGCTGAAAAATGACAGGAAAATATTCTAATTTTTCTATAATTAAGCTTTTGTGCTCCTAAGTGGAAGAAATGTTATATGTGTAGTAGATGTCTTGCATTGTTTGTAGCGCACTCTCTAATCTCAGCCCATATCATTCCAGCAGCTGACACTCTCATTCTGTGCTCAGTGCAGGGAATGCAAGGTGCCCATGCTGTTGTTCTGAACCAAAACTACAATGTAGTGATGTGATGTGCCAGAAGGAAGTTCTGACCCCTACAAGACCTTGGCTTCATTATGTATTTAATTTTTAATTAAATTTTAGTTAGCATGTATTCAGAAATGCTAAACTGTTATCAATTTTTCCACAACCCTCAAATTCATTTCATTATAACTTATATTAATTTGTTCTTTGACAACTTCATGTGAAATGAATTCATGTATGGTGAATGAATCCTGCTTCTCATCACACCTCTCTGAGGCTCATTAACTTTCCTAACCCCTGCCTCGAAAAATTCTTTTCCCCTACACCTGTCAGGGTGACCTGTGTGATGACGGGTTTGGAAATATCCACTGTAGCCTGGTGGGCTCATCAGTGGGTAAATAAGTAAAGACAACATCTATCTTTCTCCATTGTGGTTTTCTACTTATAGCCACAATGAAGGAATACAGCCCTATGATTCCCTCTCAGATCCCTGACTGACAGTATCTCACACACTCAGTTACATGCCACATATATGTTTGAAGAAGCTTTGTCTGAGAATCCCTAAAGGACAACAGCTCCAGAAGTAGGGAACAGCCTCTGCAAGTGCATTATTCATCTGGAGGCCCAGCGTTGTGCAACAACGATATCATTGGCACGCTGTGTCCTCTCCACATTTCTAGTGTGCTAGATTGCTTTCTGTTGTTGTGACAAAGACCATGACCAAAATCACACTGGGGAGGAAAGGTTTTATTTTACCTTACAGCCCATTGAGAAAGAAGATCTAGGTAGGAACTGAAGCAGAGACCATGGAGGAACATTATAACAGGCTTGCTCCCAGGGCTCACTCAGTCTCTACTTTTATACAAATCAGGACCACTTGATCAGAGGTAGTGCAGCCCATAGTGGCCTGGGCCCCCCCATCATCAATCTTTAATCAGGAGAACGTCTACATATAAGATCTGAACCCCCTTCTCAGTTGAGGTTCTCAGTTGCCTTCCCAACTCCCTAATGACCCTGGATTGCTTCAGTTAATGATACTCCCTGCCATTGTGTTTGCAATAGTCTCAGCACCTTCTCATTCTGAAATTCTATTCTTTATTGAGTTGCAGGTTACATTTTGAACATATTATTTAAAGCAGGTGCATTCTAGGTGATTATGTGTTATGTACACATCGGATGTTAGGCTGGTCACTAGTATACAGGTACAGCAAACAGTGCACCACCAGCTGTACAGAAAAGAGCTGTTGACATAAGATCTTCCCTGTGTCCTGCTAGAATGATGCTTGTGTAAAGTTTACTATTTCATCCGCACAAGGGGGAGGTAGGTAATTACACATTTAAAGAGCCTATGCTTGACATAGAATAACCAAGAAAAATATGTGAGAAATAAATTTGAGGTGTCTGGTCACAAAAGCCTTACAGCCTCTCTATATAAATTAAAGAAGCCACAGTGTTTCCTTATTCCCATTTGTATAGAGTAAAACATTTAAAATGTTTATGGTGACTTTTCTATTTTAGGAAAAACACATCAGAAGTTTATGGTCCCTTAATAAATTCTGCAGTATAAACATCAGTAAGCCGGGCAGTGGTGGCGCACGCCTTTAATCCCAGCACTTGGGAGGCAGAGGCAGGTGGATTTCTGAGTTCCAGGACAGCATGGTCTACAGAGTGAGTTCCAGGACAGACAGGGCTACACAGAGAAACCTTGTCTTGAAAAACAAACAAACAAACAAAAAACCAAACAAATAAACATCAGTAAAATATCAAACTTAAAAGTATGCATGTGTGTATGTGTGTGTATGTGTGTGTATGTGTGTATGTGTTAGTGCATCTGTGTTATGTGTGTGCATGTGTGAGTATGTGTGTATATGTGTGTGTATGTGTGTGTATGTGTGTGTGTGTGTGAATCAAAGCATTATTTCATGCTGTCCTTTCCAGTGACTCAGTCATTTCACACAGGATTTTACTCTGAAGGGGATCCTCTTTTTAAGATCAAATCATACACACGCCTACCCAGAAAAAATTTGAAAAAGCTCCTATCAGAGAATAGCACATACATAAATGACTCTGCTTTTAGAAAATAGACCTTTGTATCTACCATACTGGTACAGACCTCAACTTGTAAGAAGCATCTACTATGATCATGTGTTTGTATAATGTAATTTATATTGGGTGATTAAGAGCAGTGGCTGATTACCAGCATTACATGGCAAATCATAATTTAACTCCAGTCTTGGAGAATCAACACCCTCTAATATACCCTGAAATTACCTGATATGTGCATGGTACACAGACATATAAGCAAGGAAAAAAAGGTACAAACACACTTAAAAATGTAATGTATTATATCAGTATTACTTTGTAATTGTAGCAGATTTAAGATATTTTATTGTCATCATTTCTTTTTTAAGTATTTTTATTGGATATTTTATTTATTTACATTTTAACTGTTATTTCCTTTCACAGTTTTCAATCCTCAACCCTCCTATCTCATCTCTCTACTTCTGTTTCTATGAGGGTGTTCTCACCCCACTGTCCTAGCATTCCCCTACACTGGGGCATAGAGCCTTCACAGGACCAATGGCCTCCCCTTCCATTGATGTCAGATAAGGCCATCCTCTGCTACATATGCAGCTGTAGCCATGGCTCCTCTTTGGTTGATGGTTTAGTCCCTGGGAGCTCTGGGGGTGGGGGGTGGGGTGTCTGTTTGATTGATATTGTCCATTTCTAAGAAGAAGAGATGTGTTCTTTTTCCCTGATGTTAAAAGAAATGAGGGCTGGTGAGATGGTTCAGAGGTTAAGAGCACTGACTGTTCTTCTGGAGGTCATGAATTCAAATCCCAGCAACCACATGGTGGATTACAACCATCCATAATGAGATGCCCTTTTATGGAGTGTCTGAAGACAGCTATAGTGTACTTACATATAATAAATAAATAAATAACTCTTTGAGACAGAGCAAGTGGGTTTGGAGCAAGAGGGAGAAGGGAAGGTGGGGGCAGGGGGGAAACAAAGAAATGATATTTTTTATAATGGTAAGCAAGAGCTGTGTTAGAGAAGGTGGAAGGCCCCACAGCCCTTATTTACCCACAACCTCATCTATGACCCACTGAGGGCAGTGGGCGATGATACTAGACTGTTACCTTTAAGGAGAGCTCTCAATGTCATCATAATTTGGTTTACACACATCAGGAGCCCCTTGGAGCTTGACCTCACAGAACAGAAAGAGAAAAATTATTCTGAGAAAATAGTAACATTTTCACTGGCCATCTCCTTTATGATAAAATCATCAGAATATATTCTTTTGTGTGGTACCAATAATGGAAGCTGGGACCCTATCCATTCTAGGCAAGTGATCTATCCCTAACATACAGGTCAAGCATTTTGCAATTTTGCAGAGTGACCCCATATTCTCAGGAATGCTAGGCTAATGACCTGTACTTCAAGAACTCTAAGATAGGTATCTAGATAATGTGTTGCTTTGGCAGGAACTAAATAGGAGAACTTGAAGGAAAAATAAACCTTACATGATTATAAATCAGATGTTGCTCATCTGGGTTCTTAAATTGTCACCTTTTATTTATTAGAAACTATCCTTCAAAGCTTTCTGAATATTTTATTTATGGGATTAAAACTTCTGTATCTTAAAAGAGAAGAAAGCCATGAGTTACAGGAGAAAAATTTCATGACACCAGGATTTTGGATGATTCTGCCTAGGTATGGTGGGACATTAAGGTCAGAGTTCCTTACTTCTGTGTCCCACACAAATTCTAACTAGGCAGGATTGTTTTTGAGTTACTACCTTGGGGAAGGTAAGTTTTGCCTCGTTTAAAACGGCAATTCTACAGTTTAATGACTCAGTAGAGTCACACTACTCAAGATGATGGGAAAAAAGGAATATACATTGCTATGGTATTATTGTTACCTTACTTTTGCAGTATTTATCTTTCAAAAGACAAATTGGTGTCTAACCCTTCATGACTTATAGACAGACCTCAGAAACAACAAGTAATATAAAGAAAGGAGAGCTCAAGGAAGCACTCACTGTATTTTCAGGATTGTGGAAATCTGGTTTCCACCAATGAAAGACAAGAAAGAGGATGAAAAAAAGCAGAGAACACAGGCAAGAAAACTGTAAAAGGCAATATACAGTAGTGCAAGCTTCCTCGGTTAGAATCCCATTTACTGTTAGGAAAATACAAGAGACTGCTATGTGCATTGAAAAATGTGTTTAAACACCAAGAAAAAAATTGAACTAATTCATGGAATTATAGCACCCACTGAGACTGAACCAAACAGACACACACACACATACACATGACACAGTTATACATGCACACACACATATGCATGCAAAGATATAAACACACATATGCACACAAGTGCACAGGTACACAAATGCACAGACACATACAAATATAGACACACACGCACATACATACACACTCACACACACGGGCACACACACACACAGACAAATGTCAAGGAGGGAGATTTACAAAGCAATTCAAAACCACTCAGCAAAATCATCCCAGGATCAAAAGGCATCACTGATGAATTATAACCAAATATTTGCAGAATTAAAGTTAATATTTCTTAAATTTTTTCAAAGGGAGCATTCATTGTTTCAAGTTAGCATTGTGCTGATAACAATATCAATACTATAACTATAGGTCAATATGGTAAATTCAAGTCTCAATAAATTTTGAAGAAATCAAATTCAACAGCACAGCAGAAGGATCATTCAGTATTACTCAGTAGGATTTGTCCATGGAAGAAAGGTCAGTTCAACACACTAACCAAATTCATTACCATCACCCACTGTATCATAGAGAAAAAGCACAGAATGTACCGGATTACTGAGTAAACACAAATAGCAGTTTACAATGTTCGACACACTCTCATGATGGAATTATTTAAAACTAAACCAAACCAAACAAAAGCAAAATTAAAACAAAAAAACAAGACTAAAAAATTGCTAGGTAAGTTGTGTTAACAATGCAACAATATATGTGTGTATACGTGTGTGTGCATGTGTGTGTATGTGTGTGTGTATATATATATATACATACATATATATATACATATATATATATATTTGTTTAACAATCACTGTAGTCTCTTTTTATAAATGAAAAGATTTAATCTCATTGATGTTCAGTCATTTGTTCAGTATCACACATCTTCTTGATGGTGAGAGGATTTATTCCAAATTGGGTTGCATTCAGACTCTATATTCTTAGTATATTCTTAATTATAAAGTCAACTTCTTCCCTTATTGCCTTTCTTCATTAATTATATGTGGGGATTGGTGCTGATGTCATCAAAAGTTCTGGCAAGCCATAAGTAAATACGTTCATAGATATAAGTAGATATAAATAAATCTCCCACCTTCTTTACTAAAAAAAAAAAAAAAAAAATACTGCTTTTTTGCTAATTTCATGCAGACATGATAGTCTTAGCATATCTTTAATTTAGTAACTTGAAAATTGCTTTTTACTGTCTTCTGCATAATGCAAAACACAGTTCTAGATCTTGAGCCTTTTAATATCTGCTTGGCTGATTCTATGGCTGACTGGCTTCTCTGAAGAAAACAGGCATTGGAGTTGGCTTTGGTCCTTAGCTGGCAGGTAACACCTGGAAATGCAATTCTTAAGCCACCCCAAGCTCCCCTTGTTTGTTACTCAAAACAAAACAAAGTTCTAGTTTAAAAAAATAAAGAACATCTGCAATTTTTCACTTCATATATTTTTTTGCCTTTAGATATTTGTGCTTTATGAATATATCCTCTGCCCTCTGCTCAAAGATTAAATCGGTGAAAATGATGCCTGTGAACTTATCATATGTTCTTAACAAGGACCAAAAATAAGACTTTCCTTGACTTGGCCAAAAGGCCAAGGTGTTCTGAGGTAAATTAATTGGAATCAGTGAAGCAGTAAGAATGGAGAGACTGAACAGGAAGCAACATGGAAGAGAAAAGCAACTAATGGAAAGAGAAAAATGTGCCACTGCTGAGAAGCTCTAGCATAAGGAGGACAGGAGAAACAAGTTCACTGAAATCCAAGAGAAGCAGTCAGTGCACAACCGCCACAGGCTGTCTCAGCACTGTTTGAGCTCTCTGAAGCCAGTATGGTTCAAAATGAATTTTATGACATCATTTGGTTTCTGTATAAATTATTATTGGAATTGTTGACAGCAATTTCTTTGGCCCTATATCTTCCTTTAGACAATTTAAGGATTTTAGCAAGTACGGTCACTGAAAAAAAACAAATAAACTTTTAATTATTCATATCCTTGGGTTTCTTCCAAAACTGTAGTTTTGCATGTATCAGTCTTATATCTCATTAGTTAAGTGAGTTGACCAATGTGTTAGTGTTTTCAAAGCTACTGTAAGTTGAATTGCTTTTACATTTTCCTGTATATATATATATGTGTGTGTGTGTATATATATATATATATATATATATATATACACACATACATATATATATGTATGTATATACACACATATATATATATATACATTTATATACAGGATATATATATACATATATATATATATATATATATATATATATATATATATATATATATATGCTAGGCTGAGGGAACACTTTAGATACGTGAGCCATTATCATTCCATACTTAGTAACTTTTGAAGATTAAACAGCTGGATAAAACAAAAAGGTTTACCTGGTCATAAAAGGATGTACTGAGCTGTTTACAAAAAAGCTTTAGAGGACAGTAAAGTAATATACATACTACATGTATAGAATAAGAACATTTAATAAATCTTGAGTGAATGAAGTACTTCCATAAAAAGGCAGATGCTTGTTGAGTGATAAAGAAGAAAAAAAAGAAGAGCCATGCAGGCTTTCAGGTGATGGGTCTTAGAGTTCATAAAGGATGGATTCCATTCTAGAAGCATTTCCTTCCTTCCTTCCTTCCTTCCTTCCTTCCTTCCTTCCTTCCTTCCTTCCTTCCTTCCTTCCTTCCTTTGTTCCTTCTTTTGTTCCTACCTTTCTTCCTTTCTTTACATTTTTGAAACAACCAAGCAAAGAATATTGGAAAGAAAATTTGCCTAGGAATAGAAGCCACATGTTTTGATAGGGAATTGTGGTGGTTTGAATATGCTTGGCCAACGGAGTGGTATTATTAGGAGATATTGTCTTGTTGGAGTAGGTGTGATCTTGTTTGAGGAAGTGTGCCACTGTGGGGGTGGAACATGAGACCCTCTTCCTATCCATGTGAGAGATAATCTTTTCCTAGTGGCCCCAGATGAAGATTAGACATCTCAGCTCCTCTTGCATCATGCTTGCCTTGATGCTGCCATGCTCCTGCCTTGACAATGAACTGAACCTCTAAACTTGCAAGCCATTCCCAATTAAATGTTGTCCTTGTAAGAGTTGCCTTAGTCATGGTGTCTGTCCTAACTAAGATAGGAATTACCTTAGAGTCTATCTTACTTCTAATAAGGCTGAGTTAAGTCCTGGTTTTACTCTCATGTAATTTAGGCTACTTTGCCTTAACATTTTTTGAATGAAAAGAAAAAACAGAGTGAACTGTTATTGTTTATTTCTTCTAAGCATGTCAGGATGAATAGAATAAATGCAGAAAAGGTTTAGAATTTAATAATCTATACTTTTATTTATAACCAAATTATACTTCCTGTTAAATTTTGTCACAATATGCTTTTCTCTCAATGCTTAAATAAATATGGCATATATTTTAAATAAGTACTTCATATCCTTATGAAAGAAGAAATGGATGTTAAAATTCATAAGTGCTACTGGCTATAAACTTATTCCTGTAGGAAATGCACACATTTGCTGTGCTCTTAAATAGGAGACTGCAAAGCAAAGCAGAAGACATAGTTCTATTTAATCAGTCTTTATTTTGGGAAATCAGAAAAAAAGGGTCATGTATTTGTGCATTATAAACCAACTGGTAGCTTGAATAATATAGTCCTCATACTCTTTCTTTTTTCCTTTCAGATTTAATATACTGTGAGAAATATTTAGTGTAATTTCAAAAAGTAATAATGTATTTGAGTATCTGCCTGTCAATCTAACTTGGTCTTCTTCCTAGAATTTAAATCCTAGCTTTTAATTAAATTGCAGATAAATACTTTATTTTTAGAGTTACTGTTTATACGCAGGAATGAATTAGTTTGATTGAATGTGTGGCTGATTATTGGTTTATTACACATCTTAAACAATAAAGTACACAATTGCATTTCTAGTATTTAGTCATTCAGTATCATTAGTCAAAAATAACACTACATAGTAGTCAATGAACACTTCTGTCAAGGAAACATAAACACTGTTGAGCCTATAAATATTCCAGGGTCTTCTTGGCGTTCTCCACTTAGACTATTAAATTGTTTACAGATGTGCAATGCTTGCTGCAATAGACTGGTAGCTACTTCAGTTATCACAAGGGTCTGTGTTGCTACATATATTTTAGTTTTCATACTTTGTTGAAAACTAGAAGTGATAAAAAGCCTAACTCAGACTTGTAAAGATGACATGATAAAAGGAAAACTTGTAGTCCTAGAAGACCAGTACAGAAATGGAAATGCTGAAAGTATGAGACAATGAATTGAAATATCTTCCTGGTATAAACAATAGAAGTAGCAACGGCTACTATACCGCTATAGTGATGTTAAGGCCTTACAAGTCAAAAGGTAGGTGACTAATGGTGGTAGTTACTTGTCATTAGTAGTGGCAGAAAACATAAAAGATCTATATTTCTGATGGATTTAATACTGTTTA
This sequence comes from Arvicanthis niloticus, assembly GCF_011762505.2. Classification (NCBI taxonomy): domain Eukaryota; kingdom Metazoa; phylum Chordata; class Mammalia; order Rodentia; family Muridae; genus Arvicanthis; species Arvicanthis niloticus. The sequence continues at coordinate 75,547,144 of NC_047668.1, read as the reverse complement.
TGCATCATTTTTTGACTCAAACTAGACTACAAGACAAATCCAAATATCCTGTTTAGTTGCACTTAGAATTTTGTTTATATGCTAATCAATCTTGATCCAAAAGCAAGTAGAAATGTGCCAGTCATTTATTAAACATTCAGTAACTTGCTAGGCATTGCTTTTTTTATTTTTAGTAATCCAATGAAAAGGACTCAGTATTTAAGAATCAAATTAGACATCAGGTTAGGTAGTTACTATACAAGAAGTGAATTTCAATTCTTATGCGCTACATCAGAAGGTTTGGGGGATATGAACTGGCTTCTTGCATCTGTGAAACCGCCTAGTACTTGGAGAGCTTGGTGTTTTCCTCTGCCCACACTGTCTCACTCATAAGTAATTTCTAGACATGATATGGTGTCCATTACAGGAACAGTCTACTGTTAGCACATAAAGCTTGCTATAGAGAAGAACTTGAAGGCACACAAAGATAAACGGCACGGACCCACGCCCCTTGTTACTGCAATCATAAGTACAGACTGAAAAAAAATTTATTAAAGATTGTTCCACATCCAATAATTGAAAAGTTAATTTTTGAGCAAATAGAGAAAAACTCTACGGCATGAAATGTTACACTCAATAATATTTAAATCAGTCAGAGCGAATATATATCTGTTTATGAGACACATAGAAACTGGTAGCTGTAAAAATATTAAATACTTAAATATTTAAAAAATAGGACTATTATCTCTTATCTCATTTTTGTTCACATTTTAAATGTAAAGATGTAGAGAAAGGCAATACCAAAAATGCTTATGACATTTTAAATGTATGATTTCATAATCCTCAGAACAAAAGTAGCTGCTCTTAAAACACTAGTATGCATCTGAGTGGTGGGACTCTCAGAAAATAGAATATAACAGAATCCAACGAAAGAAAATAGATATCTTGCCTAAGGGCTAAACAAATAACTATGCTAAGGCCAGAGGCATAGTCCAAGGGTCAACTCCTTGATAAGACAATAAATAGTTCCAGCTTGAAGCCTCTGGGTAAACCTGTGGCTCAGGCAGAAAAATACTTACTTTTTCTGGGACTCACCAGGCAAAAATAGATAGTTTACCAGCTTAGAGGTAGGGGCTGAGAATTGATTAGCAAGAGCTCCAAAAACTTTACCTGTGTAAGGTAAGTTCTGTTCAGTAAGATGAGTAACAGCAAGGAATACTTCTAAATTTAAATTAAGCTAACTGGATTATAAAGACTGAGTTCATGCATTCACAATGCATTACTATAGTGTTTTAAAGGAGGCACACTAAGATCCTTTTACATGTTTAACTAGTACAAATGGCAGACTATTGCAGAACGAGTGGATAAATTTGTAAACTAGGACTTGCCATCTTATAACTTGCCAATATTTTCTCTAGGATATTTCAGTATACTGATAGTTCATTGATTCACTTAGTAAAATTGACGGACCCATTGTGGGCATAACTTATATGTTACAAGCTTTACTGTGAGTAACATGGATACAATTTCTGCTACAATGATAGAGCTTATTTCTACACAAACACACACACACACACACACACACACACACACACACACACACACGACTTGTTCTTTAGCCCCATTTACTAACATAAAAGATAAAGAGCTTTGGGAGTCCGGAATAAAGAATGAAATGATGTTTCTTGTATGCTAATGAATGGCATGGTTTTCCCTAGGTAGCTACAAAACGGTGGTTAGCCGATCAAAATATTTAAGAGTGATGAGAATTTGGGACTTTCATCTTTATCCCAATGATGGAGATTAAGTTGGTCAGTCATGCATGTTATTTAACCAACCATATCTACATAACAAAACTTACCCTAAAACTATATTATCAGAATTTCAGGGCACCTGGCTCATGGAGCCTTATGGGAGGTGAGTGATTTATCTATAAAGTGCATAGAGCTTCAGTGCTCTTTCAGTCCATCTCTTTATCTGGCTGTCTGTATTCTTTGCAGTGTTCTTCATAACAACATGAGTAAGTTATTTTCCAGAGTTTTATGAAAACCACTTTAGTAAATTATTGCAACCCAAAATGGGGGTCATGGGAACCTTGATTTATACATGATGGAGTAGAAGCACACATTTCATGCTTGGCATCTGAAGTGTGTGTGTGGATAATGTTTTGGCCTTAAGACCTTTACCTATGTGATCTGACACTGTTTACAGAAAGATAATGGAAGGGTTGCAATAAATTGTAGAATATCCAGGTGGAATTCAGAGAGAAGAAGTTACTATTTGACTTGAGATAGTTACATTGTGTTTGGATACAATTTTATAAACAGAAAAAAAGGCACATGGGAAACTTCTGAATAGGAACAATACATAAGAAACAAAAACCTTGTCAGGAAGACCTGGCCCCATTACAAGCATGAGGTATGTGAGACCTGGGTCCCCACAACAAGTAGGTATGTGGAGACCTGGGTCCTCATGACAAACAGCAGGTATGAGAAGACCAGGGTTATCACAACAAGCAGGAGTTATTGGGTCCCCATGGGAGGACCAAATGGGAGGTATGGGGAGACCTGGGCCTGAAAACAAGCAGGAGGAATAGGAAGATGTGGCCAAACAACTTGGCTGGAGACATGAGATCAGGTGACTGTTCTACCTATATTGGCGGTAATGGCCTGATTTTTGCAACAGCTATGAAAATGGAAAGACCAAACCAACTGGAAATGTGTTTGTATGCAGACCTAACTACAATGTTCAATGGTCAGATATATGTGCATGGAGACATTTTCCAGGTGTGGGTCAGTTAAGAAATCCAGGTTGAATCCTAGTTTTTAAAAAGTCACATATTTACTTTTATGTGGATGAATGTTTGTTTGCATGAGTATAGGTGTAGCATTCATATGCCTTTTGACCAATGATGTCAGAAGAAGACATTAGATCCCTTACAGCTAGAATTATGAACAATTGTCAACTGCCTTTTGGGTACCAAAACCAATCCTGTATCCTCTGAAGACACCTGTACTCCTAACATGAGAGCCAGCTTTGAATCCTAGGTATTTCCTTTGAGCCTGGGGATAAAAGTTAATAGTATTTGTTGATTTGGAAGTGAAAGATGAGCATTGAGAAATCTGAGATGTATCCTAGACATTCTGGTGAAAATGACAGCTGTGTGTTTAGACACTTCAACTTGAGCTCTCTCTGGAGGGAGCAGGGTCATGATTCACGGAATATAGACCGAAAAAAAGTCACAGCCAAGAATCCTCTGTGAATGATACTAGCAGACAGCCTCGCAGACCTTCCCTACAGCAGCCAGCTAAAAGGCCAAGGCTTGCATAGAAAGCACACGTTGAAGAGGATATGAAGAAGGAATTGTGAGCTATATGACTTGTCAAACTAAAGAAAATGAGGACTGAAGAGTGGTCACTGGATTTGGCATAGAGTGACCTTGGTAAGGGTTTATTCAGCTAAGAATGCCAAGCATCCTCACAGAAGCTTCTGAGTCTAGTGCCTGCATGAGGTCAATCTTATTAAGATACAGCTATGGTTACAGGAAAAGCAGACAATTATCATTTTCTCATTCTACGCCTCATTTCATGAAGGTCAAAATTTAAGATTTGTCTTTAATTTATTGTTTATAGCAGCTAAATTTCTTTTAAAGACAGTTTTTTTTAAATACTCATCTTTATTGACAAAATAGGCTCTTCTTCAGCACACTCTCGTATGTAAGTTTAAAGCTGTTTTTTGGGGGGTGGGGGATGGAAAACTTGCTAAAAACAAAGCAAATGTAAAGACAGTTTTTATAAACTCAAAATTTAAACAAATAGCAAGTATGTTCATAAATGCTTTGGAAAAAATATGCCTCTATATTTGTTCCAAATGGCAGTACTCTTAAAATCAATAAAGGTGACCCTCAGGCTACCAGAGTAAATATATATGAGAAGAAACTCTTTGCATGACGTTTTAAACTTCCATTCTCACATAAATTCTTGACTTCTGTATCTAAATTTGTGTTTACATTTATGAAGCACATTTAAATTTTAGTATTATAACATGTAACTTTTCCTTACAGATCCTTTTAGTTTTCAGATTTCAAGAGTCTGAATGAGCCCAATTAAGTGTGCTCTGTGTATCTTTTTAGTCTGCTGGCAGCAAAGCTCACAATGTGAGTCTGTGTGACTACAGGGGAAGCCACACAGGAACCAAGAGAATACTGCCTGCTGGGGGAAAAATGAGCTCATTTCTTTTGAAAGCTGCTAGCTGCAGTGCTGAGACCACTGAGAACACAGCAGCTGTTTGTAGATTTTCCTAATTGGCACAAGACTATTGTCTGGGTTTGTACTCCGTTACCGGCAAAAGCCGCTCATTTTTGTTTATGCGCTCCAATATGTTCAGCTACAAATATGTATAGGTTAGGATTATGGGAAATTATCTAGGCTAGTAGAAAGAAGAAGAATTTTGAGACAGTTCAGTGGTTTAGCATTGAGAGGGAGGCAGGTTCAAACTGCCTTGGAGAAGCATTTTGTTAAAATGAATGAAGTCCATGTTCTCCTTTGAATAATAAAAACAGTCATCCACATGCCGGCAGGACACAAGGACTTCATTATCAATGGTCACACACAGTAGTTTTATTAGCACGCATTCAAGACTAAGCTAATTTAAAAGCACTTGAAACCTTAGGCAGATGTTTTTAAGTGGAAAAAAAAAATAAAAAAAATTCCAGGTTGTGTTGCTTCACATACTACCTATTGTACAGGAAGCTGGGCTCAGCACCGTAGTCTTTAAGCACACTCATTTCTCCACAAGCAAGCTGTGGAACACTGCCTGTTGTGTCAGGTTTTAAAAATTTTTATATTAAATAAATCTACGACTTTTACAACTGGTAGCCTTCACAGAAGCTCACGTACAACCTGTGCCATATTTTAGGTTTTCCATGCCTAAGCAGAGGGTGGAAGAAAAGATTGCATAGCTCACCAAATTGCATACATGAAAGTGCTCATGGCAATGTGGGCTCTAATATCATAAAGCCAGACACTCCTGAAATGTATGTGCCTAAATCAAGAAACCTGGTAAAATGATCACACAAGGAACAGGACGCTGTAGTGAAGTTGAACAATCTAGAGCTCCGTGGGACAATATAGATCAATCTCAAGATTGAATAACAGACACCAGATATATTAGGAAGCTACAAACTTATATACCTTGCCTTAGCTAATAGAGCCATGTTGAATAAATGTGCAAGAGACTTTTGTTGTCTAATATCAACATGTTTGATTCTTTCCGTACAGAACAAAAATATTATAGAATATTGCTAGAAAGTACGGCTGCATTTCTGTTTTCTAACATAAAAATGATCCCAAAATATAGCTAGACTGCTGGGTGAATTTTATTGCCACAAAAACAGACAGTTTGCTTCATAAACTAGATTGAGCATCTCCTGGAACAGGAGCTATTTCTTTTGTGTCTATTCATAGCCCTGTTATGCTGAAAAAAATGGGGGCATCATCAACACAGCTGAGTGCTCATATAGAGTCATGGGTAGATAAAAGATAAATAAATAGACACGATAGATAGATAAATAAATAGGTGGATAAAAGAAATGAGACAGTGAAAGCAGAAGGCTTGCAATATAGGTCTCTGAGTTTAGATGCCAGTTTTTAGGTAGTGGCAACCTGGAACATTTTTTGGTAGAGGACAGAATAATATCAGTTTTGGCTCACATGCCTACTAACATAAAAAGAATAAAACATAGCAGTATCGTAAGAAAGGTCAACATAAGGATAGAGAGGCTTAGATTGGGATGGTGTCACCAGCAAGAGAGATATAGATGGATACATGAGAAGGAAACATAAAGAAAGCCATTCTCAAAATTGAAGTGGTGAGTTTTCAGGAGTCAATGAGTTTGTGATGAGGAATGGAACAGCATATAGATTGGCTGTGTTGGGAAGATAAAACTATCAGAGTAAATTAGCAAGGTCACCCATCAATGCAGATCTCAAACAAATATGGGCCCCCGGAGGCAGATATTCAACATACACTGTGCTGTTCTATGAAAAACATATGATATGGAAAGAAGTCATAGTAACCAAACAGGTAAAGGGATTAAAATTCAGTAATTTTCATTTACATCCAGGGTTTAAACAAAGACTTGGCTGAAGACTATGTAAAGAACACCCCAGTCTCAACCTAAAGAAATCTGTTAATTGAATTTACAAATGAAGTTCAAGAAATCATTCTATAAGCAGAGTATGTGGAGAGCAGATTTGAATAAAGGAGAAATTCAAGCCAACCAAGAAATATAAATTAAGACCGTAATTTAGTAAAATTAGAACAATTAAAATTAAATAACGGCAGATAATAGTGAATACTGGCAAAGTTATGAGATAATAGAACACCTTGCTCTTGAGGGTGCAAATGATACAGATACCCTAGAAAGCAGTATGACAATTTCCTGAAAAATGAAACACGCACTTACCATTGGCCCTAGAAGTCCCAGTCTTCATATATGAGTGTTTAGAGATGTTGTATTCAAAATTACATTCAATTACTGCAAACAATCTTCAACACACAAATATTCTCTACCTGGTACATGGTAAGCAATTGTTCAATGTCCCTGCAAACAATAATACTGAACAATGACTCCTCGGTGGTCAACTATTTTGGAATCTCAAAAGCAATGCTATTAGACATCTTAAATGATTACATATGGCATGATAGTATTTATGTGATGCTATTTATATGACAATCACAAAACAACAAGCTGTAGTATGATTGATAGTACAGTGGATTCCTTTGGTTAGGATGTGGAGAAAATGTATCTATAGAGACAGTAGGATATCCTTCTTTCCTTCTCCCTTTCTCCCTTCCTCCCTACCTTCCTCCCTTCATCCTTCCCTGCCTTCCTTCCTTCCTCCCTCCTTCCTTCCCTCCCTTCCTTCCTCCCTTTAGTCCTTACTTTATTCCCTCCTTCCCTTCTTTCCCTTCCTTCCTCCCTTCCTTCCTTCCTTCCTTCCTTCCTTCCTTCCTTCTTTTCTTTTTTGTCTCTCTTTTGGAAATCTTGTAAAACTGTGTTTTTTTCCTTATTGTCTTATTGTGGTTAATAATTTAAACATGTTCACTTATTAAAATTCATGGAATTCCCCAATACCTTCCTACAAAGATACCACTTTCACTATATGTTAATTTATAAAGACAAATTTACAGAAAAGTCATAAATAGAATGAAAGTAGCCAATTTCAATGCTAAGACTATTTTTTTTATTTTAAAACCATTATATAGTTTTATTTTCTAACAGTATATAAAATTTCACCAATAATAGGTCAAATTTATCTTTTTGTCTATTTGCCATCTATCTATCTATCTATCTATCTATCTATCTATCTATCTATCTATTTATGTTTTTCCAAGATAGGATTTCCCTGGCCATTCTGAAACTCATTCTGTGGACCATGCTGTCCTCAAACTCAGAGAGATCCACCTGCCTGTGCCTCCAAGTGCTGGGATTAGACGTGTGCACCACCATACTCAGACACATTATTTCTTAAGACTTTAGTATTCCTTTCAAAAGATATGGAAATAAGCCAATCTAAAGAAAACAAAAGCCAGACTGCTTCTGTTCCATGATTGAAGTTGAACTTGTACAAGATTGCCCAAAAGACTTAATATAGAATTGGTTATGGTATCTTATTAGTGAATTTAATGGCTCCTTACTGAGAAAGTTGATACCTGGCTAGGCTTGTTAACAAACTGAGGCATAATCAAGAGAGTAAACAAAACATATCAAAAGGATGTACCCCTCTACTAAGATAGTTTAATTGCATTTGCTGATAGAATTTCACAAATGAAAGAATATTTAAAAACTTAACAGTTACTTTTCAAATAAAATGATCCTTTGAAAAAGTTAGTCTAAATGATCAATTTACTTTTAATTAAGATGTGAACTGAGATGCAAAAATCTAAAACCTAGGTTAGAACATGAAATTCCAGCTATATGTCAATTTTTAAACTTTATTGTCTACCCATTATTACTTTTTAAGTTAAAGTGCTAGGATTTATTAATCTGAGTGATCATACACAGACTTCTGTGTTTTGTCATGTCTGTGCATCAGTGTGATCAGGAGAGCCCTGATTTCCCAGGCAGGGTCCAACTCCAGTGCTCAATGCTCCTTTGTATTATGGAACATGCACAGTGCTGAGGCAGAATGAATATACTATGAGAAGGAAAGGGCCACACAGAATCTCTCTCCATCCTGCAGTACAAATATTTAGATCCATGTGAAGTTGAGTGTCTTCGCAACCTGCTGTTATACCATGCTTCTCTGTCCTATAACTGCAGAGAACAATATATTTGTCCTCGTTCATATTAGAGAAGCAAAGACATTCCTAGGATTTGCTCAGAAAGTGCTTGCTTCCCACTGCTGCTTTCAGATGGGGTTTCTTGTACCCTGCAGGCTAAACTTCCCTGTGTATGGTAATTCAAACAGTTACAAGACACTATCTTGAGGGAATAACAAAATCTCTTAAGTGAAAAAGGAGATAATATGATATAAACAAAAATCTAATGATGACCTTAAGATTTTAGGGAAGTGAACAGAAAGACCCACCACAGAGATCCTGTCTGGCATTTACTTCCATTTTTGTATGTACTTCTACGTTTGTGTTTTTCAACAACAAAGGGGGAAATTACAATGAAAATATTTTGACACTTATTTGAAGTAATTTTACCACTAGTTCTAAATGATGTTTTTAATTTTGTTTGATAGGTAAAGCAAATTCTAGTAGATTATTCTTAGTCTGTAACTTAAAAATGCAAATGTTGCCAGTCATGTTGATAATTGACACAGCAGCACACGGACATTTGCTTTGAGAATATTAAAGTTCTCTGAGGAAATGTGGGCATAAACATTGAAAATTAAACTTGGACATAATTAATTGCATTAATTCTAACGGAATATAGCTCCAAATGTGTAAACTGCTAAATGTTAGAAAAATCAACATAATCACATTAGGTTTTGCTGCCCAAATGTAAATATTGTCTCGAAGAAGGCAGAGGTGGATGTTAGAGAGCCTGTGTTCAGTGTTTAGTCAGAATCAGGTGAGGCTTGAGGGTTAAAACACTGGTTTTCTTCTCACCAGCAACACTGTTTGGTCAAGAACATAAAGATTTCTGACTTTATGTGTAAAGGAGAAACAATTTCAACACATCACCAAATCTCTCCAAGCTGAATTGTCAAATGCCCCATTAATATGCTGTCGCATCTGAATTATGCACATAAAAGCTTTACCATCTTCATGTCAGCCACATACGAAAATATATTTTAAGTCACTGTAAACGTCAAATGAAATTATTAAGTTCTAGTTTGGAAAATGAATAAGAAAAAGAGGTACATTATTGTTTTCATTTGCTTAGCTCTGATTCTATATTTATCTTACTTTTGTGATTTTGGTAGTCCTGTTACAGAGTAAAAATCTTAGAGACTTAGATATATAGGAGGTGCTTAGCCAAAACAACAGCAAAAATTTCTCAACTATGATTAAAAGAAAGAAGATATTTTGAGTGGATGAATGAATATTATCTGCAGTGATGGCTATCAAAAATTGGAAAAAAAGCTGAAATCAGTACCCTAGTGTAATTCCTCAAAATAATGTGTTAATGTAATGCCATGGAAATACAAACCTCAGAGACACTCAATATGACCTCCCAATCTCATTTAGATGTGGTCTGTGAAAGAGAATGTTTTAGTTTTTCTTCTGACTTTCCAGAGGCTTAATACACCATCTGTCACTTAGTAACTGTTAACTTTTTATAACCAGTCAGTGAATCGATAAGCAATGTACAGCATCTCTAAGAAATAGGGCTGTGGATGTGGATCAAGGCTGGGGAGCTTAAATAGCATGCATGTGATCCTGAGCTCAATATGCAACACTGCAAGGAAAATGAACAAAAACTCCAGTAAACATCTGACCATGATGAGGAGACATTATCTTGATAATCCAGCTAGAATATTCTGAAGAAAGACAGAAGACAATGAGACTAATTTAAGATACAATTATGCTCAGTCATATTTCAATTGGAAACAATTTTCAAAGGTAATATTGAAAACTCTATTAACTTTGTTATTTGTCTTTATTGAAGTTTATTTTGTTTATTTACAAAATTATTGAGTGAATTTGAATATAAAAACTTAATAAAACATGTGAATGTTATTGTTACTTATAGTTATTGTTACTACAACTATTAAAAATCCCCACTTAGATAGCACAACTTTCCCTCAAGTGTTTGTCATTCAACAGAAAGCTGAGAGGGAGGTAAGTCTTTATGTTATGCATATTTTTATGGCACAGAGTAAATTTGCTTTAATCCCTTTTGTTTTATTCCTGACACTAAGATTAATAACATCCTGCTTTTTAGATGATGTAATATTAATCCTCTCACATATACATTTAAGCTCCATATCTTTTATAAAACTTGAAAAAACAGAGCCCATATTAAATGTCTCCTTACTTAGCCTCCCATGCTGTCATCTCATGTCTCAGCAGATTGTGTGATGAGACTGTACTTTTGCAATTGTACAGTAGGCACCTTACAAGCAAATCCTATATTTACACACACCTCATAATCTTTGGTTTGCTCCTAAGGCTGCTTGACACCTTCTAATCCTAACCTTGGAATACATTTATATGTTTGAACATTTACAGCTTTTATCAAGCAAAATATACATGTAGAAAAGCAGGAACTGTGTATTCTACTTTTAACCACATGCACCTAACCACATGGGAACTGCTGACAAATATGACCTATATTTGTTTCAGGGTTAACTGTGATTGTCATTTATTTATCATACTATTCTATATAAGAAACATGGGAAGATAAAATTAAATGGGTCACCCTTGCTTTCTTCTCTGCTAATTTTGGTCTAAAAAAATATATGTATGGTTTTTCTCTCTCTAATAATTTCCATGAGGGGTGTTAGGAGCAAGGGGAAAACATCCCCTAAATATTTTAAGAAAAATAGAGAAAATATCTGACAAAGCACATGCTAATCTCCTATTCTGCTCTAAACTGAGGCAGCTGCTCTCCTATCCAGACATTCACAAATATTAAACTCCTGAGAGCAAACTGCTCAACTTTTCAATATGTATATTTCAATATATATATATATATATTGAATATATATATTCTGGGCTGGTGTTTATTTCTAATACCTTATCATTGTGTCTTCATAACTACTGTATTTATCTCCTTTGCTAGGCAACATGTCTTATAGTAAAGTTTGAAAACACCAGCCCCTAAAAAGATGTTAATTATATTTTTTCTGTGTCCTTTGGGATATGATTCAGTAATATTTATGATGAAAAAATATTTCTATGACTTTATTGGTATATATTTATACAGTATTTATAATATAATAATTTTTGTTTAAATATAATATTTATGTGAGCATAGTTTTAATTTTATAAATAAAATTTCTATATATAATATTTTATTAAAGTAATATAAAACATTCCCTGTAATTGTGTTTGGTAAGGCTGAGGAGACAGTTCAGTGTGTAAAACATTTTCTGTGTAAGAAATGAGTTCAGATATCAGGCACCCATAGGAGAGCCAAATGCTACAATGTGCATCTTTAACTGGTGTTAGGGAGTAAGGATTCTTCTGCTTGCCAGCAAATGTAACTAAAATAGTGAGATCTAGATTCAGTGATAAATCCCTTCTCAAGGATTAAGGTGAAGAGCAATAGAAAACAGGTGGCGTCCTCACCTTTGCCACTGCACAGACACATAGGGGCTAGTACACCTACACATGTATTTGGACACACAGGTATACATCACACATAAACGTATATAATAAAGGTGTATAGGTATCCATAATAAGGTTATTTAATCAATTGATAATACATAACACATAACTTATGTACTATTTTAAATTTAATTGCTTATGCTATAAATAGAAGAGTGATTCTCAAGCAGTAAGTACATAAAAATACTTGCAATATACACACTATTTTATTAGATATTAAATAGTCAGAACAAATTAGAAAAAATACTTTGAGATTTTCTTATGCACTGTTCAATGGCAGAGTGTTCTATTCAACTTGGATCCTGATAGGTGTATTTAAATAAACACAGGAAAGCTGATGACTTTATGGACACATTATTAATAAATAGCTCTTACCAAGGCATGGAACTGAATATTTAAGGTTCCATATTTTAACCTTTTATCTAGTATAATTAGTTTTGAGCTATTTATACTCTACAAGACAAAATTATAATGAACCTGCTTTCCTCCTAATTATAAAAAACGTAATAGTGTACTTCAAAATGTCTTTCTTTTTTAATGAAAAAAGTAACATTTTAGAAAAATTTGTAACAAAGCAGTCATACTCTATTTACAAATACTCATCAAATAAAATCCTAATTTATATTCCCAATAGAAGTTTGTTGAGTGTACAAGAATAATTAATTGTGCTATTGTGCAGTAAATATCCTAAAATATTGATATTAAGTCAAATTCATATTTCACTAAATATGTCAGTTTATTTACAATATAATTAGTTAAAGATGTTAAAAAACATTAAACACTACAAACTTCTGGATGTTACATATAATTGTGTAAAATCAACTGTATTTGGAACAAATATTGATTTTATTATTTGTGAATACATAAAGTAATAGTTTTTCATGAGGCCAGAAAAAAAAAGAATAAAACTTATCAGACAATGGAGTCTCAGGTGTAACTAAGATTGAAATTCATATTAAGAGAATTAGCAGCTGAATTTTCATAGCACAGAATACTTGCCCAGAAATTCACCTCAGAAGCATTCAAATGTGAATTAATGACACCGTTCTCTGGGTATTAATTTTGGCTTCTACTGGTTCACCAGACTTCCACTAATATTCAGTGGTGGCCTCCTTCAGCCACCACCTGAATGTGACACAGGAAAAATGTGCTTCACTCTACTCTATTGTTAGGTAGCTGCACCAAAGAGATGCTCAAAATTTTTAAGACATCTTATTGTCTACTCTAAGCTGCCTAGTTCAATATTAATAGTGAAACCTATCTTTAGCATTCAAATTATTACTTTTCTAGATGTTTATCTAGGCATTAATTACTCTGCAAACAATTAAGTAACAATGTTAACAATGTCATGTGAATCACAGAAATGTTCTCCTTTCCCATAATGAAATCACAGGGTTTTGCATTTAGAGTATGGGGAAATGTTGGAGAAAAAACCCCAGACATTTGAAAGGAATAACTTAGACACATTACAAATCAATATGCAAGTTGTAAAACATCATCATCAATTCTACTTGCTATTGCTTAGAAATGTGGCTATGTAGAATCCTAACTCTCAGTATTCAGAAAGTAACCATATATGGAAGATGGGTCTTCACAGAGGTTAAAAGGGGATTGTTTCCGTGGGCACAGATTCAATAAAACTGGTACCTTATACAAAAGAGTGAAAATTGGCCACAGAGCCAGACTAGAGGAAAGTCACTGTGAAGACAAAGTGAGGCACCTGAAGGAGGGGTAAGGATTCCACAAATTCACAGGAGATAAGGAGTTAGCCAGCTCAGAAATATCAGCGAGAGGGTAGCCCTCTCAAGACTTTAATTTCAGAGAATTATACTCAGTCTCTCAAGCTGAGAATCATTAAGCATTGCTTCACATGGTCTCATTTTTGATATTCTGATGCTGCAGATCCAGAAATCTCATATGAGGACCATGGACAATACATGAGTTCATAAATCATAACAGTGAGGCAGAAAAAGATAAAGTGTCTTGCTGTGCAGGACCATGCAGTTACCTCAACAGTAAGACATCTACATTTATAAGTTTTGTACTGTTTTCCTTGTGGTGAATGACAGAATGAAAACTCCCAAATGTTTAAAGTTTATCAGAAGTTAATTCTTTTAAGCTATTTTATTAAGAGTATCTGTTAAATATTTTAAAATTTATTTATTTGTTTATTTTATGTATATGAGTACACTGTAGTTGTCTTCAGACACACCAAAAGAGGACATTGGATCCCATTACAGATGCTTGTGATCCACCATGTGGTTACTGAGAATTGAACTCAGAACCTCTGGACAAGCAGCTACTAAGTACTCTTAACTTAACTTAACTGTTAACTCTTAAGTACTGAGCTATCTCTCCAGCCCCTTGTTAAATATTTTAAATAGTTTTCATTCTTTTTATGCTGCTCTGCTCCAATTTCTAGAACTGTTTCTTTAAGTACTCATAAAATGTTTGAAATTCTTGTTAACTCATTATATACTTGATTATTAATAATTCATTTATTATTGCATGCAATATGAGTTGACATGTAAAATGGTTCTTAAAATTTATGAGATGGTGATAATTAGGAAAATATCATGAAAGTGTCAATTTTTAAATTAATTACATGCAACACTTGTCTAGTAACAACAAAACATATCAATGTAGGATACAGAGGCACTATTTCTCTTTTATATCACCTGTAATAATTTTAGTTTTTTCATTAAGCAGATAATGGCAGAGGAAAATAAGTGTTTAGCTTTTAGCGCTTTGCCCAATACATAACCAATGTTCCATAATGTACAAGAAAAAATTCAATTCAATAAGGTGTTATTGTGAGGTATAATCAATTCCACACTTTTAAATTACACCAGTAAGATAGATATGCAAATACGCATGTTACTAATGAGAGGTGGAAGAAGGTAAATGTATTATATAATGAATACATGAAGTATGTAATATACTGTAAGATGTGTACAGGATATAAGGCTGCTATCGTTTGAAGTTCAATTATCAGGTAAGCCTACAGGATTGCTACTTCACTTTTGGCAATTGAGAAAAAACTTTATGGATGTGTATCTCAGTGCTCACATAAACTTTAAGGTCAACTTTCATCTTTCCATAGTCAAGACAGAAGATGACACTGCCTATGAGTTTTCCTTAGATGCGCCTACTTTAAATGTTACTCCTCATAAGATAATGCTATTATTGTTATATATTATAATTATATATTTTATGTATTATAACATTATATAATAATATTAATAATAGCCCATCTTTTAACTCAGTGTATCAGATTGAACAATATATAGATGAATTATTGATATGAACATGTCTACATTAAAGGGACCATATTTGTTACATGAATGAGTTTTTAAAAGCCTGTGTCTCTATATCATAAATTATCCTTTGGTCTTTGTCAAACTGTTTAACCTTCTTGAGCATCAATGCCCAAACTCTGAAAGCAAGATTGATACTAGAAGAACCTTCAATATCATTGGGTGAAAAGCTCAAGAAGATGTGATTAGTATCAACAACAACATTTTTCTCTCACCATGTAAGTTTTATTTAGTATCCCCCTGTGTTCCATTTCACCACTGAGACCAACATCTTTATAGAGGTCCAGATGGTGTTGGGAGATTATGACAATAAAAAAGTAGCTTCAGCTGAGGGCCTCCGGGAAGAATAAATCCTGGCTTGCCTGGAAGACCAATTTCAATTACATCATTACTATAACCTTATCAGAAAGACTCTTACTCTACATCATGCCTTGTCTATCTCTGGATAACCTGCATGCAGGTCAGTAGTTCTGCAAGAGAGGAGCCACATGGGCAATGGAACAACATTCTACCATAAGCACAGTACAAGCCTTTATTGATGTGTTACAAACACTTGTGCTAAAATTATTTTAAAAATTGAAACTACATAAAGAAAGAAGAAGTTAATCACAATGGGAGAATAGACGTGTCGTACTAATTGTCTCCGAGAGGATGTTGGGAAAGATTTTTTAAAATATTCTTTTCAGATTTTTAAGTGTATGAGTATTTTACCTGCATCATCACAAGCGTGCCAGGTGGCCACAGAGACCAACAGGGCTCCAGATCCCCTGTTACTGGGGTTACAAACAGACATAGTCTATCCTATTATATAGGTGGTGGAAACTTAACTCAGGTGTTTGCAAGGCCACAAATGCTATTAACCAATGAGTCGTTTCTCTAGTTCCAGAATCTTGAGAAGATCTGGGGCTCTTTGTTCAGATAGGAAACAGAAACTTTCCAGGACAGTCAGGCTGGCGAATGCAATTTGCATAAAGAAATTGTCAGAGGATGACTTCACTGTCCAAATGTGTAAATTTGCCATTGCCTCTCTAGATTTAAAAAAAAAAAAAAAAAAAAAAAAAAAAAAAAAAAAAAAAAAAAAAAAAAAAAAAAAAACGCTAATTAGAATTGAAGTAGCTTTTTAGATTCTGTATCAATTCAGCCCTGACAACTGTGCCTCTTTCCCTCTGCAAAGTGGAAAACAGTGGTGTCTTGCATACCTTTCTAATGTATGAATAACTACATACCCTTCTAACGTATAAATAACTTCCATGCTCATTTAGCAACTTCAGCACATCCAAGAAAATGACGTTATGAATGAGCTCCATTACCCAGAGGAAACCGACAGACTGAATGTGGGCTTCCACACAACTTAATATGCGTCTAATGTACAACTTAAGCATATCTTCCACATTAAGTGACAGGCAATTTATCTCCATACATCAGTATGTGTCAGGAATATGACACAGCTATATTGCTGAAGGAATTTAAAATTTCAGACATAACTAGATTTTCCTACATCCACTTATTAGCATGCTACTTATAGAAGCCTGATTAATTACCATGGCCACACAGCTACAACCGTGCCTCCATTTGGTTAGTTTTATTTAAGCTTTCTCTATCTTCTACTCAAACCCAGCTACACAAGAGGTCGTTGTCCTAATGTGATGCCGAGGTGTGTGTGGTCATAACTAAATTTTCTGTTTCTGTTATGTAAAGTATCAATGCAAAACAATTTTTATCTTTATTTTTTTACAGACCAGTAGTTATCTCCCTCCCAGTATGTCCTCCCATAGCTCCTCGTCTCTTTCCTCCTCCCCTCTGTCTTCAAGGGGATGTTCCCATCCCTCACCCCACCCACCCCACCAGACCTCCCCATTCCCTGGGGTCTCAAGTCTCTTGAGGATTCGGTATGACTTCTCTCACTGAGGTCAGATCAGGTAGTCCTCTGCTGTATATGTGTTAGGGGCCTCCTACCAGCTAATGTATGCTGCCTGGTTGGTGGCTCAGTCAGTGTTTGAGAGATCTCGGGGGTCCAGGTTATTTGAGACTGCTGATGTTGCTGTAGGGTCACCCTCCTCCTCAACTTTTTCCAGCATTTTCCTAATTCAACCACAGGATTCCTCGACTTCAATCCATTGGGTGAGTGTAGTTATCTGCATCTGACTCTTTCAGCTGCTTGTTGGGCCTCTCAGAGAGCAGCCATGCTAGGCTCCTGTCTAT
This sequence comes from Arvicanthis niloticus, assembly GCF_011762505.2. Taxonomy (NCBI): domain Eukaryota; kingdom Metazoa; phylum Chordata; class Mammalia; order Rodentia; family Muridae; genus Arvicanthis; species Arvicanthis niloticus. Next base: position 75,529,856 of record NC_047668.1, on the reverse strand, counting down.
AAGCACACCACAGCATCAGTAATAGTGTTAGGCCTTGAAGTCTCCTCTTGAGATGGATCCCAATTTGGACTGGTCACTGGACCTACTTTCCCTCAGTCTCTTCTCCAATTTTGTCCCTGCAATTCTTTTAGACAGGAACAGTTCTGGGTCAGAATTTTTGACTGTGGAATGGTAACCTCATCCCTCTTCTTGATGCGCTGTCTTTCTACTGGAGGTGGACTCTACAAATTTCCTCTCCTGACTGTTGGGCATTTAATCTAAGGTGCCTCCCTTTGAGTCCTGAGATTCTCTCAACTCACAGGTCTCATGTATATTCTAGAGCCCCCCTCCCACCTCCTACAACCCAAGGTTGCTTGTTTCCATTCTTTCTGCTGGCCCTCAGGGCTTCAGTCCTGTTCTCTCTCCACCTATACCAAAAGGAGATTATGTTCCCCTTTCCTCTGCCCTCTCCCCTCTCCCACCCAGATCCCTCCCTCTCTCTGTCCACAATTGCTTTCTTTTCCCTCCTATGTGGGATTGAACCATCCTCACTTGGGCTCTTCAGCTTGTTAACCTTTTTGACTTCTGTGGATTGTATCCTGGGTATTCTGTACTTTTGGGGGGCTAATATCAACTTATTACTCACGTATTTACCATGCATGTTCTTTTGGGTCTGAGTTACCTCACTCAGGATGATTCAATGCAAAATTTGTCACAGGAAATTTACCTCAATTTCATATCTGTTATTTAGAGTAAGTGGTTTATGATCCATATCCAACCTCATTCAAACCTACATCTTCTGATTAAAAAACACTTTTTAAAAGCTGAACTGTCATGTTGCTCAGACGTTGCAAGAGCTTCCATCTGCAGCAAGAAACAACTACAGCTTAGTCTTGTCAACAGACTGTGTTGATAATATCTGGGATGTAGGGGTTCAAAATTATCCATTTCGTATACAAAATAATACACAGACTAGTGACAGAGACTGTACAGTCATAATAAAAACTGTGCTCTATAATTTCTTTTTGTTTGATGGATGTTTGTTCAGCCATTGGTCTTACAGCCCTCACTGTCTCTTCTTGGTTCTTAAAAATAATTCATCAGTTATCACATTAGGAAGAGGATAAGTGGACACCAGTGGACCAGCTCAAATAGTCTACATGGGAATTGATAGACATACAGAATGAACAGGTTTGTGGCAGTGTCTTTTACTCATCTTCTACTAGTTCTTTAATTAAGAAAATTTTAATTTAATTATAATGTGGGAGAGTGTTTTGTTCTGGATGGATTAAGGATGATTTCAGGCATTATCATCATTCCCAGAAAATTTAAGCCACCAAAGTCACCATTAAGAGCAACTCTCCTTTATTACTTATTTTCCTCACTGGCTATTTGTTGTGATCTGGACACTGAAAATAGGCTCTCATTCTTCATCCATACATCAGCCCCATCTGGTCCAAGATCATGGTCAAGTGCAGAAGAAAGAAATTGTTCACCGGGCGGTGGTGGCGCACGCCTTTAATCCCAGCACTTGGGAGGCAGAGGCAGGCGGATTTCTGAGTTCGAGACCAGCCTGGTCTACAGAGTGAATTCCAGGACAGCCAGGGCTACACAGAGAAACCCTGTCTCGAAAAACAAAAACAAACAAACAAACAAAAAAAAAAAAAGAAAGAAAGAAAGAAATTGTTCAAAAAGCCCTGGGATCCTTCCTAAACAGTGAGCTGAGACAGAGGTGTCTTATGTCCAGAGGTGTCTGCTGCAGCACGGCACTGACTTACTTCATAGTCTTTCACTGTCTGAGATTATTCTGCTTAGTTTGCTGCTTATTACCTCTCTCCTTCACAGCTCAGTCTTGGGACTTCTTTAGCACTTCATTGCTATTGCCTACAGTGCCTTCTAGGGTACAGAAGGTGCTCAATAAATGTCAAAGAGGGCAGGAACACAGTACTAGGGTAAGAGATGAAATATGCCTTTGAAAAATTTTCTCCACATAATTCTCAAATGCTTACCACCATGCTGCCATGGGCATTCCTGGTATAAATAACTACTCTGACAATAACTGCAAGGAAAATAAAGCCTCTAGAGAAAAAAAAGTGGGAAGCTTCTCTGAACATTCGCTCTGGCTGACAAAAGGGATGAGTCTCTGGAAAAGCACAGTGCATGAATTTGTTCATTTACAAGCAACTGCTGATAGAACATTTTGGTATCCCTGACTGACATAGAGATGCCTGCTTAACTGCTGTTTTTAACATTACAATTTCTTTTTTTAGCATCAAACAGTCTGTGGCTGGCTGTGACACTGAAAGATGGGAGCAAAAGACACCCAGGGTTGTCAACATCAGTCAAAGTTTCCATTGAGTTAGCCAGGAATTTATATCTTCATATACACCAGTATGCTGCACGTGCAAACACCAGATTGTTCTTCACTATATTTTGCTTTGTTTTTCAGAGCATCTATAAATCATAGATAATTATACTGAATTCTCAGCAATAGAAGTTGCTGTCCATTCTGTCTAAAGCTGGCATTCTCAAACTGTCAATTACAAGGGTTTAAGACAAAAAATGCACTTTGCTTAAATCAATCATTGACTTCAATCCATCCATTGCTGGCCTGCTTAGGAATTCCGTTCCTGTCAGCAAGGAGGTTTTCCTGTTTGTTGCTTTTAAAACATTAATCTCACGACATATTTAACACATACAATTGTAGTTATCATAATCTATTATATTACCTCTAACAATCTCTGTAACCTTCAAATGGCTCATATAAATTCTTAGAAATGTGCTGAGAATAGATTTGACATCCTGAAAACCATTACAAAGAAATAAAAGACGCTAACATCAAAAAGTTGAAAAACATTTCTCATTTAATAATTGTGTCCCTTATTTTTTCCAAATGGGTTTTACAGTTAGTGTAGTAATTTAAATAAGAGATATTCAAGATAAAATATATTTTTATTCATGCAGAGAAGTGCATTTTACAAAAATATATATTAATAAGAGAAAGCACACACATTTAACTGATAGAAGCTTTGTTGGATATGGGAATCTTGGTATGAAACAAAGCTAAAGAGAAAGAAGTAGGCCTGCATCTACCCTAAGATAGGTTTGAAGAAGAAGTTCTATGTCTTCTCTCCCTCCAAAGTTTCCTGATTTCTCGTGGGAATGTATCACCCATTAAAGTCAAGGGCAAGTAGGCAAAATACATACTGGAGTCCCCCTTCCTCTAAGCTTTTGCAGGATTCATGTTATTATGAAGCAGTCAATAGACACTAACTTCTTTGTAGGTCATATGTTATTTCTTCTTCAGATCTCAGGAAACAGATTAAAGATGAAAACTGTAAGAACTGTGTCCATTGTAGCTACTGAGAGCCTCAGTGTGCTCAGTGCTTCTTCCTCAGACCACATTCTAGAAGCAGTCAGACTCTGCCCAAATCAAAGGCTATCTGCATTTCTTAGACTAAAGATGTACTTTTAATCCAAGGAATATTTGACAAGACTTCTCACCCTTATACTTGAAAAGCAATTTATTAGCTAGCGAATAAACTAATCTTTTAAAATACCTCTCAACTGTTTTCTTTCACACATCTGAGTTGTGAAAATTCCTAGCACAGGGCATCTAAAGTGGAACAGAGCAAACACGCTCAAAACACAACAGATTTTGTTTTCTTGAAAGAGCAACTCTTCAAGCCAGTATATCTTTCTTTGAAAGGATGCTTTAGGAATGGGATTGCTGGGAATTTTCCACAGCTTCTACTCCCAAAATGCCTATCACTGTTTGCGAAAAGGAAACTCCTGGACACTTTTCTTTTTGAAGGGTGTTACTTTTTTCTCTCTGTCTAAAATTCTTGCACTTAGAATCAGAAGGAAATAAAGCAACTGTTCTCCAGTTGATTTACTTTATAAAATTAAAGGCCAATAGGAAGATTGTGTTCCAGTGTAGAAATGCATGCTGTCCAAGAGCAAGAGAAGTGACCACACAGAAAGACAGGGCATCCATTTCCTAGGTCTAAGGCACAACACAGGAGGAGACATTTATTTTTAGAAGTGGCTGTACCGAGGAAATCTAGGACTGCTGTCATGGTGGGGTTCTCATTGGTCAAGCTGCCAAGATGAAGAAAGAGAGCCAGGCCTGTGCTATAGGACAAGGCAAGGCCAGAACTCTGTAACACAGACAAAACCAAGGCCATCCTGGAATGTTCACTTAGACTCTGTCATTTTCTTCTCCCTGAGATTCTTGAAATCCTATGATCATCTCATCTTGCTTTTTGTTGTTATTTGAGACATTTAAGTAAGAAGTAAACAATTTCTTAAATATTTAGAGATTATATTTTCTATTGATTTCTGTTTTTCTTAATTTCTGTAACTGAAGTGCATGTCTTGCTGCAAAGAACTATCTCCAGAATATTCCATGCTCGCATTCACTTGATGGACACACTGTGTTTGTACCTTGAGACACATGCCAAGTCTTGTACACCATCAGGAAACACACCTGACTCAGGGTTCCCCAATAGACTTATAGGGTATTTTCAGTTGAACTTGGTTTGATACTTAATATAAAGTAAAATAATTTTCCAGAAAGGAAACTTCATTAGTATGCAAATAACCCCCTAAACAAACAAACAAACAAACAAAACAATAAAAAGAAAAGAAAAAGAAAAAAGGAAAAAAGAAAAGGAGGAAGAAAGATGAAGAGAATGTGTTTAAACCATGCTTATCTGACTCACTGGCTGGCTTAGGGTCCTTGTAAGGATTTTTGAATTCTGTGACATACATTTATGCTTGTATCCAAAGTTTTATTTTTCTGATAGTAACCTGAATTATTTTTCTAATTAGAGAAACACTAACACATTCCTAATTGCAACTTCATTATTATTGGCAACAAGAGTAAAAAACACTTTAAGACATTTAATTTTTGTTGTTGTTGTCGTTGTTGTCGTTGTTGTTGTTGTTGTTGTAGAAAACTAAAAGAAAAGGCTGGTCTGAAAGGCAAGAGACCCAGGTGGAAAGGCAGATGGTTGTAGCCAGAAGGAGGAACACTGAGCCAAGTTCATGGTTCCTCTGGGATACAGAAATGGAAGGTAAATGGAATTTTGGCCAGAAGAAACAACCCCTTCAGAGAGGTATGATTGGGTAGAAGGCACTAGCTTTTCACATGCTACCTCTCTGGTATGACAGCTGCAATGCCTCAGAAACAATCCCTAGACTCTGAAGCACTAAGAATAATACATCCACTCTGCCGTACTAGATAATGAAGAAAAGAAACCAGTAACTCCAAGAAAGAACAGAAATGATACCTTTTATCTGACTATTTTGACTTTGAAAAAGTATAGATAACCTTTGTTATAGAATATAGAACATAATTATTACAATTAAAATATGTTTACTTGGTTGCTCAGATGGCTAGTAGCAGGCCACATTACTACCAATGCCTTTATAGTAAAAAACAAACAAAACAAGAGCAAACTCAAAAACCTTTAGATTGTCATCATAACTTAATTTCATCAATAATATCAAGTCCACTTCTAATAAGGGAAGAAACAAGTTAGGATGAGAATTTAGGCTCACATGGAACAAAAGAATTCCACAGCATGAAACCACTGAGGAATTTTCAATGAACACATGAATGAAAACTTCATCATAGTATCTGACAGTTAGAGAGAAAGAGAGAGGGAAAGAGAGAGAGAGAGAGAATCTTTGATATAATGCTGTTAAATGGCTCACTCTATTTGTTGAAGTGGAAGAGGGCAAGGTCACTTAATTACTTCTGCATCCCTGCCATGAATTTCATTTATGTGTTGTTTTCCTTCTAAATAAAAAGTGAAATGTGGATGATAGGAAAGATAATATAAAATGTTACATGCCAAATTCTACACTAAGTAATCTGTCACTACTATTGTAGTTTCTTGTGAAAGAAAACTATAGAAAAATATAAATGCAAGGTGTACTCATATATTTTTATGATTCAAGACTCAGGACTCACAGGAAAGATCTTTACAAACTGAAGATGGCTCACCAGATTTTTCTCTACAGCTGAGCATATTGCTAGTGAGAAATTGCTCAAAGTAATTCTTCATAGATATCGTAACAAATAAACACAGGCTTTCTAATCTATATTTGTCAGTGTAGTTTTCTTTAATAAGTAAGTCAGCTATAGCAATATTTAAATAGCAATATGAGAAATATTCCTTTAATTAAGAAACACAACTGCTTGCCAAAAATCTACTAATTTTGTATCATACATTGTACAAACTTCTCCTAATTTCTATCTAATTTTATTTAGACTGCAGCTTCCCCACCCAACCCCCATAAAGTTCTAATGAAAAATTTGCATTGAGTGTAATTTTCTAACTTTAAATGACAGCAATGTCTTGAATCTGAAATGCCAAAGTCCTCATTGGCCCAACCAGGATACTCATATCACTTTTATTTTTAAGAAATCAAGAGATTTCTTGAACAACAGGTACAGCAGTAGGTGTTTTATATACTCAGAGACCTTGAGGTTTGGTGTTTGATAGTGTAGCTAATATGAACTTCTGCTTCACATACACTTTAACACTTGTATTGTCACAGTGTCTTAAAAAGTAAAATAACAATAATAATAGTAACAACAATAGATTACATAGACAACAAACCCAACAGCAAAAGGAAAAAAAATTACATTTCCATTTAATTAGCTAAAAGAATAGAGGTACTCTTCATCAATGCATCACCACATATGATGTGCCCAGCACCTACATACATCCACATACTAAAATTCAAACAGCTGTGTAAAGAGTGAAAATAGGATATTCATCCAGATTTGTTCCACTGCAGAGCACAGCCAAGAGAATGTGTTCTGAATGTCAGTCCCTTAGCTTTCTGTTGTACTATTTCATGGTCCAAACAAAAGTAGGAAAAAAGAATAAACTGGTTATGTCATACATGTCTCACTGAAGCACTGTGATGTTTGAAGAAAATAAGAGCAGCTGGACACCATGTGCTTTTCTGAGTACTATGCAAATTGATCTTGGTCTAACTTGACAATCTACTTTCCTCGAAACCTGAACATATCTGCTGTAATTCCTGTGGTAGCTGCCAGTTTCTCTTATTTGGAATTCTGCTTATACTTCATGCAATCAGAAATGACTGAAAAGTACAATGTTTTACAACATATTTTTATTTCATTTCTCAACTTTGCAGTAAGGAATTTATAGATGTGGGAGAAGAGACAAAGAGGCTGAATGGTTTCTTCAAATTTGGCCAAATTTCAGAAAGCTACTTATCCCTGAGGAATGCAGTCCATTATAGTGTTATCTCCATCCACAATCAGGAGAAGGTAGGAAGAAAGTAGACTGAGGCTACACATCTCCCTGTAAGAGTTCATCTCCTAAGATTCTATAACCTCCATAAATAACACCACCAGGTGAGGACCAAAGATACACAAACACGTACCTATGGGAGGCATTTCTGATTCAAACCACATTGGTCCTGAGGGATGTGAGTTTAGGACAACTGCAATTTGGCTCTGCAAACAGGTCACACCAAAATTTCCTCATTTGTTGCTCAGTTTGAGTTTAAGTGCTCACTCTGCACACCATAAAAAAGTGATTGCTAGAAATTTAGCAACCTGCCATCTATAAGAAAAATGAATGTTAGTAAAGATGCAGCTAAGGACAGAGAATGGACTATTTATTATCTCACACAGTTCCATATTACATCACTGAGTACTCCCTCTCATAGACTTAAAAGTACCTATATTCTTTCTGTGAAAAAAAGACTCACAGCAGTAAAGTCATATGTTTGGGATGATATAGTTTGCTTAACCACAACCATGGTTCAAAACCAAGACTGTGAAACCCATAGACCAAATAGACCAAACAAAGTCCCAGGGCAATAAGATGATTTATTGTAGGCCTCTGTTTGTAATGGTCAAGTAAAATGCAAAGCAAGACCTAACTACAACTATGTAAATGATATACAAAGCATTAAAAAGAATGTGAGTAGCCAAAGTGCAAGACTTGACTAAAAGTCAGTAATCATGAAATAGAATCTTTTTCCATAAAATAGAAGAAATATCAATTTTATAAATATATACAGTATCTTTACTTAATGTCTTTTTTAAAAAAATAGAAGGAATGTTGTGGGGAGCTGACAGAAGGTGGTTATTATCCTTGCAGCCATCTTGAGCCATATACCCTGACAAGAGACTTGTTTACAACAGCCTACAACAGCTGAGCACACTCTGATAACATCATGTTTTAGATACCCAGGATCTTTCTTTGGGTGTGTGAGACTTAAAGGTGTGAGACTTAAAGGCATTACTTAAAGGTGTGATTTAGAGACAAGATTTAAAGGCGTGACTTAGAAGTGAGACAGACAGAAGAGGGTACTTCAGACTTAGACTTAGAACTTGGAACTAGAAGAAGGATTTGAAACTTATTATAGCTGGAACTAGGAACTAGACACTTGGACTAGATAACTAGGATTAGGACCTGAGACCTGGTGCTAGGAACTAAGGACTTAGAACTAGGAACTTGGAGAGAAGAAGAGAGACTGAAGAATAAACGGAATTGAATCACACTCTGTCTGATCTCCGTTCTTTGTGTCCATCCTCACTCTCTCTCTTGCTGAACCCCAACCCACGGAATGGAGCAGCTTGGGGCAGTGCAGGCTCTAACAATTTAGCCCCCAAGGCTTTTGGCAGTGCAGGTTCCAACATTGATAGAGCAGTCCCCAACATTTTGGCCCCAGAGCATGGGACAGTGCGGTTCTCAACAGAATGTTATTCATTTAACATGCTCTGATGCTGAGTGGCAGCCTCTTCATTTAGTGGTAAACCTGAAATGCATCATTTGATTTAATCTTCAACATAAACCTGTAACATATTTATTAGTAATTGTACCATTCACATGGAAATATAAGATACAGACATAAAATTTTAACATATTAGGAACTCAAGTTAGAACCTAAGTAATATTATTCTAAAATGTTACATCCTGGGTTGGAGTGAAGTTTCAGTGGTTAGTAGCACTGTACATAATTCTTTAAGTGGCCCAAATTCATTTCCTAGTATCCACATTGTAGACACAACTGTTTGTAATGCCAGTGCCATAAGATCTGATGCTTCATCTGGCCTCCAAGAGCAATAGCCATGCACATGGTGGTCAGACATCTATTCAGGAAAAACACTCTCATAAAAATAAAACAAAATAATAAAAGTACTTAAATGTCACTTCCTTCTAATATACTATGTGTGCATTTTAAAAAAGATGTATGAGTATTTACTTGAGTTATAAATTGAATGTTGCACATCCACAGGAAGTCATTGTTCATTTCACATTTATTTAAATTTCCCTAGTCATATTTATTTTCCCTTTTCATTTGCTCCTCATTTAATGCTCAACAGTTTTTGACAGTATTGATAACAAAAAGAGAACATGAGCATGCCATCAGCAACAAGGCAAGTCACTTTGCTTTCATCTGGGACATCTTGGTCTCTAAGACAGCAGTCAATCAGAGGCCTTTGTGATTACGCAAAACCAATTTTGACCCTGAGGAAAGAATGACAGAAAATCAACTATAGCCCTACCTGCAACATGTAGATTACTGAGAAGCTATCTTATAAATGCTAGGTAGAATGATCTGGTAAAAAAGCATTTAGAGTCAACTGTGCATGGGGGCCTACAGAACTATGATCTTATGAGACCAAGACATTTTTCTCCATCTGTTATCTGATCAAACCCTCTGACTCAACAGTAAGACTAAATCTGAGGAATCTTATGATTTTGAATTATGATTCAAGTGTAAAGTGTTGTTCAAATAACTTCAGAACACAGTTTTACATTCAAAGGTCAAGTACAGTCTTCCCTCTTTACTCCATTTAGTGCGTTCTACCACTGCAATTCCAATGGAAAACCTAAGATAACTAACAATATAATCAGTGAAAAAATTAAGACTTACTCTCTATTTTGTAAGTTAGATAATTTTCCCCAAAATATATGTGTATAAAGAGAATTTTATATTATCTGTAAATATGTTATGCAAGTCTTATAACTTGAAAAATGTCCCTGGAACCAAAGCACTGGTTGGCAGATACCTGGAGCTCACTGGCAGGCAGCTTAGCTGAATTAGTGAGTTATTCCAAAAAGTAAGGTGGAAAATGACTGAAGATATCTAAAATTAACCATTGGCTTCTACCTGCATGCAAAAGTTCATGCACATATATACATACATAGATACAAACACACAAACACACAAACACACAAACACACAGACACACAGGGCATGGAAAGCAGCTTAAATTAATTAATTTTATTCTTAATTTATTTAACCTTTCTCTAAAATTCAGAAATAGAAGTCTATGTACATGTTAACTCCTATTACTGTGATAGATTCTCCTACAAAAATTCTTATATAACTGGTTTTGATGTAAAAGAAGTTTTGAATCATTAGTATTCTCAGTGGAATTGCTCTAGCTCATCTCTTTTCATAATAATTTCTACATCTGGTGCTGCAGACACCACAGGGAACACATGCCCTTTCACACTGCTATCATGGGCCAGTCTTCTCTAATTACTTTTAGACAGAATTGGCTCAAGTTTTGTGTGAGTATAAATGCTAACACTGACTTTTTCTAAGGCTGCTTTTCATGCTGTGTGTGTGTGTGTGTGTGTGTGTGTGTGTGTGTGTGTGTATGGTTTGTGTGTTTGTATCTGTGTATGTATGTGCATGAGCTTTTCCATGCAGGTAGAAGCCAATGGTTAATGTTAGATATCTTCAGTTATTCTCTACCTTACATTTTGGAATAACTCTCTAATTCAGCTAAGCTGGCTTGCCAGTGAGCTCTAGGTATCTGTCAACCAGTGCTTTAATTACAGGTCAACATCACCATTCCCTGCTATTAACTCATGTACCTGGAAACCAAATTGAGAGTCTTATACTTACATTGCAACATTTTTCTGCCTAAGCTATCTCCAAGGTCCCTGGGTTGCTTTAACTTGCATATACACTGAATGATATTCATATTGTTTTAATAGCCTAGAAGTTGTGGTGAGAGATTACTTAGCTAACTTTGATTCAGAGTAACAAAGTTGTCCATTCATCCTTACTGTCATTGTTAAGGGTTCAGAAGAAAGGAATCTGATGTTTGAGATAAACTGAGAAAGTCCAGAATTTTTGTCCTTGCATAACCAGTAAAGAACATTGTTGAATAATGCACCTGCACCACATGTTCATGTGTTTGAGCGAGCATGGGAATATATTTCACCTCTTTCTTTGTTAATGAATGTGAATTTTATGTGCCTCACAAAATTTCTTTATGGAAAATTTAAAGAAAAAATGAATATATAGTTAATGTCTATGATATAGATATATATATATATTCAAGACTAGCAGTTTTAAAAATGACACACAGAGCTAACAATTTTTCTGGAGAGTGCTTCATCATTCCTCAAGGTGAGTATATTTTTTGAATGTCTAGGTCAAGGCCTAGACTCTCTAGGAAGCTAACAGTGATTAACCATGCATCTGTGATCTTCTACTCCTCTAAACTGTAGCAATTTTTATTTTCTGTGTACTAGAGATTGAGTCTAATGCTTTGATTCAATTGGGAATCTGTGAGTCCAAATGTTAAAGGTCTTTGTCCCCAATATCTTTTTGATTGATCTAAAAAATGTCAAAGGCCAATGGCTGGTCATGGGGTGGGACCCTTAGAGTTATGAGGGAGATGACACAAAGAGAAATGGAACAGAATCACCATAAGTCAGGTTAGAAGAATGGGACACAGGAGTGGCAGGAAATAAAGCCAACCATCATGTAAGACTTTGGGTATGTGGCCACTGGTCACTTCCCCAATTGGGCCTGGGGTTGAATGTTTAGGAGTGTCCAGCCTTGGAGGTAGCCAAGACGTTTAAAATAAGCTAATGTGTATGGGTGTGTTTCATTTATGGATCCAGAGATAGCTCCTGGGTAATCTGTGTTGTGATCCACCCAGAGGAGAAAGCAGTGTAGCAAAAACTCACCACTACAGCTGTCATATTCAAAACCTATTGTTTCAGAATGCAATTAACATAAATAGGTTAACATAATAACATAATAACTTTCAGATATTATATCTCATCTTTGATTGAAGATCAAAATAAAAACAGAATAACTTTCAGACATTGTGTTAACAACCATGGTATTTATTCTTTATCTGTCCAGTTGACGAGTCTGACACAAGATTCAACATGACTCAATCTAATACAAGACTCATATGTGCTTCTGAGTACTCTGTCTGTATAGCTGGGCATCACATTTTTTTGATGGGTGAGCATATTCATTGCTCTATATCTAAATTTAGCAAGGTGAAGCTCAGCATTGTTTTTTTTTTTTTTTTCAGAATTGATAAAGACAATCTTTGAAATAAAATATCTCACTGTTCAATGTGTAAACCTCATCATGATGGATGAATTAAGTGTTACATATTCATCAACTGCCTTCACCAATAAAGGCATAAATAAAATAAATATTTTAAAAATCTCCATGTCTTCAGGACATTCCTATGGGGCTCTGATGAACAAAACACAGACCATCAGTACCAGCAGCCCTGCTGTCTCCTGCTAGGCTGCATTGTCTCAAAGACATCTGTGCAGACTCCTTTTCAGCATGGGATGCTGCTGCCTGAATCAAACTCAGACTCTTTTGTTAGAAAAAAATATGAATTTTGAGATTTTCATTTAAGCAGAGGAGCAGCTTTCTTCAATCAAACAGAAGATGTAAATTATTTTGCAGTGTGAGATTAATAGATATGATTGGCTTTAAGAGAGTTCTTTGCTCAGACAATGCAGATGTATAACTTATTTGTAAACTGGATGCACTACGCATTCATAAGCTAAAGTTGTTGGACAACTGAAAGTTCCATAAAGAAAGAAATAGGGATATTTCAAATCAGGTTTGTAAGGCTTTTAAGATAAAACTGCCCTATTCGAGTACAACCCACCTAGAAAAGTCTTCGTGCAACAGTGATTTGTTTGGAGCCCTGGAAATATGGTTGTTAGTGGAGATTCAATTTTCCTGAGATAAGAATACTGAGTGAAGAACTCTGTTCCATAAGAAGCCTACTCTGATGGATTCCTTAACATCCTGGCCTGGAAATATTATTGCGGTAAAATTTTAAGGCAAATGGCATGGCTCTTTCAGTCCTCTTTCTGAGCCAGTATTTCAACATAAAGATCTAAGGATATTTACAAAGAGGGGATAAGAAAAATGTTTTCATCTGTCTCAGTGTCTCTGTCTCTGTCTCTGTCTCTCTCTCTCTCTCTTTGTGTCTTTTTCTTTTTCTCCCACCTCACTTCTTGCCCTTTTCTCTCTTTTTTGAAATGTATTCCACATGTGCAGTTAAGTTATCTGTGTTTTACATTGAATAAAGCCCTTGCTTGCCTTTTGCCCATAGAATATTTTCACTATTTCTGATATTTTCCAGTAACTATCAGACATTCAGACTCTTCCAAGTGGGACTTTCACTATATCTGATACCTTCCAATAACTATCAGACATTCAGACACTTCCAAGTGGGAGCCTATGGAAGTGTTGAGTGCAGGGGCCGGGCAGAGAAGCAAATGTTTTCTAGTGTGAGAGCAGAGCACATATAAGTTGTAACTGACATAGTATGCTGCATCATATAACTCCTTATAAATGAGGGTTTTGTCAGGATGCAGTAAACACTTAAAGATTAAGAATGTTGCTGCTCTTCCAGAGGACTGGATTTCAGTTCCTGGCACCCAGAACAAGCAGCTCACAACTGATTGCAATTCTAGTTCCAGAGATTCTAATGCTCTCTTCTGGCCTCTGTAGAAACCTACACACATGTTGCATATATTCTTATAAACACATATCAACCAAAATAAAAATAAAATAAGTTCTAGTGGCAGTGGGGGCAGATTATAGGATAGCTTGAGGAGCACCAGAGAAAGAAGAGTTTCTTTAAGAATTAACAAAAGAAGATAAAGAGAAATATCTGTGTACTCCCTCTGTATGTAGATTATCTATCTATCTATCTCCTTTAAAAAAGAGCAGATGAACAAATTAGAAAGGTTCTATTTCAAAGGTATTCATCAAAAAGACTGTCAACACGTATGTGGCAGGAAACATTCAGAGCTGTCCATGTAATGTGAGGAAGGTCAGCCAACAAGGAGCAACTTGCACAGTCATATTTGTGACTGTGGGTATATAGCTCAATGGCAGGGCAATCATTAGCATGCATGTGAATCTGGGCTTCATCCTGAGATCTGGAAAAAATATGTTTCTACTCTTAATACCAAGGTTGTAATATTTCTGAAGAACCATTCCACATAACTTTATGTTCTATTGCATACAGATTTATCTATTAAAAACCTAGAGGTAAATATCCTTGGATAAATGTTTATTTCTTAAAAAAAAAAAAAGCCATGGCCACCATACAGCATGCTCTCTCCCCTTGGTTTAAACACAAATTAGAAACTATCCTCAGGTTTTGTTCTTCCCAGAGTTCTTTTTCTTGACAAAAATTTGCAAGATCATAATCACAACTCTCCATCATTCAGCCACTATGTGGCAGTTATTGCCATCATTATCAGCAGTGTAAATGATTGATCTTTATTAACTAGATGATTAAAACCAGTTGTACTTGTAATGAGTAAGATGACAATATCAGCTATCAGTGGAACAAAATCGAAGTGGGAGGTAAGTCATTATCTGGTTTGATCTCTCTACCTCTTGCTTGTTGTAGAGAGCTATATTCAGCCAACAACAACTTAATATTTTTAATTTATTTCCAGAAAACAGAGGATACATATAATTTCAAAAAAGAGATTTTTAAAAAACTTTGACCTGACATAGGACCTGAAGAGAGGTGTATAACAAAAGAAAGAAGGATTTTGGTAAAATAATGAAAGTAATTTCTGGCCAATTATCAACATGTATAAAGGGTAAACATATGGATCTGAAACAAGTAAAACAGGGTGTGTATGTGGGTACTGGCAGGATCAGGTGAATGTGCCCGGTACATCAGGTGGATGGTGATGCATCTGGGCAGATAGTGGGCAGGTTGTTCTGAAAAAGCAGGAAAGCTCAGGAAGGCCTAGGAGACCAGACAGACAAGTTGTATTTGAACACAGGCAAAGCATTCATTCACTCATTCATTTTGTCATTCCTTATTCACCTGAGTCCCTCTATGTTCCTAGACCAACAGAAGGGTCTGATTCCCACACTGTGATAGACAACCCTGGCTCCAGACTACCTGGAAAAGACACTGAGACTAAAGGGTCAGATTTAAAGCATAATCTAAGTTAAGATTCTGCATGCACAACTTCAAATATTTTCGGGGATTTGTAAAATGTTTCATGGGTTTTAATATTGCTGCCTTTTAAAGAATGTTTAGAATGTAATTCTCTTGACATAATTTCAAGGAATTAAATTTCTGGGGAGGAGATATTTCTAGTTGTCAAAGTCAATTTATTAGACAGGAACAGGATTGGGTAAGGTTGCAATGAGTGTTAGTAATTTCTTATGGATGGTGGCAGAAAGTTCCATGTTAGATAAATCTTATCTAGACTTTACAGCAACGATCCTGCATTTACTGTCCATACAAGAACCCGTCTAAAGAAATAAAACACACAAATAAAAGAGAGAGAAACAGAACATGATTATATATAAGAAGAAGCCAGCACTATTTGAATGAATGTAGTGCATCAGTATAATGTTCTTTACATGCTTCTTTCAGTTACTGCTAACAATAATATTTTGCAGTCAGGCTTATTTATGTCTATACAGATAACAAATCCAGGAATTCAAAATGGACATATGTCTCAAATCACACAATAATTCAAGCTTTTCACAGTCTTAACTACTCATATTCTTTTCTCTGTTAGCAAGTGCTCAGCATGTCAGAAATAAGATATGTTCATCAATCCACTCTGCAAAAAGGCACCAAGACCATTGTACCAGTGTGGTGCCATCCCCCCAGCTTCATATATTAGGGAAACAAAGGGAGTAGGAATGAACAAAGGGATGAAGAGGTTGATATTGTTTCTGAGGGAAAAGACAATCTTTAATATTGAATAAATGTATAAATGTGGGGAGACGACCGAAGGTGGTATCATGCTTGCAGCCATCTTGAGCCATATACCCTGACAAGAGACTTGTTTACAATAGCCTACAACAGCTGAACACACTCCGATAACATCTTGTTTTAGATACCCAGGATTTTCCCTTGGGTGTGTGAGCCTTAAAGGTGTGCGACTTAAGAGCGTGACTTAGAGATCAGATTTAGAGACAAGACCAAAGGGCATGACTTAAGGGTGTGACTTAGAGGTGTGGCTTAGAAGTGAGACATATAAAAGATCAGAGGCAGACAGAAAAAATGATTATTAGGTATTAGGCACTTGGCACTTGGAGAAAGAACTTGGAATTAGTAGTAGGCACTTGAGACTTGAGACAGGCAACTATTATTAGGCACTTAGCACCCGGAAGAGAACTTGGAACAGGGAAAGAGACTAGCAATTTAGGACTGGGATTAGGACCTGAGACTTGGTACTAGGAACTAGGGACTAGGAACTAGGAACTTGGAGAGAAAAAGAGAGACTGAAGAATAAATGGGATTGAATCACACTCTGTCTGGTCTCCATTCCTCATGTCCATCCTCATTCTCTCTCTTGATGAATCCCAATCCACAAACTGGAGCAGCTTGGAGCAGTGTGGACTCTAACAATTTAGCCCCCAAGGCTTTTGGCAGTGTGGGTTCCAACATTGACAGAGCGGTTCCCGACACTTTAGTGCCCAACATGGGGCAGCTTGGGCTGAAACATATAAAGAATGTTACAACAGTGTTGGAGAGATGGCTCAGCAGTTAAGAGTACTGGATGCTCTCCCAGAGGTCCTGAGATCAATTCCCAGGACACACATGGCAGCTCACAACTATTGGCAACTCTAGCTCTAGGGAATTCAGTGCCCTCAGACATACATGCAGGCAATGGACAAAAACTAAAAGTGAAAAGTAATTTAAAAATAATGTTACAACATGTTCTAAAATATAGTAATAGTATAGTAATTTCAATAGTCTTTTTAAAAAGGTTAATGAGCTAAATTTAAGGAATGATAAAAATTACTTTTTTTTAGGTGACTTTTCTGAAATGCCTTTGTAGCTAAGCTAAATTATTATAGTGTTACTGGAGTTTCAGATCAGGGATGCCTCCTGAATATAGCCCCAAATAAAGGTCTTCAAGACACTTCCATATATGCTGAAAAAACTGAGCAAGTCTGGCGCACTTTAAATCTATTAAGGTCTAGAGCCAATCTGTTTCAGAGTCACCAAGATCAGATTTTTAGCAGAATGAAGGGCAAGGGTAAGTTTTTCCTTTTGCATCCTGTAGCTTCACTGTGCATTAGCTCATGTTCCTCTAAAGATAAAGCACCGAGTCCCCATATATTTTCAGAGCTTAATAAAAAGGTTTTGACACATTTATAAAAATAAATGTCTAAAAGCAATTCGATAGAATGTTTTTGAGGCTAAAGCACAGACTACCTTGTTCCCTTCTCTGACATTGACATCATTATCATGAGACTAAAAAAGAAAACACTGGAAAGACTGCTTATTAGACTGGATAATGACCTGATTTATTATAGAAAATCGAGTTAGACTTAGGAAAGCTATAGAATTCCACTGATCTATCAAGATCATTTGAAGTATAGTGCTGAGATAAAATAAGACTTGTTAGATACGGTGAGCCTGTGACAGGAGATTTTTGTCTCATTAGCACCAGCATCTAAAAGTTCTGATCCACCTCAGGCCAAAATGCCAGCCTTGAAACTGCTGTGTGTAGTTGGCTTCTGTAGGCACCCAAATAAGTGATCATGGTGTGTAAACAGCAGGATTAGTGTTTCTGAGTCTCCACTGTAGAGAGGAGCCCACTTGGCTTATTCCAGCTATACTCAAAAGGCCACATGATTCACTGGGGGAAAGGCACCAGATATGAAGAAATGGCAGAGGGAACTACTTTCTCTTTAACTATAAATTTGGAATCATTCAGGCATTCATTCATACATTATTTAAAAAATTGTTAAGCATTGAGAAATATTAAGGTATTGTGCTGGGTACAGAATATAAGACAAAAATGAAATATAGTTTTGATTATTATGATTTTTACAAGGTCTGTAGTCAGACAATAATGAGGACATCAATCTGATTCAAGCTATTTGAATTTCATAGCATAACCTGTTGACAGTTATACAATACACATAGGAAATGCAAATTTTTTATCTAGTGGAATATATAAGATCAATATTAAAGTAATAGTAACAATTACTACTGTCATTTTATTCAAAGTACACTATAAAGCAAGCTCTGATTCATTAAATTAATCTTTCAAATGATGAGTCATGAAATGTAACAAAACTTCATGTTAAACCTGAAAATGCTCACTTCTATTATATATTGATGCCCTAGGGACTTATAAAATTAATACAATGAATAGACCACCTTAAGGTAGACATACCAAAAGGTTTCCTTGCTAACGGAGAAAATACACAGATTCTGAAAACTCCTGGCAAGATGTTTTTAGACGGGTTCACTATGTTGAACGAAGTGGTTTTTTGATATTAACAAGCTTTAGAAGCATCCAGAAATGTTGTCAAGACACACATTGTTCATACCTTCAAGATGCAGCAAATTCTTCTTTTTCATTACAAAATTGAGCCGAGTTCAATTATCATTTCAGTTTTTACAGACCCCTGAGGCTTTGAGCTATATTACAAATAGCCACACAAGCAAGCAAAAGAAGACTGCAGATATGACCCAGATCTCTGGACCTTCAGAGTAATTACCTATTTGAAAGAACTTTGTCTTTGCCTTTCACTTTCTCATACCCAAGTGCTTCTAAGTGTTTATTAGACGCTTACTATGTTGGCTACTTATAATATTTATGTTTACTTATTTCATCTTAACAATTCTGAACAATAGGTACCATAAAAATCCAACTTCATAGATTAGGACATTAATGATAATAATGATAATAATAATGATGATGATGATGATGATGATGATGATGATGATGATGCCAATTATCAGAACTTGCAGCAAAATACAAGTGGACTCCAAAGCAATTTAACTTCTGAGGCTTTTCTCTGGTTTTGTCTCCTAGCACTCCTATGAGGAACATAGACCCTGCTTTGTAATAGAAGCATTGGAAACTTAGAATAGAGAACTTGAAGCAGTTCATTTTATGAGTTGGAAAAGCCTGGTGCCTGCCCAGAAAGATGGCACACTGACTGTGCAGAGCCACATCTAACTCCAGTGCAGAGCCCTTCTTCCTTTACTCACTGGCTGTGTGACCAGCAGGGGGCCATATCACATGTCATCTGGGTTCCATTTTTACCCCTGCTGTTTATGTGTGTCTGCTTAACAAAAACCCTGTGTGGATTCATATCTACTTTTTACAGCCTGCCTGCTTTAAACTTTATCAGGCTTGTGACTATGTCATATCTGTAGATCAAGAGGCAAGGTTGGCTATTAACATTTCCCAATCTAAACATTTAGTAGTAATATAAGGGAGTATCTAATTTAGGAGAAATTGGGAAGAGTCATGTGTTTTCTGTTCATTTGTATCTGGACTGTAAGGCACTTTGGAAAACAGTTTTCTCATGTGAGCCACCTCCAATTATTTGACAAAATTAGTGTATCTCAAGTTACCTATTTCTAACTATGTGTCTACGTGAGTAGTCTACTGAATCAGACTTAGCATGTAAAAGATGTATCCAAAAACTCAAAGATTTATTTTGCTGCAATAAAACTGGCTAACAGATGAATTATATCTATATTACAGCTCTAGATACTGTGAAGCAAGTGTACCCTGGATTTTTCCCACTCTCAAACTGAAATAAACCTGAAATAAGTAGTTATCAATTGTGTATTTTCCATTGACAACATTTTTCTGCACAAGATTTAACCAAATATCTTGTAAGGTATTTCTCTAGATAACTAAAGAAACAATTGAATTACCCCCAACCCCTGCAAACAAAGCAAAACAAACAAAGAAACAAACAAACAAAAAAAACCCCAAGGACAATATACTGAGATAAAAAGTGAAGTATTGTAAATTTTAGTTCACATCCATGTGCTAGCCATAGGTGCCATTAATAGCAGATTTAAGTTAAAAACTGAAGCCAGATACTGAAGTGGAAATTTCTGGTTTCTTTGGGGATTCAGTTGTGTCATGTGATGTGTTTCTAGAAACTCCTATGAGAGGATGTTTATGCTGAAGCAGACACATGGGAGGATGTTTTGTTGAGAACAGATGTGTAGTATTTTTCTGGAAGCAGCCTGGAAAAGGGGCATGTGATATTTTACTAGAACAGACACTTGAGAGAACACATGATGTTTGGAAAGGGTATAAATATAACCCAACAGACAGTGAACATGCTGTGCAGTATTGGTACACCTTACCATTCTTTCCTGGCCATTGTTGGGCATTGCTGATGCTGGTCTTCACTAACAATGATGTGTAATATTGGTTCACCTTGCTAGTTTTTGCTCACCATCATTTGTCATGACTTCACAGAGAGAAACACACCAAAGAACTTCTGGTAGTGTTCTAGCTGCTTCTTGCTGCTTCCATGGACTCGGTTGATTGCCAGACCCTTGCAGTTTCTTCTGGATTGACCTGCCATTGCTGATTCACGAATGGTGTTTGCAAATGGATTGAGCGGCCAATGCTGTTTCATGTGAAGTGAACTGCAGGTATTCTGAAAATTCAAATTGGATTTTCCCCAAAGAACTATATCTAAACAGGTCCACATCCTCTTTTGCACCAATAACCTGTTCTTTCCACACTACCTCTGGTGTGTGATGAAGAACCTTTATTAAAAGTGGGTTTTGAAAAATCTAAGCCTACAAGATACCCACCCACCTTTAACTTCATAGAATTCTGTGAGTCACATATTTATATATGTTCATGCCTACCAAGATGAAACAGAGTTACTGCTGGTTGTTCTAGGTGGGGTATAAGACTGACTAACAATGACATATTTATATTTGATTTAAAAAAAAAGAGAAAAAGAAGAGAGAGAAGCAAAGCACTTGACAGTAAATTGTCAACTTTACCAGATGTGGAATCAACAAAAAGACAAGCTTCCAGGCTCTCCTGGAATTAATTTTCTAGCTCCAATTATTAGAAGTTGGATGACTCACCATAAAAGTGGGCAGCACCTTTCTAGTGGCAGGCAAAAGGAGGAGGAACAAGTGAGATTTGTTTTTGACATCTTTTCACATAGGCTGGAATCCTCATGTACCTGCTTGTTCCTGCTACATTCTGTGACTGACATCAGAATCCATGTCTATGGCCAAGAAGTTTCTAACAAAGACTGAAGACTATTCACACTCTAGGAATTTTTCAGGCCTTCTGCAGCAATTGGAACCACTGAGGCAAAACACCTCATGGCCCGGGAAACTTACTATAGTGTCCTTACACTCCTGGTGTGAGACAGTCATTAGTGGAAAACCCATAGCATATGATGAACAGCAATCTGATGACTCCTCCTTCTAATACATTTTCATTCCATTGCCTTTGCTTCCTACAAAATCCTAACTGTTATAATCAGTATTATTATTGGCTCCAAACACTCTATTTAGAAATAAAATGGGCTATACTTTTAACATGCTGCTTTCTTGGCATAATAACTAATGATTGATCTTATAGAGGAGAACACTACCCATTTCTGCAATACTCTCTGAAATTATTTGTCCCCAACAGTTTTGTTTTGTACTGTGTTATGCTGTGCACTTGCTCTTTTGACAGAGTTTCATATAGCAAATGCTGGTTGATAACTTGCCCAGTAGCCAGGGATGGCTTTAAACTTCTGATCATTCCTTCTGCCTCCACATTCAGAGTGCTAGCATGAGAAGCCTG
This sequence comes from Arvicanthis niloticus, assembly GCF_011762505.2. Classification (NCBI taxonomy): domain Eukaryota; kingdom Metazoa; phylum Chordata; class Mammalia; order Rodentia; family Muridae; genus Arvicanthis; species Arvicanthis niloticus. The sequence continues at coordinate 75,507,981 of NC_047668.1, read as the reverse complement.
TGCCTTCACCTTGTTTTATATCATTCTTGGGTTCTAACATTAGGTTTCTTGCAATCAACACAAGCACTCTATTGCTTGAGCTACATCCCTGCATTCAAAGCCTTATCCTCGCTGTTCTTTGGGGATAACTGGAAATTAATGGTATTTCAAGGTACCATTTCCATGTTAAAATTTCCTAAGTTACTGTTCTGCAGAGGACGTCTGTAAGCATTGAATTTCAAGGATGTATTACCTTTGTTTGACATCTCCCTTAATTTCTGGCTTAGTTAATTCCTAACGGATTAAGAATACACTGTTACTGAAATACCTCTGTCATCCAATAGTCATCTTCCATTACCCATCCAATGACAGAGTAAAGTCACCAGCGTTTACAACTCCTTGGCGAAGTCTTCTTTCGAGTTCTTAGGACTCTATTTAAACCACCTGCTTCAATGGTTCACTGAAATCAATGGGGTATTTTTATTCTCTCACTGTATTGTATAAATGTTCCTTCACTGAAGGGAAATGGCTGAGAGGGGACAGACAGAGAACTGTTAAGAAATTAAAGGACCTTTAATGGATTGAAAACAAAAAGCCATTCTGCTCTCTAGGGTGCACATCTATTTAGCTAGATTTGCTTAAAAGTATTCTCAAGCTTACAAATCCAATCAACCAGATGACTTTAAAACAGGACTTTTCCCTGGTCCACTAGAGAACTGTGGCTTTATATGATTACTTAACGACATTTTACCTATCCAATAATTAGAACATTAAGGTAACATATCAGTAAGACAGAACATCTGAACTTTTTAATTTAAATGTCTCCAAAGTATTTTGAAAAATGCTGGCTACATTTTAGAGTTTGAATGGTCCAGCAGCCTTGGAGCTCTTATATGTGGGCAAGATTTGTAAAAATAGAAAAAGTTAAAAAAATAATTATCTGAAATATTTTTGACAGCAATTAATTTCAAAGAGAATATATTTTTTCTTAATTTCAAAGAAAACATTTTTAAAATTCATGAATAACCACATTTTTAAAGAGAAATTCTTCCACAGAGTTTAAGTTTGAAGTGATGTAATTAAAATAATTAAATGAATCTTTACTGTTCCTCTCAACAAGGTAGTTTGATTGCATTTTCTATGAGCCACAGATAATTTACAATTCTTTTCCAGGCTTAGTAAGTACAGAACCAATTTTAAATTTTGGTTTGTAGAAGAAAAATTACCAGAACTTATTGGTAAAGAATTATGATTTTTGGAGACACTGTTAATACCTTTTACTTATTTAATATTTATAAATGCATATCAATAGTTACAAAAGTCAGGAAGTCAGACACTCTCCTTTCTTGGTGAAAGTAAAGGAGCTTTGGGACATCCCTTCCTCTTTGCAAGAACAATCTTAAAATTAAAAGTACCTTTAGAAAGAAACAAGATCAAGAAGTACAGAAAGCTTATCATTTTGGAAACATTATAATCAAACTTTAAGAAAAATGATATAGTACAAAGAATTAATACAAAATATAATACTTGTAAATAGAAAACTATGTTTATCTTTAGAGCCCAGTTCTCCCTCAGGCAATTAGAGACAACTCATTGCCTTGTGCTTCCCTTTGAAGTCAATGCTGTTGTGTGGTCCTTTTTGTAAAGAACAAATTTTCAAAGTTCAATAATGAATAAAGCTTCTAACTCAGTGGTTTTAAGAGCACTTTTTATTCTTCCAGAGGAAATGAGTTCAATTCCCAGCACATATGTGATGGTTCATAACCTTTTGGCCTTTGTGGACACCATAGGCATGTGGTGCATGGACACACATAGAGACAAAACACTTATACACATAAAAATAGATCTTGAAAAAAAAAACAGTTATCAACCTAACTTTTGAACCTTTGAAAGTAAGAAATATTTTCTTTTTTTAAAAATTTCTTTACCTTTGTGTTTAGCTATTATAGTATGATACTTTACGATACTGATGCAGTTTTATAGTGTCCAGAAATCATAAGTTAGTGCTCTTTATTAGTTGCTACTTATGTATTCTGAGCAGTAATCTTTTTCAGATATTAAGCTGCTCCTTAATGTTTATTTTAGATAGAATCTTGCTGTGTTTAAGCCTAGCCATTCAGACTACATGAAGAGATGTCAAAAGCAAATCTCACTTGTTCCTCCTGCTTTTGCCTGCCACTAGAAAGGTGCTGTCCACTTTTATAGTGGGTCATCCAACTTCTAATAATTGGAGCTAGAAAATTAATTCCAGGAGAGCCCAGAAGCTCATATTTTTGTTGAGTCTTTTAAAAACCTGAAGACATTTGAGCATTCTTTTTTACTTTTTCCAAAAATTATTTCCTAAATTTTTATTTTATATACATATAGGTGTTTTCTCTGTATCTCTGTACCATTGTGGCTCATTGACTTTCTCTCCAGTCCCACTGTTTTGAGGTTTAAAAGATCTTTTTAAAAGGGTTTTTAATTTTTATATTATGTATTTGATTATTTGGTCTGCATGTGCATATATGTACCACGTGACATGTGTGCCATGTGTGTACTTGTCTAAGCAGTCAGAAAAGGACACAAAGTTCATTGCAAATGTAATTACAGCAGGCTGTGAGACACCTTGTGGGTGCTGGGAACTGAACTCAGATAAATTCTCTACAAGAACTGTAGGTGTGCCTAATTACTGAGCTGTCTCTTCAGCTTGAAAAAAAAAAAAAAAAAACAATTCTAAAACTACTTAACACTCTATATAATTCCAGATGTCCAATAAGGACAGTGTGCCTGTATTATCAAACTTTCTATAAGAAAGAAAAGTACCAACTTTTAGTCAGAAAACTACCAAGTCCATGAGAAGTTACCCAACAAATAACTTTGAAGAAATAAATGCAGTCAATATTCTTTGAGTTTATAAATATTCATCTTCTTCAAATTGCCACTCATGCTAAATCCAAGTAACTATTCATTTAATCTGCTAAACATTATTTTAAAAATCTTAAGATTGCCAAGTGGTGTTTGTTCTTCTACTTCCTCAGCTTCCTCACTGGGAGAAGTTCTGTTGGGATCTTATTCTCATGACCACACAGTCACATAGTTTATGTGGTTCTAATTTTGATTCTGAGTCTATAACTTTTTTTTCTTGACATGTGTCCTAGCAAGGACTTTCTTTGTCTCCTTCTGTACAGGGTATTGACTATCACATATTTTTGAGAAAATAGTTCACTTTTTGCCCCACTCTTCTATCCTTCAGTTCAATGATCTATATACTATTTGAATTCTTTGAAGATTTTCACTTTATTGGACCAGCAAGAAGACACTTACTAACCACCTTTATCTGTTACCCACACAGGGCCATGTGGAATTTTTCCCTGCTATATTTCTTCACACATCAGTATCCTGGGTTTATTACACTTGGGGCACATGTCTCTTGGCTTCTGTACATTATATTTAGAAATCTTTGGGTTGCTGTGATTGTATTCTAATTTTGAGATGGGGGTTTTAAAGTATACTTTGAAAACATCTCTACTGAAAATTCAATATTATATATTTTATTAAAATTCTATAGTAATTTCAAAACCTTAACAATGTGTAAAATAAATCTCAATTTAATAAACAATAAAGTGAACTAATCAATTTTCATTCATTCTGCAATAATATAATTCTATTGAGTTTATTTTGGGTATACATGTTCAGCTTAATTTAAAACAAGGTTAATCTCATTTTCTGAACATTGCCTTATTCTGTTTATGAATTTTTTAATAGATGTTTCTGTTAAAAGGTTTTCTAATGTAGGTTTAAAGAGGCTAGGAGTGATGTGTATAAAGCTTTAAAAAATATCCACTTGAAAATTTTATGAATATGAGCAATACATTATGTGAAGAAAATGAAACAGGTACATACATGCAAAGACCTGTTTGTGAGACTGCTGGAGTCATAGAGATACACTGCATGGAATTAGAGTTGAAGAGTGAGAGAAGAAAGGTGCATCATGGACACGCCCTGGTAATATAATGCAAGCAGTAGGATGCTTGCAAGCAGTAGGATACTCAGTGGCGTAGAAGAAAGAAGACAGGAGCCAGGGTTCTAGCCCTGGCTTAATCACTAAGACTTGTCTTGGCAACATTCATTAGGAAACAAGACAGGAAACGCTATTATTAGTAATATTCTTTGAAAACACCTCGTTTTCCCTGCTTTGATGTCTAAAAGTTAAGGTCACAGAGTCTAAAGCAGATCAATCAGATTGTAATGCCAGCCCACAATAAGTAGTATAGACTCCAGTGATTTAATTCACATCCAGTTCAGCCTCTTTATCTGTATAAAGAGGATAGATAATATACAACTCTTAAAATGCTGACAATCCTAGATAAAATGCCATTTTAAAAGCATTTGTAATGGAGTGCCCCTCATAATATGACATAGTTTCTTCCTTTGCAGCACTAAACATGAGAGCTGGGATCTCTACTACAGAATATAGTGCTGTAGTAACTGTCGATTGCTTTGTAGGTAGATGAAGGCATGCTCTACTGCTGATTATTACGAATGGATTAACAAAATGGACCATCTAGGCTAACTGAACATGAACTCATTTTAGTGATATACTTTTGGTGGTGTAAGAAAAAAAAAAAAACCCACATCAGTCCTAACTGGAGAGTAGTGGTTTATGCCATAAATTATTGTGAGTTTCACTTTAAAGAATTTGCAGGATACCTCAGCAATATCTTTATTCTAGAATATTGTTGGCATTATATATAAATTGCTTAATAAAAAGTAAAAGATTGAGCAATTTTTAAAAAAATATCCAGGTGGCAAATGTAAGATAGTTATTAATTAGTTCTAAAATATCATGTGTGTTTTTCTGTATTTATAGACAAGGACGGGTCATTGGATATTTATGATGCTCTGTGAAAAACAGTGTTTACCTGGCAGTTGCCTCCAAAGAAGGGGCTTCAGAACCTACTACATGAAACAATTGCTCTTCATTAAAAACATTCAGTCTGGGTTCTAGTACACACATCCCTTGGTTCTAAATTCATTCTCAAATCCTTAAATTCAATTGATGTTGGGAGCTGACTTTTAGCAGAAAGCGGCTATCAGCTTTGCAGCCATCTTGAGCCATATACCCTGACATGAGACTTATATTACAATAGCCTACAACAGCTGAGCACACTAGGATAATCTTGGTTTAGATACCTTGGGTGTGTGAGATTAAAGGTGTGTGAGATTAAAGGTGTGTGACTAAAGATTATGACCTAGAGATCAGATTTAGAGACAAGACCTAAGGGCATGATTAAAGGTGTAACAAAAAGGCAAGGCTTAGAAGTGAGACATATAAAGGCGAGAGGCAGACAGAAGAGACATCAGAGAATCAGGCACTTTAGAGCGTAGAGAACAATTTGGAGTAACAGAGATTTAGACACTAGGAGTAGGAGTAGACATTAGACACTCGGAAGAGAACAAAAGGAGTACAATTAGGAACTAGAAGAGTACAACTAGGAAATAGGAAATAGGAACTCAAGTCTTGGAACTTGGACTAGGAAGAGAGACTGAAGAATAAATGGGATTGAATCACACTCTGTCTGGTCTCCATTCTTCGAGTCCATCCTCACTCTCTCTCTTGCTGAACCCTGACCCGCAGACCAGAACGGCAGCTTGGGCAGGGAAACAGTGGTAGCCAAGCATGGAGTGGAGAGGGCCTCAACATTTTTGGCCGCCCTAAGTGGGGTAGTTCGGGTCTCAACATTTTTGGCCACCCTAAGTGGGGCAGCTCGGGTCTCAACATTTTTGGCCACCCTAAATGGGGCAGCTCGGGTTTCAACATTTTTGGTGCCTGAACGTGGGCTAGTGCGGTTCTCAACAAATTGACAGTTGAGTTACCAAAAACAAATGATTTGCATCTTATATGTTTTTTTGTTATACAATACAGTATTTTTGCATGCCACACATGTGAATTAATATTTGTTATGTTAGTAGAACAAATACAACCACAGTCATCAAGAAATCCAGGTTTATACTAGACTATGAAGTGACTGCAAAGAACCACTCTTTTGTCTCTATTCCAATGGCATCCTTAGTTCTAACTTCCATTCCTTTTCTTATGAGAAATAATTAATTCCACATTTTCACAAAGGAAGTACCTGAAATAGCTCAGAGTGAATACATTGTACACAAATTCGTAATTTTAATTCCTTTCAGGTAGTGTACATATTTTTGATATAACTCTTTCAATCACAGTTTATAATAGGTCTTCCTTTATTTCTGCTGCTGTCTAGGTAAGGAAACTGGGCCATTCGTCACATAGGGAGAAATGGGTTTTTCTTTTTTTTTTTTTTTCCCTCCCTGTCAGCTTTTAAGTAATTTCACTAGCAGGTCTTTTTTTAGGGAACAAATTGTGATACAACGTGATATAATCTTGTAATAAAACCAACAGATCTTCACTCCTCATATTAGTAAACACCTAAGGCACTTCTTTTTCTTTCTGATTTTTCTAGACAGAGATGACCTTTTCCTAAGGAGGATCCTGTCATGGAGAAGAGAAGCTGTCCATCCCTACAGCAAGAAGTCATGTTGCAGTCACTGAAGGAAAGGAGCTAGACGTTACCCAGAAGACCCTATCAGACCTACTGACAAAAGACTGCTACCACATCTGTTTTTCATGCTCCACTAAGCAGCTGGAATACCTGCTACATTTTAAACACTATTGTGAAACATGAAATTCTGTGTTTAACAAGGAGATGTCCTAGAAAAACACATACCTACAGAGAATTTTTAAATTTAGTACATTTATAAATTGAAAGTGCCAAGTCCACACACTATATTGTAATAACCTGCACATGATGCTCACATGAGATTTTAATATTCTTGTTTAGTACTTCTTTAGCAATAGCATTCTGCTCTCAGCTGTGTGTATGTCTGATTAACTAAAGTAAACCCTAATATTTGTATTCTCCAGGATGAACTTTGGTTTCTTTTGTTGTGTTGTAGATATAAAGTATATTTACAAGTACATTTCTTGTCAAGCAGAATACATTTACTTTGCCTCAATGTACTGAAGATTGGACTAAGTATGTCTAAGTTGTTGCTTATATCATTTCACCATGTATAAGTATATAATGACATCTTAAATATAAATTTAAATACCTGAGTAATCTATAAGCCCTACATAGACACCAAGATATTAATATAATAATATCTCTAATAGTGTGATAATTCCTACAAAGTTATGATAGATTTAACATGCAAGTATTCTTCAATATATGATGATAGTGTTACTGTTGCAGCATAATCAGTATCTATGCTAAAACTCAGCATCTTCTCTCCAGTGCTCTCTCTTTAGGGCTTGCAGCTTTGCTCTAGGGAACCAAGAGAAAATTCCGTACTTTTTGTCTGCCAATCACATTAGGCCTTAAAAGCTATGCTCTTTAATTGCAATTTTATTTATTTTTCCAGTCACATTCTCCCCCACGGGATTTTGGTAGAGGTAAGTACAACTAACAGAACCAACAGTTTTACAGCTAGGTACAAAAGCTTCAAGAATTCTGCATTGGCAGACTGTCACCCTAAGCTAATGAGTGGCAGAATCTATTAACAATTCAGTGGCCTTTTCTACTTCAATCAGTTCTGATCTCCTCTTAGATTTACATACAGCACATGTCACTGGCAGTTCAAAGTTGAAGTGACAGTCAATTACCTTTACACTACCATATCTTAAAATGGGCACATATAACTAGACAACATGCAGTGGAGTATTCCAAAAGATTCAAAATTTACAGGGGAGACCAAAAGAACCCAATTAACTCCACAGTGTTTATCAGAACTTTGATATAATTCTCAGTCCTAAAAAGTGGATTTGTCACACTGAAAATTTACAGAAGTACATTAATTGAATAATATTATCCCTTTAAGGCTCCCTACTTGTTCATGGAGAGACATGCTCTTTAATTAGTACCCTCCCAAGAATGCTGAAACATGGGAGTATATCTTCTCTTAAGCATCCTAAGCTGAGAAGAAGCAAAACCCAGATTTTCCTAATTACTGAAAACATGTAAGGCACTTTGTTTGGTTTTAATAGAGCATTTTCCAAAGTCTGTGTAGGGAGCCGCGGAGGCGAGCGGTGACAACATTCGCCATTATAAGATGGCGCTGGCATCCAGTGCTCCCACAAGTAAACAACTAAACTGCGCAGGTGCAAGAGGCGAAAGCGCACCAAGCCACTGCCCATCCCGGGGCATAATATGGGGTGATGAGTGAACAGCCAATCAGAAGTGAACACGCCACTCTAGGGTGCATATAAGCAGTGCCTTTTCGGGGCTTGGTGTCTTCCGCTTCAGCTGATACAAGAATAAAGCCTCGCTGTAGTAACTACCCAAACACTGCCTCCCGTGTCTCTCTTGCGGGCGAGGGGACTCGGAAGGGGCGCGGAACAAGTCTGTAAGACTATTATCATAATGAAGAATTCCTCTTAGGAAGTTATAAAAAACCCACTGTGTTCTTCTGATGGGGATCATATCAAATATTAAAAAATCAATTTTCACAACTAAAATAAAATAAGATTCACAAAGAGGTTCTGAAGCACCCACTGTATGTCATACTATACTAAGTGGCTAAAACGCAAACAAAACAAGGCCCAGGGCCTGAGGTAAATTGAGAGGTTTTGAGCTTTGGAACATTTGTTCTTTTATTAGATATATCCTACAATATTAAATCACTAATATTTTGCTCGTGAGTTCATCTTGTTTGGGTATCTTTTCCCTTACTACACTGAGCGTCTAGAGTGTGAATGAGATAAAATAAGCATCTGGTACACCTCCAAAACCAAAATTGTGTATTTACCTAAATTTTTTGCCTTTAATTTTCAGCAGGAATAATGTGACAAACTTCACATTTGGTTTTTATGAGCTAATAAGAAGATAGGCTTAATTTTACTTACTCAAGGACATTGGCCTCATGCGAATGTCATGAGTTAGTATGTGAGGCAATTCAAAATTAATAATACACTTTCATTTGGTAAAGGAGTAGAGTTTTTCTATTTGTGGATTGTTTTGTTTCAAGACTGAATCTCACTAAGAAGATCAGGTGAATCTCAAAATCTCAGTCTTAGTGATCTGTCTGCCTGTCTCACAGGTGTTGGCAGTAAAGGCATGCACAATCTGGCCTGTTTCTAATTAAAATCTCTCACCTTTGAGACTTTTAATGTCTCAACAGTGCATTTCAGTGAAGAATGGTATCCTTGTAGACTGCTAAATGATCCATATGAACTTCTTCCCACCCCACCTCTAGAGTTCGCCTTTTTAAAATTTCCTCTACTGATTTTTCTTAAGAAGTCTAATTCAAACAGATCATGGACATATCAAGAAGCTTTCATGTTTTGCGCTCCTTGAAATATCAACCCAATCAAATGGCAGGATGAAAGGAAAGAAACAGAAGATTGTGCAAATTCTCCCTTAAGGACTGAATAGTTATTGCTCTGTATTCAAATACAGAGTTCTTTCAAGCCCAGATCAAGGGCTTACAACCACCACACCTTTGCTGAGCCAAAGGACTCCAGTGTTGCTTTCTTTCTTTGTTCTCTATGTGCTGTCAGTCTTGGACAACTCATGAACCAACTCTATATTTCTACTTTTCTTTTGTTCTTTTCTGAATGCATAATTTGCCCCTACTAATCTGTAAATGTGAGAATGAAGGAAAGAACCCAGCAACTGAGAACAATTAAAATGTTAATACAGGCATGTTGTTGAACCATGTCACTTTAATGGTACACCAATTAAAACCACAAAGGAAGGTTTTCAACAAGTACCAACAAGCTGGGAAGCCTCACTCACCAAAGCCATTCTCTGTTGGGAGAGTGCAGAACAAAAATGTTTAAGAATTGTTTTTCTTGTCTTCATCTCTATTTATGCAATCCTAGAGGCATGCCATAAATGTTAACTGATTGTAAGCAATGTATTTTATTTCCCACAATTTACAACAAACTAGTAGCCACTGTAATTCAAAAGAATTACAAATTTGGTTTCAACCTATCCCTAGTTGTAATCTTCTGGATTCTGTTTCTAAGGTGTGTGTGTGTGTGTGTGTGTGTGTGTGTGTTTGTAAAAGAAACAAATATTGATTAAAATACATTTGAGCAGAATTGCTCAGTAAATATCTAAAACCATGGGGTTCTAAAACGTTTCGATCTAGGCCTGCTGTGGGCAATACCTTATTTTTAATTGCGGGTCCCCTAAAAATACATTTTCTGCTTCTTAGGGTTCCAAACACTATCCATATCAAAATGTGCTATCCCAAGCAGTTCCTGAGTTTAAATTTTGGCATGTACTTTCTTTTATCACTTGAAAAGTGTGCCACACAAACTTCTCCTCTTCCCACTGTGCCCTAGAGCACTACAGTGTCTAAGATGCCTCCAGTTTCTATTTCCTTTTGGTTTTCCCTCAAAAGAAATCCATGTAGGCTTTATATACAGTCTTTTTGCAAACACTCTGATTTGTTGACCCTAGAGATCTGAGAAATTACCAGCTCTTTAAAATGATATAGCAATAAAAAATAGTTGAGAAATAATAAAGAAGTCACACATAGTTCTGTATACATTCCCTTTCGCCAACCACAGGATCCAGAAAATGGTATGGCTGATAGTTCCCGAGCCCTTTCAGCAGATGTCACTAGGGAAAGGTCACACTTTACACGCAAAATTCCCCTCAGATCACCTTTTGAAAGCCATCACAGCGCTCTTCATGAGAGGCATTTGAACAATACTAAGAACACAGGACTATCACAAGCCTCGCTGTTTGTTTTTGGAGAGCACTCTTACTGTTAGCCATAGTATCACCTTGGCTAGGCAAAAGTGTTAAGTAGTTTGGTAAACACTAGATCAAATGTCACTGTAAATTTATGTTGAAGATATGACTAGCATTGGCAATAAACTTAAGACTATGCTTCATAATTTGTAACAGCAGTATCCAATTCGTGGCTAGCTTTGAAAAAATTTCCGAGGGTTCTAAGAAAACAAAAAGTTGAGAGAGCTCCCAACTACTGCACAAAAATTGTTCCCTAGTTTCCAGTCTTCAGACTCTCCTTCAACATTCAACTTTAACTGAATCACTAACCTGCTGGTTTGTCCAAGAGGATTTAGAACTGCCAATCCCCACAATTGCCTAAAACAAAACTGCTTAAAATCAATCAGTATTTTGCTTTTCTCTTCCTCTATAACCATTCATATGCATTGATCTACCTTGCTTCATATCAGAGCACATGTGCACTTGCTCATACATACACACACTCACATACACACACATTCATATGTACAAACACACAGGCTCACATGTACATACATTCACAAGTACACACACTCACACAGGCACATATTTGGCTTCTCTGGAGAACTCTAATTTGTGTAAGTGTTGAAAGCAATATTTACACAGCTTTGTTCATGCGCAAACAAGAGAGTTCATTGGTTTACTTGCTTTTTTCAATGAGTCACTATGATACAATTGAAGAAAAAGACGTGCCCATGGTTTTAAATGAAGAATGTTTTTTTTATGCTAACTAATCAGGAATAGTATGAGGAAATGCCAAAAGTTGTGTTACTAGAAAAGTAAGGCAGGAGGTATGTATTGGGGTTTTACTGGTATGAACAGACACTATACCCAAGCCAACTCTTATAAGGACAACATTTAATTGGGGCTGGCTTACAGGTTCATAGGTTCAGTCCATTATCATCAAGGTAGGAGCATGGCAGGCATGTTGTAGGAGAAACTGAGAGTTTTACATCTTGTTCCAAAGGCGAAAAGGAGCCTGGTTTTCAGTCAGCTAGGACAAAGATATTAAAGCCCATGCCAACAATGACATACCCACTACAACAAAGCCACCTCCTAATAGTGCCACTTCCTGGGCCAAGCATATATAAAACATCACATTCCACTCACGGGCCCCCATAAGTTTGTTGAAATACGAAAGTTTATTGGGCCCACACTTAGCCATAGCATAATAAAAAAGTACATTTGATCCAATGTCCAAAGTCTCCATAGTGTGTAGCAGTCTCAACAATGTGAAAAGTCCAAAGCTCAAAGGCTCTTCTGAGATTTATCCAATCACTTAACTGTAATCCCCAAAGAAATACAGGAAACTAGCTGGACACACTCCAAATTCTGTATCTCCATGTGTGAGTCAAAGTGGTCTTCAGATATACACTCCTTTTTCATCTTTGTTGACAGCAATAAGCTTCTTTCTCTTGGGTTGATTTCACTCCCTATTAGCAGCTTTCTTTAGCAGGTATCCCAAGGCTCTGGTATCTTTAACATCTTGGAGTCTCCAAGGCAACTTCAACTTCACAGCTTCTTGTTCCAATGTCTTGGATTCACACATGGTCATCTGGGATCCTCCAAAGGCTTGAGTCACTTCTCCAGCTCTGCTCTCTGTAGCACTCTAGGCTCTAGTTGATTTTACTCACTGCAGCTGCTGTTCTTGATGGTCAGCTCATGGTATAGGCATCTCCAATATGCTGGGACCTTCTGCTGCAACTAGGCCTCACCAATAACTTCTCATAGACTCTCTTTATTGTCCCAAGCCTTAATTTCCTTTGCATGTCCCCTTTATTCTTGGACCTTCAACTACAACTGAAGCTGGACCTTTACCATTGGCATTTTCGTGGCCTCTCATGGTACCAAGTCTCAGCTGTTCTCCATGTTCTTATAATATCAATAAGAATGGAGTTGATAAAATAGAATACTATTGTCAGAAAGGATATAAGGTGTTTTCTTCTCTAGCCCTCAAGATCCTAAAGTATGAAAAATCTATATGAGATTAGTCAGGATCAGGGAAGTAGAACTGATTATTCAATTCTAATTTGAGTAGAGAGAGGTTTAAACCAATTATTAAGAGGCCACATAATGATCATGCCATTATATGTAGTTAAAATATTTAAAATTTACTTGTAGTGCTTTTTAATATAAATCTCTGAGCCAAATGCAAAGCAATATCCTAAATTATATATCTCTATTCAATAAAATATCCACCAAAAGCATATAGCACTCAAAACTAAACACAGTTTTGATTAAAACTGACTTTAAAATATTGTGGAGAATATATGAATTCTAATCTTTCAATTATGTTATATAGCCTACCATATCAAATTCAGTTCTCAATGTTAATGTACCTGCATGTGTATTAAGAAAATCATCTTGTTATTTTATCATTGTTCATACATGTAATACACAAATAAAACTCTATCCTGACTGTATTAGTTTTACTAACCTACACACTTCAACATTGTCTTTTCCCTAAAGAACAGCTCAAAATTCTGCCAAGAAGTTGAAGGTCATAGGGATTTTTTTCATCTTTATTTTCTATTTTCAATAATTTCAACACAATTTTTGGACCTGACAAGACATTTTTCTGCTTCATATGGAAATTAAAAAAAAAAAAAAAAAAAAAAAAGCAAACCCAGGATAGATAGACCAATGCTGAATAATAAACTAATTACAGGAGGTATCAACATCCCAAATTTAAGGATGTTCTACAGAGCTAGAATAATCAAAACAACCTGGTTAAACTGGTAATCTTCATGTATAATAATCCAAATAGATTCATACTTATCACCCTGCAAAAAAACTCAACTCCAAATGGATTAAAGATCTCAATATAGAACCAGATACACTAAACATGATAGATGAGAAAGTAGAAATAGCCTTGAACTCACTGGCACAGGAAAAGACTTTCTGAACAGAATACCATTAGCATAGGCAATAATATCAAAATTGCTCCTGTTTAAAGGAAATACAGGGACAAAGAGTGGAGCAGAGACTAAAGGAAAGGCCATCCAGAGCCTGCCCCACCTGGAGATCCATCCCACATGCAGATATCAAACACAGATACTATTGCTGATGCCAAGAAGAACTTGCTGACAGGAGCCTGATACAGCTGTCTCTTGCAAGGCTCTGCCAGATCCTGACCAATTCAGATTCAGGGGCTTTCAGCCAACCATTGGACTGAGCACAGGGACCCAAATACAGGAGTTAGGGGAAGAACTGAAGGAGGTGAATGGACCTTATGTGGCATCAATGGAAGGGGAGGCCCTTGGTCCTGTGAAGACCTGATGCTCCAGTGTAAAGGAATGCTAGGACAGTAAATAAGAGGGGATGGGATAGGGGGCTTTCAGAGGAGAAACCAGAAAAGGGGATAACATTTGAAATGTAAATAAATAGAATAAAAAATAGATGAAACCTCATAAAACTGAAAAGCTTCTGTAAAGCCTAGGACACTGTCATTTGGATAAAGTGACCTATAAAATGGAAAAAATAATTTTTAGCAACTCCACATCCAATAGAGGATCAATATCCAATATATATATATATATATATATATATATATATATATATATAGAGAGAGAGAGAGAGAGAGAGAGAGAGAGAGAGAGAGAGAAAGAGAGAGAGAGAGAGAGAGGGAGAGAGAATTGAAGAAACTCTGTATCAAGAATACAAATAACCCAATAAAAATTTGAGTACGTATCTCAACAAAATTCTTAAAATTAGAAACCCAAATATTTGAGAAACAAAGAAATGTTCAACATCAGGGAAATGCTCATGAAAACTACTTGTACATCTCATCTTACACCATTCAGAAAGGATAAGATCAATAAAACAAGTGTCAGCTGGTAAGAATGTCATGAAAGGAAAACACTCATCTATTGTGGGTGGGAGTGCAAAATTTTTAGAGGAAGAGGAAGAGTAAGAGGAAGATGAAGAGGAAGAGGAAGATGAAGAAGAAGAAGAAGAAGAAGAAGAAGAAGAAGAAGAAGAAGAAGAAGAAGAAGAAGAAGAAGAAGAAGAAGAAGAAGAAGAAGAGGAGGAGGAGGAGAAAGAGGAGGAAGAAGAGGAGCAAGGGGAGGGGAAGGAGGAGAAGAAATGGTTGTGGTGGGGTGGTGTTTGTGTATAGCAATCTTACTGTGACAATTTTTACAGAGAAAGATTACAGAGAGAACAAGCTGGACACAGGTGAAGACAGAATTAGCCAGAGAATGAGTAGGAGCAAGAAGATTAGGACATCTTGCCAAAGTTAGAGTGAGGTCAAGTCAGGCTGAGTAATTCAGTCAGAAGCTGAGAAGAAGCCAGATTGAAGAAGTCAGCTTGGAAGATTAGATTATATGGAGTCTAGAAGCTTACAGGCCTAAGCCTAGGTGTCAGGATAGTTAGAACAGAGAAGAGCTTTGGGCTGAAGAGTGTATGCATTGCACAGTTTGCATATAGCTCTTATCTCATCACTTCACCTGAGGAAATGAAAGCAACATTGATAATTATCCCTTTGAAGCCTATTCGTTTCCTAATGAGAGACAGAAAGAGAGTCCACCCAGAGGGAAGGGGAAGTGGGGAGTACATGGGAGGAGAAACCATAAAAAAGATATATTATGTGAGAAAAATATTTATTTTCAATAACAGAATAAAGACTAATACTTTGTTTTTAAAAAGACCCTAATAATAAAGTTGATCACTCTCAATTATTAGCTAATACAGAAAACAAATTTTTAAATAAAATTTAAGTAAACTAAGAATTTTATACTATGAAAATATTTTACATATTAAACTTTAGCAGTATAAAAAGATGTTTTTCAATATATATAAAATTAATACTAAGAGTGTTCCGTAAAGCCACTTATAAAATTGTAAGATAACAATACTGCTTAAATTTAAGTACATTTTAAATGTAGTTCAATAACTTTTTTCATTAACCTTTGTTTTATTATAATTATTCTTTGGTTTATAATAATTTCAGGTACATTTTTCATCTTATATTGACATTAGTTAAACTATTAAAAGTGAATCCATACTTGCCATTCAATTTTTAAATCAGTGCTGTGGAACCAATCATAAGTCTTTGAGGACCCAGGAAAGCATTCTACCGTTGTTATCAGGGAAACATGTCTATATACTTAGCCACTCATAAATTCTACACATGGAATACTAGACATCTGTCATTTCATCTAAGTTTACTTTCTCTTTCGATACAATATTTTACATGTTCTCTTGAGGTTAGTTTTTACTATAAAATTAACGCTGCTTTTCCTGAATAATTCCTTAATTATTTTTATACATAACTTCAGCATAGTTCACAACTCACACTTTTCCTTTATCTTGTACATAGAAACATCTGTAGCCTGCAATAGTAAAACATAAGAAACACCTGCATATATGATATTACAGTGATGTAAAATTTAGATCTCCCAGAAAATATAACAATAGCACATAAAGTCCAGAGTAGAAACTGTCAATGTAAAACTATATTTTGCCTTCAAAAGTTGTTTCTTTAAACATTATAGTTTTATACAAAACTATATAAAAAATATAGTATTATGTAACCATCTCTCTGTCTGTGTCTGTCTGTCTGTCTGTCTGTCTGTCTCTCTCTCTCTCTCACACACACACACACACACACACACACAGAGAGAGAGACGAGAGAGAGAGAGAGAGAGAGAGGAGCATGGCAACATTTGCAAGCAAAATTGTTTTTTTTTCTGTGAAGTAATCATGTCATCTGCTCTTGTCTAGGTCCTTGAAATGTTATTATTAATTTTTTGTGTCACTATTTATTATTTTGCTTTGAATTTGACACATTCCTTTGGATCAGCATTATCTCTACAGAGATTGTTAATCTACCTTTCACTGGAGAATGATAATACATTGTTTTTTGGTGTTAAAAATTTCTAGATCATTTTATAATAGAAATTGGTAATAATAGAGCTAAAGAGATGGCTGGGAGCAAGAACACTTGCTGTTCTTGCAGAGGACTGGGGTTTAATACCCAGCACACACAATGTAGCTCATAACCATCTATATATAACTCTGCTCTCAGTGAATCTGACCATTTTTCTAGCTTCTGTGGGAACTGCATATGTGTGGTGAATAGACATAGATGCCAGCAGAACACACCTACATACATTTTCAATAGGTCATATAAAAAGTCCTTCATGAAAATACAACTTTGTATTATCTATTACACTTTGTCTTTGAAAATTGAGGGGAAAGTGAAAGATTTTGCTTGCATAGATCTTCAAAAGAAGGCCAAATTCATATCTAAAGAAACCAGAATTTTGTTTTTTAATGACTAGTTCCAAAAGAATTTTAATAGCTTTAATTAGCATTACCTACCCCCTCCAAAGTGTTTGTTATTGTTCTAATTTTTGTTCTAAGCAAGCATTAACTCTAAGACAGATTTAGGGTAATAGTATTCCTTTTCTAAAAAAAATTATTTATAATCCACTTAGGAGAGAGACATATTGGGACTAAGGATATTAATCATTGTTTACATGTGCTCACTGCTGTTTCAGAGGGTCTGTGTTCACTTCTCAGCACCCACAATAGGCAGTTCGCATTTCAGGGAATCTGATACCCTCTTATAGCCTTCCTGTGTACCTGCATCCACATGACAAACACAGATACATAATTAAAAATAATTAGTTTACAAAGAAATGACATTATTTTATCTTTACATGGATCAGAAGTTAAATTGAGACTACGGAGTTAAGAGTTGTTTGTGGTATGGTGGTGGTAGTGGTGGTGGTAGGTGTGTGTTGATGTTTGTCTGTGCTAATCCTAAAGGCTCAATGTGCTGTGAGGAAGATGGCAGTAAAATGGTTGACATATTTCAGTATTTGTCTTCTATGTTCCTATCACTCAACTAGACCACAATTTTTCTATATAGTAAGGAATGTGCAAATTGAACTTGTCATTCATTGGAATTTAACACATTGTTAAGTGCTCACTGCTGCATTATATATAATATATATAATTAATAATTATATATATTATTATGATGGTTATGAGCTACATTGTGTGTGCTGGAATTCATTGGAATTTAACACATTGTTAAGTGATGTAATAAAAGCAATATGGGTCATATTAGCGAAACAGACTTTCAGGTGGAATTAAAATAAAGGAAGCGTTAATCACATCAATACATCCTTAAAATATTCCCTAAATTATTGCAATGATAAATAGATGATCCTTAGTTAAACCTTCAATTGTTAGAGTTGATGGCTATCGTAAGTGATATAAATAGCACAATATACATGATAAAGCAATCTATAAAGAATGTAATCTACACCAAGATCAGTGAACTCTAGGCAATTATTTTTTATTGTTGTTGTTTGTGTTTTTGGAGGTACTGTTTCCCTGTACAGCCCTGAATGTTCTGGAACTCACTTTGTATACCAGCCTGGTCTTGAACTCATTGAGATACATTTGTGTCTTCCAAGTGCTAAGATCAAAGATGTGTAACAATACTACTTTTCTTTTTTGTTTGTTTGTTGTAGGCAATTATTTTTTAGACTTGTTTTTTGAAAGCCTGAGAAGTATTTAGTGAGATTCTTATTTTTTCAATAAAAGAACATTATAAAAATAAATAAATAAAATCACTCTGTTAAAAGAATTTTTGTAACGTGATAAAAATATTTGCTAAAATTGTATCATTATGCTCAGTAATGCAAGAATGAAAATAACAACTCTTTTCTGCATCATTTTTGGTCAACACAGTATTGGGGGTTCCAACCAGGAACCTGTATAGTCTTGCTGTGCACCCAAACTGCACTTTTAATAATCCAGACACAGCTTACAGACTATTAAAAGTATTAGTGAATTTTGCTAAGTTATTGAGTATAAACAATAAAATTGATGTATCTGTACCCACTTAGCCTAATGATTCTATCAGCTTGACCTTCACACCTTGCCCCTTTGTGACTCTTAAACAGCTGACTTCCTCCTCATCCTGCCCATTCCAAATCAAAATGTTCTAACCACAATCCCCACTTGGAACTTAATTTCCTTAGAGTGTGAGTCCTAGAAGCTCAGCAACTTCAAATCCTTATTTCTACCATGTCAGTATTTTTTAAGCTCAGAGACTGTTATAGAAACTATGGTAGTTTTTCTCAAGAACTTGGAACTCAGCGCTAGTCAATGCATTTCTCATAGAAGGGAGTGCCCTTGAGGTTGGGCACCTGTTGGGTCCTTTGTTTTCTGTTCTTATATACAAAATTACTGAACTACATTTTGTCATGAGAATGTTTCCATTCTCTCTGACTAAAGCCATTTTATGACCACAAATGCCCTAGGCTCCCAGAGTTCTGCTTTTATAACCTCTCAAATCCTTGGTTCTGTGAAGGAAACATGAAAACTAGACTCAGACCTGGCTTCTCTTCCTGGTGGCAGAAGTCTTCAGCAGTCTTACTAAGATATTAAACCTTAAGTAGAAAAGTTTTCAGCACCATAAACCAGAATCATATGGAAAATAGAATATTCTTTATGTGATAGAGATTACACTCAGAATCAAGGGAAAGTGAGATGATTTTGTGGCTAAAGATGCTTGCACCAATGTTCATGACCTGAATTTAGTCCCAGAACTCACATGACTGAAGGAGGAAACTCCTACAAGTTGTCTTCTGACATCTATGTGTCAACATGTGTGTCTTTATGCACACATGTGTGCCTATCTCTATACATACATATATATATATATATATATATATAATTAATTTAAAAAGCATTAAAAATATTCAATTTTTAGGAATAAGTTCTCTTTTCATCTGCCATTTACAAAATAAACCACAATGATTTTGATAGGATTAAAAATTATAACTGATATAGAATGGTATGTATTAGAAGGTTCAATGTAGACATATAAATTTTTCTGGTACATGTAATTCTAATCAAACTTTTAGCACAGAACCATAGGATGTTCATAAACCGATTCATAGAAATATGAATGGCTTGAAACAGCCAATAAAATTATAAAGAACTAGGAAATACTGATACTTATGTTGTCACTGCAATAATTAAAAACTGCAATGATGACACAGTTCTTACTAAAAAAAAATCAGTAGATCAAAATAAAGAAACCAGAAACATCTAGAGAAAGCTGATTTATGATGAAGTCGATACTATAGTACAGAGAAAGAGGGGTCTTTCATTTCAAAAGTAATTGACTAATTACATAGAATTTTTTGTTTTTAAATTTCTTCACTTTTAATTATACACATGCATGTGTAGTCTGTGTGGGGGAATATTGACATGCATGCTAGTGCCTAAGGAGGCCAAAGCCTGTTAGATTGCCTGGACATGTAGTTTCAGGCCATTTCATCTATCATGTGCCGGGACTCGAACTCAGATTTTCTGCAGGATCAGTGTTTTGTCTCTACTACTAGAGCATTTCTACAGTCACCATACAGAAGTATTAAATGTCAGATTTGATATGTTTGCTCATTTTCTACATATGTGGAAACATCAGAAAACAAATAATTTTATCGCTATAGCAGGCAAATATTCCATAAACTATGCATAAGTATCAAGTGTAAAAAAAGGATTTTACAATGTATTACATTGGTATTAAGAGATATTAAGATAAAGTAATCTTATAAGAAAATAGAAATACACTAGACAGAACACATTTTCAAATACTGTGACTGATAGATACAGTTGATATAATATACAAATTGTAGAGGAATTTTATTTATTTATTTATTTATTTATTTATTTATTTCTTTATAAGAGCCACAAAGAAAGACTGGATTAAATAGACATTCAACAGAAATACAAACAATAAATGATAAGAAACAAAAGTCAAAGTTAAGCTTTCTGAAATTAAAGCTTGCTGATCACATAGTAATAAACCCTAAATGTACTTCTTTAAAGAAGCCAGAAATAAAACAGAAATCAGCAGTTAATCAATTTACATTTGGTAGAAAGTTTGCCATAAGGGGTGCTATCTGGACTCCACACAGTATAAGACAATACTCAATGTGCTATATTAGTATGTAGAGGAATTTTAATCTCGGAACATGGCTACTTGGCAAGGTTCACATCCAAAGATCTTCTAGGTCTGTGTGATCTGTCTAGAGTAACACACCTTTAATCCCTCTGACTAGAATACAGAAATGCCCTTAGTATAAACCTTTAATTTCAAACAATGAAGATAACGTTAGTTTTTAGAAGGAAGCAGTTATGTTAGAAAGTGAAGTCTAATTAAGGGGTAGACAAAGTGATGAATCAGAAAAAGATTTTGTAGAATGAATCAAAGACAGGGTACTCCCAACTCTCATGAGGGTAACAGACAGGAAAGGGAGGACACACACACACACACACACACACAGACGAGAGAGAGAGAGAGAGAGAGAGAGAGAGAGAGAGAGAGGGAGAGGGAGAGGGAGAGGGAGAGGGAGAGGGAGAGGGAGAGGGAGAGGGAGAGGGAGAGGGAGAGGGAGAGGGAGAGGGAGAGGGAGAGGGAGAGGGAGAGGGAGAGGGAGAGGGAGAGGGAGAGGGAGAGGGAGAGGGAGAGGGAGAGGGAGAGGGAGAGGGAGAGGGAGAGGGAGAGGGAGAGGGAGAGGGAGAGGGAGAGGGAGAGGGAGAGGGAGAGGGAGAGGGAGAGGGAGAGGGAGAGGGAGAGAAAGAGAGACTGAGAGAGAGAGTTGTTGCTATTTTTTACCAGGACAATTTTACCCAGACAAGTTGCAGCTGAAGACAGAATAAGCCAGAGAATGAGAATAAATTGCCAGAGTCAGTTTGAGGCCAAGCAGAGCAATTTGTTCAGAAGCCAATAGAAGCAAGAGGAAATCAGCCTGGAAAGGCATTTGAGCCAGAACAGCGTAGTAGAACTAGCCAACCACAGTTCAGAAAGAACTAGAAAGGGTGAGATTATTCATCAGTAAGCCTTTGAGATACCATCTGTTGGAAAATGTTACTTTTACAACACATGAACAAAGAAAGAATGTATGGCAGTGTGTATTCATATAGTCAATGAATAAGATGGTGTTCAGAATTTGGCCTCACTACTCATCAGCAACATGCTAGCCAAAACCAGCGTTAAATGTACTGCATGCACATGGCTAAAATAAACATTCATATTCACGGGCTATAATGTTCTCTCAATACAGAAACACATTGTTAAGTGATGTAATAAGTGTCTGGACCATTCAGTTCCCATTGTCAGACCACTACAATCTCCTCTCTGGGTAGTTTAAAATTGCCCATTACATTGCTTTTAACTATAAGCACCTACCTGTCACAGAACATCAGAAGGTATTTCTTCATCATATAGATATGCTTACTCATATTTATTAATTTCTCCTGTTCTGTTGTTTACCACTTTACTTCCTATTTTCTGGCAACTACTATCCTAGAGTCTTTGCTTGTAAACGAACAGATTTAGGATTCTAAATATAGGATAACATTGATATATGCATACATACATGCATGCACACACACACACACAATTAAAAATAAATATTAAATAAAATAAAAGGTAAATAGAAAGACCAAGGATAATTATGTAAGATCACAATCACATTTCAATTAAATTTCTGACAAGGACACATTAAAAAATTAAATAAAATTTAAATGAAATGAAAGCTAGGAAGAGTAACTCAGACTCTTATCTGAGATGACAAGATATCTTGTGTGGTCTGTGTTTTCTTCAATATATTAATCAAGGCTTCAGTAACTGATGTTACCATTAATAATAACTTTTTAGCCTCGATATGAGTGTTTGTGCTTAGTCTTATTGCATCTTTTTTTATAACATTTAGGAGCCACAACTGTGGGGTCTGCTTTTTTCTGAAGGAATGTGGAGGCCCAGTAGACCCTTGGAGTTGGGGTAGTATGTGTAGAGGGAAAGGGGGCTGGGAGGTGTCTAGAGAGAGTAGGATGAGATCATGATGTTTTGTATGAGAGAAGGATAAATAAAAAGAAAATTGCTAAAAGTTTGATTTTTAGCATTTAAAAATTTCAAATGCCAAAATTTAATGGATATGGATCATAACTAATATCTTTAAGTAAATGTAAAAACATTCTTTTAAATAAATCCACTTTTTCCAAACTGTTCATTTTGTAAGAAAAACAATTTCAACACCATCTTCTAATAAAACCTTAGGCAGTATTTAGTTTTGAAAAATTAGAAATTGGTGACCTATCTAGTAAATAATTGGCTTTCCTTCCTCTGCACAAGAAGAGACTTGTGAAATCACACATTCAATTATCCTCTGACTTGTTAGGTAAAACAAACCTTTCAGTGATGTGAGCAATGTCTAAGGAGCACACAAGGTAACTGTGTGAATGACTACACTTCACTAACCATCATTTCTTTTAGAAGCTTCTATTTTCTTTATATTTTATCAGAAAAAAAACTTAATGAGCATTTTTCTATTATGAAGGACATTTAATTAATGTTAATTAATTAACATTTAATTAAGGCTGGCTTATAGCTTCAGAGGTTCAGTCCATTATCATCATGGCAGTGTGCAGGCAGACTTAGTTCTGGAGAAGAACTGAAGAGTTCTAAATCTTGATCTGAAAACAGTCAGAAGAGTGGCATCTTCAGGCAGATAGGAGGAAGCTCTATTTGCCCACCCCCAAAGTGACATACTTCCTCCAACAAGGTCACACCTACTCCAACAATGCCATACCTCTTAACAGTGATATTCCCTGGGCCAAGCTTATTCAAACCACCACAGCCCTTATGTTCTTAAATATTTCTTCAGACTCTTTCTATCTTCTTTTTCTGGAATTCCAATTATATGTAGATAAATCACTTGATATAATTTCACAGTTCTTGAATTCACTATACTGATTGTTTATTCTTTTTATTTGATATTTTATTTATTTACATTTAAGATGCCATCCTCCTTTCCCATTGCCCCCACCCATTAGTCCCCTATTCTACCCCTCCTCCTCCCTTTTTGCCTTTATACTGTTTAAATTACATCTAAGTATTAAGGTCAGTTATAGGTGGAGGAACTAGAAATACAATACATGCAAATAGTCCAGGAATAAGGAAGACAATAATCCCAGATAATCAAAGAACATGCATGACAATAAACAGAGTCCCATGATCACTCCTGTGATCACTATTTCTAAGGGCTGATCAAGATGATCAAAATATCTAAACCTACTTCCCTGTCCTAGCCCAAAGTCATTTTTATGCCTGAAGCCTACTTCTTTGTTGTAGCTTAAGATTTAGATTCCTGCCTGAAATTTCTTCTTTGTTTTAGCCTAGAATTTAGTTTTCTCCCTGATATTACTTCTCTGTTCCAGCCTAATGTAGGATTCCTTCCAAGCAGCCCATTTTCTTGTCCTTGGCCAATGACAGATTCCTGCCAGGCAACCCCAAAAGCTCTCCACATCTCACCCTTTTTATTACACAAACAAGACTGAGCCTCTCTTAGGTCATTCTGACAAGAAAGCCTTCCTTTCCCATCATGGGATATGCATTGTCATAAGCAATGAATTTCTGTCTTAGGTTAGTAAGGCTCTGTGAAGAATCTTACCCATCCTTGGCTTGTTAGCCTGTCAAATGAATAACTCTGACTGGCAGTCTATTTTTAGTTTCAAGTCATGTACTTCAGCTGCCAGATTGTTGATGTAGTTAGAGATAAGCTTTAATGTGATGGATAGGAATAAAAGTATTTCCAGGACAAGAAGGGCTGGCATGATCAAGCTATATATGCCATTCCTGAGGTTTGACCAAAATGAAAATACTGACCTCAAGGCATGGATAATTTTATTGGCATAATCTGCAGCACCAAAGCTTAACAGAGCAGCATTTTTTAAATTTATAATCTCACTATGCAAAGTTAACATATCCAGAGAGGTGTTAGGATTATGCCAAATACCCTACAGGTGTCTTCAAACTTTTTTCTAATTATAATGACAATCATTGTAAATTTTAGAAGTAACACTACTCCAATGATATTTGTCATGACACTTGAGATTGCTCCTAACTCATGAACCCTGAACCTCCTTCAGAAAATTTGAATAGGTTATAGAGCATCAATCCATTGTTCCAGATACCTAAATAAGTCCTTTTGTATACTCAATATACTATAACATTTTTTTTTTGCTAGATGGTTAACAAAAATAGCTCTCTTAACTTCTTGGGTCAGTGCTATTGCAGAAGCAGTGGTGCTAGCAATTAATGTAATTAAAGCTGTTATATCAGCAATAATCAAGTCTGCTATCATCTTGCTTCTGCTTAAAGCCCAATTCACTTCTTCCAGCATTTTTAAGCTTTTTTTTTTTTTTTTCAAAGAATCAAGGCTTTCTAATACTCAGGGCAGTAAGACAAAAGCTGGTTGATAGACCCCCATAACAGACATGCCATGTTTCAACATACAAACACAATTGGAAATTATAAAGTCAATGCAACTTACAATAAATACTGTAGAAGAGACAAAACCAATTTTAGCTTGACAATTAAAAGAGCCTTAAAACATACACTAACCCTTGTTTGAATCCAGATCCTGTCCCAACTTTATCTCTTGCTATCACAACATCATAGTGAACAACAACTAACTTCCAAATATGTCTCTGAAAATGTCCAGATCCAGCCTTCCAAATGTAGATTGTTATTTTCAATATTGGATTGATTTCTAGACCAGTACATGATTGAGTCCTAATAGCTGGTCACCTTTAAGAAAAATACAACAGATAATATAATTTCTCTTTTTTGATTCTCTGTCTCACAAAGTCTAAAACCTTGAGGCACAGCAACTTGTTCCATCTTGGATATAGACAAGCAAACTTGGATCAGGACATATGTCCAATACAGCTCCACAGCCACTCTTGTCAGGGTACTCAGCAAGCTCACAGGTAAGCATAATTTGATGTCTCAGCAACAACATGTCTCACCAATCTATTTAAAGTTCCATGGGTCTCTTCCACAATACCTTGTCCTTGAGGATTATACGGAATCCCCATAATAAATTGTTGACAAAAAGTCTCAACTGCTTGACTACGATTGCCAGATCGATTATCTATTTTTTATTGGATATTTTATTTATTTACCTTCCAATGTTATCCCCTCTCCCATTTCCCCCCAAAACCCCTTATCCCATTTCCCCTCCTTCTTCATCTATGAGGGTGTACCCCCACTCACCCACTCATTCCCTGCTCTCTAATTCCCCAACACTAGGACATCCAAACTTTCAGGGACAAAGGCCCTCCTCTTTCACTGATGCCTGACAAGGGATCTTCAACTACCTATACAGGTGGAGCCATGAGTCCCTTCCTTTGTGTTCCCAGGCTGGAGGTTTAGACCATGGGAGCTCTGGTTGAGTAATTTGATACTCCTTCTAAGAAGGACCACAGCACCCACACATTGGTCTTTATTCTTCTTCTTGAATAGAGTCAATTAATAACCTCATATTACTATTAATGTTAGCTTACTAAGATTCTACATTTTCTTGTAGAAAGTTATCCATAAGAAGTATTTCTGTAGTAGTAGCTATTTTGCCTTGGTACATATAATAATCTCTTATAATAACAGCATTATTTATCTTGTCAAGTCTTTATTCTATACTAGCACTAACATAATGTGGAAGATACTACAAATCTGCTTTTCACAGCTCCCCCAACACACAGTATTCCATCAGAAAAGAACTGTCACAATTTATATTTGATTGTGTGTTACAAAGGCTAAGTTTTCCTCAGTATAGTATAGAGGTCAAAAAGTCTTTGTGCAAACAGAAAAGCACTGGAAAACTCAGAAAAGTTAAACACAGCTTACTTCAGTGAAAAGGCAGGAATGATGGAGTTTTATAACTGGGTAATCCTTCGCTGTCTGATGTTAAGTCAGGCTCTGTCCTAGACACCTTCCGTTAAACTTGAACATTGCTTTTAGACCATAAACATATTCTTATGGGTGATGTTACTTGTGCTGTGTAGCAACCTAAGTGGCTTCTATTTTATCATAGGGCCATGCCAATGCTGACACTCACAAGCATTATGTTTACCTCAAACACCCACCCTACACCCTTATCTTGAGCATTGCTTCTAGGTCAAGTTATTCGAGTGAGTGGAATACTTTGAGGCATTAGTATTTTTCAATAGCTTATTTCAATATTTTACCAACTATGATTTTAAATTTTCATTAAAAGCACAAATCTTATAGGAATCATTTCACTGTGTTTCATTAACACCCATATTTACTGTCAAGTGAATACCGAATATTTTATTTAAAGAAGGATCTAAATCTAAGACTGAGCTTTAAAACCGTCTTTAGCTTGGTCATTCTCCAAAAGGCATAAGCTAGTAAAGACCTTCATTCCTCAGTGCATTTTTGTTTTTTCTTTAAGGACAAATGAGCTAAATTTGGAAAAGGGTGAATTAGGAACTAAACTGAAAGTTTCAATTTGCAGTATTAGTTTATGTTGTCACTTTCAAAAAGCATACACAATTCTTCTACATGTATGAAAAATCAACCATTTAGCTGTGGGCTTCTTCTTACATTATCTATAATGAACACTCCTGTAATGAGTAAAGCTAATATATCTGTAAGCAAGTATTCAAAGTCATCTTTCAGATATGGTCAAGTTAAAACAAGTCTCAGAAATGTATGTTGAGTGGCTCCATTTGGTTAAAATATGTACATCTGAAAAGTGAGGGAATATTTCATTTTTAGTGAGTAACCTTGGGAGGTAACAATACAGAATTGGGAAACCAAGTCTCTTAGGGGATCCAGAAAAAATTAACCCCTTTCATTTTCTTTAAATATTTTGATACTATTTGAAATGTTTAAGGGAAATCACTTTTACACTGACACTTTTGCACTGATACTATACAAATAGTATCAAAAAATGCTTAAGATGTAATTCTGCCTTAAAAGCATTTATTTTACTTCTATGTATACACTATATATTTTATATTAATTCATAAGTACTTTATTTTATATCTATGGGTGTTTTGCATGCATGTATGCTGTGCAGGACAAGCATGCAGTACCTGTATAGGCTGAAAGATGGCCACAGATTCTCTCAAACTGGAGTCACAGATGATTGTTAAACATCATGTGGATGCTGGCAATTGACGCGGGTCCTTCGGAAGAACAACCAGTGCTCTTAACCACTGAACCACTTCTTCAGCCCATTTTTTATTTAAAGATTATTGTGGTAAAATAACATAATATTTATTATTCTAACCATTTTACCCACACAATTCTGTGGCGCTGACTTGATTTACTATACTGCACAAATATCAGCATCTGCAATATAAATGAAAATGATAAAACATCCTATGCTCTCTGTGCTTTTTGAGAGAGGAATCTAAGAACAGGACACTGGTACTCTCCTGTACTATCTGTGCCTTTTGAGACAGAACTTTGTGCTTTTTGAGAGAGGACTCTGAGAACAGGAGACTGCTCCCCTTCTTGTTTTGGGTTGAATCATCTTTGAGTCTGACAACAATATCATGTGTTAAAAATTCATTGTCTCGCTGGGCAGTGGTGGCGCACACCTTTAATTCCAGCACTTGGGAGGCAGAGGCAGGTGGATTTCTGAGTTCGAGGCCAGCCTGGTCTACAGAGTGAGTTACAGGACAGCCAAGGCTATACAGAGAAACCCTGTCTCGAAAAACAAAACAAAAAACAAAAAACAAAAAAAACAAAAAAAAACAAACAAAACAAAACAAAAAACAAAACAAACAAACAAACAAACAAACAAACAAAAAAACATTGTCTCCGATCAGGAAGAAAGACAAATAGCAAGAAGTTGAAAGAGTTGAAAACAAAGAATAGCAAGGAGGCAAAGCATTTCTAAAAGAAGTCACTTTTTTTTTATCCTGTGGTAAAAAAAATGCTTAAAGCCCATGGTGTAGAAATAAAGCTCTCAAGGTCTCTGCAGGAAGCTTCTGTTTGTTTATTTTGGACCAGACTTCCCCAGTTATTCCTTTACATGTTGCAAGCACCTGAATGGACTATGTTCTACTTATCTATTTGCTAATTGTTATTTGTTTTTTCACATTTGCTTGCAACACACTTACTTGTTCATATAAAACTCAAAGTCCAGCTGTCATTGTCATTCTACAGACAGAGCACAATCTAATTCCAAAACTTCAATCCCTCAAATAGAAACATTGTAATAATTAAGCAATAACTCTTTACTACCTCTATCCTAGATATTTACATCCTGGTAACTTCTGATATGCTTTGTCCTCTAAGAAATTGCTTATTCTAGATGATTCATATCATTTTCACTGAACCTCTTTTTTACCTTGTTTGGAGTTACATTTCCCTAGTAATATGATACAGAATATCTTTTCACATATTAGCTATTAGAAAGTCTATTCATATAGTTTGCCTAAGTATAACTGAGGTACATTTTCTTTGATAACTTACATTAATTTATTTATGTATTTAAGATATTAACTCTTCTTTTCAGAAATGCTTTAAGATGCTAATGTAATTAAAGCATCTTAATTTTTTTTGTTTGATTACTCATTGCATATGTGTACAGCAACTAATTTTTGTGTTTTGACATTATCACATGCAGTTTTAATGGTTTTCTTGGCTTTGAAAACTTTTCCAAGTATTCTCTTAATTTTATATTCATGCTATCTGTGAATAGAGATGCTTACTTTTCTTATCCCAAAGGATTGTTTCTATTCTCTGTGCCTAATTATTCCAGGTAGAGCGTCTAACTTGTTGACTTGCAGTGGAGAAGCAAATATTCTTCTGATTCTTATCTTAGATTAAAAGTACTCAGATTTTTTTTGTTTGTTTTTGGCATACTTGGTAGGTAATATAGCAAACCTTTTTTTATTCACTACAATCATATTATTTTAATTTCTACATTGATTCTGAGCAAAAATACGTCAGTAACTTATAGTGACATATTGAGACATATAAACACAGTTGCACTAGAAAGGAATTTCTTGTGGTGTAGACATCCAAGATGTTTAGATTTAATATTCAACTGATATAGCCTCAAATCACATGGGAAGAGAGTTTTGGTGAAAGACTGTATACATACAAACAGCAGGCCTGCTGGCATGTCTTTAGGGGCTGTCTTTATTGCTTTAACTGAGTGTGAAGGCCTATTCCAAATGTGGCTAGCCCCTTCTGGTAGCAGTTCATATAAAAATAAAATGGAAAAAGGAAAGCTTTTTCTCATAGGTTTCCTTGGGCTTCCCTCTTGCTAACAAGTTTATCTACTATGTTGTTGTTTGGGGTGATTCTTCAGTTGAAATTAGAATCAGCTTTTGGGATTCTAACATGGACTGAAGACTTGTATGTGTAATATGCAAATGTATACATACAAATATTGATCTTCTTCTAGAGAGATATAATCATACAACAGCCAAATGATGGTATAACCTGTAAAAAGGAATATTTTAATAAGTTTACCAGTATCATTTGGTTAGGTATACAGAGAAGGTACATAGTTTAGTAGTTTTCAAATGGGTTCAAATACTTTGAATGTTGGGAATACCTTCCCTTCATCATCCGTTTTGTCAAAATAGAATCAACAGAGACAAGAGACGATATATTCATGCTTCAGGCCTAAAAAAAAAAAATAGCACTGTTCTTTGTAGGAAGTGAATCTGACCTATGTTTCTCAAAGCCACAATCTCTCTCAGTAAAACTGTAGTAACAGTTCATGGATGCTTCAAACTCTGTGACAGTTTGAAAGTGCATTTTGGAGGTAAGCAGCATATATCCTGACTCATGGTACCAATAACAGATGGGAAGCCATGGGTACAATAACTATTGTTAAATGTAGTTACCCAGTTGAGCACACATTGCCTTTTCAAAAATATGATACCAGTTTATTTCCTATTAATTGAACAACAATGAGGGCGGGCATCAAAAAAAATCTGTCCTATGTCTACTGAAGTGGAACATATGCTTTTGTTTTGTTTTTGCTCCCTGCTGTATTCAAAATAACTTACTTATAGAGGGAAGAAAAAGACTGCAAATATATTAAAGATTCTCTTACAGGAAGGTTAGTTTCAAACAAGCGATTTAAGAATGATATAAAGGTACTTTTGGCAGGGGCAGACACCTAGCTGGTCTGCTCCCATGAAGACACCATATCCTGAGCCATCCTAGAGGAGCCACTGCACTCATAGCACTGGACACCTAGCTGGTTTGCTCCCATAAAGACAACATATCCTGAGCCATCCTAGAGGAACCACTGCACTCAGAGCAGCAAAGAAACCACTGCATTCAGAGCAGCAGGATTTCAGGATCCAAGAGGCAGCATGAGTCCCAGGAGTTCTTCCACCCAGGAACTCAGGATCACAGGATCACAGAGACATCTGGACTATGAGGAGTTCTGACACAAGCAAAATAACTGGAAAGACAGGCTCCAGTCAGAGACAGTGAGTGCAGATAGCACTAAAGTTAACCAGATGGCAAAAGGCAAGCACAAGAACATAAGCAACAGAAACCAAAGTTACCTGGCAAAATCAGAACCCAGTTCTCCCACCATAGCAAGTCCTGGATACCCCATCACACTGGAAAAGTAGGATTCAGAATTAAAATCACTTCTCATGATGATGATAGAGGACTTTAAGAAGGATATAAATAACTCCCTTAAGGAAATACAGGACAATACAGGTAAAGAGGTAGAAGCCCTGAAAATGGAAACACAAAAATCCCTTAAATAATTGCAAGAAAACACAACCAAGCAGATGTAGGAATTAAACAAAGCCATCTGGGATCTAAAAATGAAAGTAGAAACAATAAAGAAACCTCAAAGGGAGACTACCCTGGAGATAGAAAACCTAGGAAACAGATCAGGAGTCACAGACTTAAGCATCCCCAACAGAATACAAGAGATAAAAGAGATAATTTTACATGCAGAAGATACCATGGAAAACATTGACACAACTGTCCAAAAAAAAAAAAAAAAAAAAAAAATCCAAAGTGCGAAAAGCTCCCAAGGGGTTCCCAAGACATCCAGGAAATCCAGGGCACAATGAGAAGACCAAACGTAAAGGTAATAGGTATAGAGAGAGAAGATTTCCAACTTAAAGGGCCAGTAAATATCTTCAAAAAACTTATAGAGGAAAACTTCCCTAACCTAAAGAAAGAGATGCCCATGAACGTACAAGAAGCCTACAGAACTCCAAATTGACTAGACAAGAAAAGAAATTCCTCACATCACATAAAAATCAAAACACCAAATGCACAAAGCAAAGAAAAAAATAATAAAAGCAGTAAGGGAAAAGGGTAAAGTGACATATAAAGGCAGACCTATAAGAATTACACCAGACTTCTTACCAGAGACTATAAAAGCCAGAAGATCCTGGACTGATATCATACAGACCATAAGAAAACACCGAGTAAGACGCTAAGAGCCAGCCCAGACTACTATACCCAGCAAAACTCTCAATCACTATTGATGGAGAAAACAAGATATTCCATGACAAAACCAAATTTACACAATATCTTCACACAAATTCAGCACTTCAAATGATACTTGATGAAAAACTCTAATACAAGGACAGAAACTACAACCAAGAAAAAGCAAGAAAGTAAGCTTCCAACAAATCCAACAAAAGATAACTACACAAACATAATTCTACCTCTAATAACAAAAATAACAGTAACAATCATTTTTTCTTAATATCTCTTAACATCAATGGACTCAATTCCGGAATAAAAAGATGTAGACTAATAGACTGGATACATATACAGGACCCAAAATTTTGCTGCATATAGGAAATGCACCTCAGTGATACAGACAGATACTACCTCAGAGTAAAAGGCTGAAAAACAATTTTCCAATAAATGGTCATAAGAAACAAGCTGGAGTAGCCATTCTAATATCAAATAATGTCTACTTTCAACCAAAAGTGATAAAAAAAGGTAAGGAAAGATACTTCATAATTATCAAAGGAAAAATCTACCAAGATGAACTCTCAATTCTGAATATTTATGCTCCAAATGCAAGGGCACCCACATAAATAAAAGAAATTTACTAAAGCTTAAAACACATATTGCATCTCATATAATAATAGTGGGGGATTTCAACACGCCACTCTCAGCAATGGACAGATCATGGAAACAGAAACTAAACAGAGACACAATGAAATTAACAGAAGTTATTAACCAAATGAATTTAACAGATATCTACAGAACATTTTATCCTAAAACAAAAGAATATACTTTTTCTCAGCACCTTATAACACCTTTTCCAAAGTAGACCATATAATTGGTCACAAAACAGGCCTCAACAGATACAAAAACATTGAAATAATTCCTTGCATCCTATCAGATCATTATGGATTAAGGCTGGTCTTAATAATAATAATAACAAAAACAATGAAAAGCCCAAATACATGTGGAAACTGAACAATGATAACTTCATTGATATTCAATGATAACTTGGTCAATGAAGAGATAATGAAATTAAAGACTTTTTAGAATTTAATGAAAATGACAACACATCATAAACTTGTGAGACTCCATGAAAGCAGCGCTAAGAGGTAAACTAATAGCTCTAAGAGACTACAAACCGAAACTGCAGAGAGCATACATTAACAACTTGACAGCATACCTGAAATCTGTAGACCAAAAAGCAGCAAATACACCCAAGAGGAGTAGATGGCAAGAAATAATCAAACTTGGGACTGAAATCAACCAAGTAGAAACAAAAAGAACTATAGAAAGTATCAAAAAACAAAAACAAAAACAAAACAAAACAAACCCAGGAGCTTTTTCTTTGAGAAAATCAACAAGATAAACCCTTAGCCAGACTAACCAGAGGGCACAAAGACAGTATCCAAATTAATGAAATCAGAACTGAAAAGGGTGACATAACAACAGAAATGGAGGAAATTCAAAAAATCATCAGATCTTATTACAAAAGCCTATACTCAACAAAGCTAGAAAATCTGGATAAAATGGACAATTTTCTCGACAGACACCAGTTACCAAAGTTAAATCAGGAGCAGATAAACCATCTGAACAGTCTCATAACCCTTAAAGAAATAGAAGCAGTTATTAACAGTCTCCCCACCAAAAAAAAAGCGCAGGACCAGATGGTTTTAGTGCAGAATTCTATCAGTCCTTCAAGGAAGACATAATGCTAATTCTCTTCAAACTATTCCACAAATAGAAACAAGAAACACTACACAAATCATTGTATGAAGTCACAATGACACTCATACCTAACACACACAAAGACAGAAAAAAAAAACTTCAGACCAGAATCCCTTATGAATATTGATGCAAAAATACTGAATAAAATTCTTGCAAACCAAATTCAAGAATACATAAAAACAATCATCTAAAATGATCAAGTAGGCTTTACCCCAGGAATGCAGAAATGGTTCAATATTTGGAAATCCAGCAATGTAATTCACTATATAAACAAACTCAAAAGAAAAAAACCATATGATCATCTCAATAGATGCTGAGAAAGCATTTGACAAAATTCAACACGCCTTCATGGGAAAAGGCTTGGAAAGGTCAGGAAAGGTCAGGAATTCAAGGCCCATACCTGAACATTGTAAAAGCAATATACAGCACACTAGTAGCCAATATCAAACTAAATGGAGAGAAACTTGAAGGAATCCCACTAAAATCAGGGACTAGACAAGGCTGCCCACTCTCTCCCTATCTATTCAATATAGTACTGGAAGTCATAGCCAAAGCAATTAAACAACAAAAGGAAATCAAAGGGATACAAATAGGAAAGGAAGATGTCAAAATATCACTATTTGCACATGATATGATAGTATACTTAAGTAACCCTGAAGTGTCTACCAGAGAACTCCTAAACCTGATAAACAACTTCAGCAAAGTGGTTGGATATAAATCAACTCAAACAAATCAGTAGCCTCCCTCTACTCGAAGGATAAACAGGCTGAGAAAAAAATTAGGGAAATGACAGCCTTCACAATAGTCACAAATAATACAAAATACCTTGGTGTGAATCTAACCAAGCAAGTGAAAGATCTGTATGACAAGAACGTCAAGTCCCTGAAGAAGGAAATTGAAGAAGATCTCAGAAGATGGAAAGATCTCCCATGCTCATGGATTGGCAAGATTAATATAATAAAAAAATGACCATCTTTCCAAAAGTGATCTACAGATTCAATGCAATCCCCATTAATATTCCAACTCAACCCTTCATAGAGATAGAAAGAGAAATTTGGACATTCATTTGAAATAAGAAAAAAAAAAAAACTCAGGATATCGAGAACTATTATCAACAATAAAGAACTTCTGGGGGAATCACCATCCCTGAACTCAAATTGTACTATAGAGCAATAGTGATAAAAACTGCATGGTATTAGTACAGAGACAGGCAGGAAGATCAATGGAATAGAATTGAAGACCCATAAATGAACCCACACACCTATGGTCACTTGATCTTTGACAGAGGAGCTGAAACTGTCCAATGGTAAAAGGACAGCATTTTCAACACATGGTGCTGGTTCAACTGGAGGTCACCATGTAGAAGAATGCAAATCGATCCATTCTTATCGCCTTGTAAAAAGCTCAAGTCCAAGTGGATAAAGGACCTTCACATAAAACCAGATACATTGAAATTAATAGAAGAGAAGATGGGGAAGACCATCAAAAACCTGGGCACAGGAGAAAAGTTCCTGAACAGAACACCAATGGCTTATGCTTTAAGTCCAAGAATTGACAAATGGGACCTCATAAAATTGCAAAGCTTCAATAAGGCAAACTACACTGTTAATAGGACAAAATGGCAATCAACACATTGGGAAAAGATCTTTAACAATCCTACATCTGATAAAGGGCTAATATCCAATATATACAAAGAACTCAAGAAATCAGACTCCAGACAACCAAATAACCCTATTAAAAACCAGATCTAAACAAAGAATTTTCAACTGGGAAAACTCGAATGGCTGAGAAACACCTAAAGTAATGTTTAACATCCTTAGTCATCAGGGAAATGCAAATCAAGACAACCCTGAGATTCCACCTCACACCAGTCAGAATGGCTAAGATCAAAAACACAGGTGATAGCAGATGCCTGTGAGGATGTGAAGAAATAGGAACACTCCTCCATTGTTGGTTGGATTGCAAGGTGGTACAACCACTCTAGAAATCAGTCTGGCAGTTCCTCAGAAAATTGGACATAGCATTACCTGAGAACCCAGCTATACCACTCCTGGGCATATACCCAGAAGATGCTCCAACATATAACAAGGGAACATGCTCCACTATGTTCATATCATCCTTATTTATAAGAGCTAGAATTTGGAAAGAATCCAGATGTCCTTCAACCAAGGAATGGATACAGAAAATGTGGTACATTTACATAATGGAATATTACTCAGTTATTAAAGACAATTAATTCAAGAAATTCTTAGGCAAATGGATGGAACTAGCAAATATCATGCTTAGTGAGGTAACCTAATCACAAAAGAACACACATGGTATGCACTCACTGTTAATTGGATATTAGCCCAAGAGCTTGAAATGCCCAAAATACAACTCACAGACCATATGAAGCTCATGAAGAAGGAAGTCCAAAGTGTGGATGCTTTGGCCATTCTTAGAAGGAGTAACAAAATACTCATGGGAGCAAATATGGAGACAAGGCATGGGACAGAAACTGAATGAGGGTTCATCTGGAGACTGCTCCACCTGGGTATCCATCCCATGTGAGTCACCAAATGTAGACGCTGATGTGGATGCCAGGAAGTACATGCTGACAGGAGCCTGATATAGCTGTCTCCTTAGAGGTCTGCCAGACCCTGACATATACAAAGGTTGATACCCACACCTAACCATTGAACTGACCATGGGGTTCCCAATGGAGGAGTGAGAGAGAAAAGTGAAGGAGCTGAAAGGGTTTGTGGCCACATGGGGAGAGCAACAATACCAACCAACCAGAGCTCCCAGGCTCTAAACCACCATCCTGAGAGCACACAGGGAGAGATACATGGCTCCAGCTGTATATGTAGGGGAGGATGGCATTGTTGGGCATATGTAGGAGAGGAAGTACATGGTCTAGTGAAGCCTGGATGCCCCAGTGTGGGGGAATTTGTGGGTAGGGAGGTGGGAGTGGGCAGATGGGTGAGGGCACATCCTCATAGAAGCAGGAGGAGGGTTGATGATATATGGTGTTCCTTGGTGGAGGGGAAATATGGAAAGGGGATCACATCTAAAATGTAAATAAAATATCCAATAAAAAAGAGAATTATATAAAATGAGACTTAAGGTTTAGTATCTGATATCACAAAAAAAGCAAAGTTCCTACAAAGCAACAATTTGGTAACCATAGCAACATTGCAGATAGCACAAAATGACTCATTTTTATCCAGTGCAGGTTTATAGAATTTTATCATCTTGACTGTGACAGTATATACTACCTTTGTTGGTCTTCTGTGATGTCCTAATATTATTAGCTAGACCCAAGTGCTCATTATTTATCAATCAAACATTTTAGACCTTTAAACATACATTTAAAATTAAGGTAAAATATTTTAACAGTTAATCATGGTATCCATAAATTACAGAACAGATATTGTTTTTTGTTGAGATTTGTTGAGATTCTTATTTTAATAATAATTGAAACATTATTTGCTTGAGTGAGAAAATTTAATTATAATACTACAATAAGAGGACTTTCCAAAATAAAATGTGCCTGGTAAAAAGCAGACAACATTCTGATATAATTAGATAAAGAGTTGAGAATTAAAATTATCCCTGGAGATGTGATGGGAAGAAATCAACAGTGGGCATCATTAACAATTCTCAAGGTAGACTCTATATGAATGAAGGTTTAGTATTTCATTTAGATGTTTTTAAAATGTGGTGAAAAATAGTCGACTACAAGACCTTGTACACCTCAGGACATCTAAACTTTAAGCCATAGTATATCTAAATATACACACTTGATTGAACTCAATTAATGTGACTTACTAAAAAGAGGAGGAAAGAAACAAAGAAACAAAGAAACAAACAAACAAACAAAAAAAAAAAACAAAGAAAGAAAGTTAGTTAGTTAAGTGTGTCTTATTATCTGAACCTGACAAAACATACCTGTGATTTTAGTACCCAGAGCAAAAGGCAACAGATTCAAACCTTCTGGGCCAGCCT
Organism: Arvicanthis niloticus; assembly: GCF_011762505.2. Lineage (NCBI taxonomy): Eukaryota > Metazoa > Chordata > Mammalia > Rodentia > Muridae > Arvicanthis > Arvicanthis niloticus. The sequence continues at coordinate 75,470,187 of NC_047668.1, read as the reverse complement.
TGGCTTCATGAAATTTCTCGACTTAACCTTTATAACACACCTTCCAGAAAAACATCTTTCTCTAACACATACTTTGAATGAGAAAACAAAACAAAATATAATATATAGGGGAACTAAACTTACAGCAGGAATATTAAAACCTATAATTTTGTGTAGAATAACTTTGGGGTTTGGGTTTTAACTAATACAGAGATTTTTTATATGATCTTTATATCAACTTTTCTTTTAAGTAGTCTACTGGGGAGTATATAACAAATATATATTGGTGGTTTAGTTAATGGGAAATCATAAGCAAAGGTATTTACCCAAATACTTTAAAAATGTTTTAAATACTTGAACCAAAATTTACATTTAGGCACACCTAAACAATGAGGATAAAACCAGAGATAGTTGGTAGAAAAGAAAATGTCAAAATTAATTTAAAATTTCTGAATATATATTGTTAACAGATCTCATGCACTATTTCTTTGCAATAAAGCAATACAATGATGGTTTGAATAAAATTCTTGAAGATTTATATTTCAAACATTTAAAAAGCAACATTTTAATTTCTGTTTAGGTAAATATCTGCAGTATCTTAAAAACTGTATGGTAGCATGGAAAGTTACTCTACAGGAAATAAATAAAATAGTAATTCATATGATTTGAGACATGAGAAATTTTAAACAGATCAAGAAACAAAAAGAAAAGATAAGAAAGAATTTCAAATATTTCAAAAGCCCAAGGGAAGTAATTTGCTCCTTGACAACAAGTGGTATTATAACAATCTGTGTTCTATGAATAGTCATCTGAGTGGCTGGTGGAAGTGTTTGTATGAGAAAAACAATATGTCCATCTCAGTGATAGGAGCCCACTAAGAAGTCAGTCATGAGGCATTTGTTCACATTCTGCCTGGTTCATTGAAAATGTCCTTTAATGACACCCTTATCTTACTTATTTTGTCTCTAATAATATCCATACTAAAGTTTGGAAAATATAAGGTATGAAATGCACAAGGAATATATTAGAAATATGAAACCCACCCTCTCAGTGTGGATAAAGTTGAATTAGTCATTAATGAAGATGAGAACTAATTCAAAGATTCTGAAATTCCCTTGTTTATTAGTCTCATTCTAAAGTTGTTAGTACAAAGACTCTCATGCCAAATTGTGAAATAGTTCTTTATCATTCTTTTCCAAGAAAACAGAACAAAAGGCACCTTCAAGGAAAGTAGAAAAGGTACAGTTGTTAAGCAGAAGCAATAACATTTTTATTTACTTGGACAATAAATAATGTATTAGTCACTATCTCTCCTCTGTCCTCTCAATCCTGTAAGGCCAGGATAGTAGCATATGTGACTGAACAGTATTAGAGTGTACCCTGAAAAACTTTTAAGACTGGGCAGGATGCACTCACTGGGAGAATTCTTGCACAGGATACACCAGGATGTGAATTCGATATCACTCCTACAAAATACAACAGTGTCAGGGGTGTTAAGAGGGGGCATTTACTGCTTTTGTGTTTGCCTTGCAGGCCTCCATGACAGTTTTCAGGCCTGAAACATTTCTCAGAGAAAATGGCACATTCTCCCTAAACATTAAAACAACAAAAAATAAAAACACACACAAAACGTTCAGTAATAAACCTGACCATGTCAGTTCCATACCGTCACTCATGTAGAAAGCTGGCTAGACATGTAGTATACTTCCAGAACTCCTGCATGGCTATGGAAGTCAGATAGGAGAATTCTCTGATAGCTCCTTGCACAGAAGCAGGTACAAGAAACACCCTGCTTCTAAGAAGGTGCTATGTCCTGTAAGTTGTCCTCTACCATCCCCACAAACACTGTTCAAATTATACTTTTCTGGTGCTGTGCTAAACATGGACCAAATGAAACTTGAGAAATAATTTGTTTACAGGGTCTCCTTAGCTTATATATCTCTATCACATTCCATCAGTGAGGGAAGCCAAGGCACAAGTTTAATGTCCAAAACTTGAAGCAGAAACCATGGACCAGGTTGCTCCACCTGGCTTGCTCAGCTTCCCTTCTCATGTGGATTAGGACCTCCTGCCTAGAGATGGCACCTTCCAAAGTGAGGTGGACTCTCCTATATCTATTAGCTATAAAGGAAATGCTCCAAAGATATGCTTACACACCAATCTGATGGAGGTAATTCTTCAAGTGAGAGGGACAAAGGGATTGAGTGATTCAGGAAAGGAGGGAGAAAGAAGCAGGGGAGGGGAGGGGAGGAGAAAGGAAAAGAGGAGAGACTTGCATAGTTGGATAGCAAGCACCATTACCCACTGAATCCTCATGCTGCACCAAATTGTACCCAGCATAAAGAAAAAGTGCTGAAGTCATTTTTAATTTGTGCTTTGGATAGAACCTAGAGCTTTAATCTGTTTAGTAAAACATTAGAATATAGCACATTCATAAATATGGTAGTTTGCTTCTTAGAAGAGTTTATAATTCTAGCCCAGGAAATTCTTTAGTTCAGTGAAGTAAAACCTTCTATCCAAGAAAATAGTATGTCAGTAAGTATTGATCCTTTAGGTAAATTGATAATGATTTATAGAATTTCTGATACTTTTGTCTGTTAGTAGTAAACAAAGAAGTAGGCCATGTGAACAGTGATAGGATGACAAGGAGAGAGAACTCAAATACTGTCATTACAGACAGCAGAGACAGCGAAGTGGGGGTTGCAATCAATACTATGCAGCCTTCTAGAAGGGCTGCTTCATTTACCAGATTGATCATGAAGTTCAGGGCATCTGATCAGCTACAAAAGCCACATCTGTCCTTATTTTCTTCTTTTTATAGTGAATATGAATGGAAGTATTTGTGTTTGTTCTTAAACACATATAATTATTTAATTGTGCAATTTGATGTAGTTTGAAGATATTACTGGTCTTGTTTAGCACTGTAACATTTGAAACATTCCCAAATGTTGAAGAGATAGAATATTTATATAGACAAATACTAATCAAAGTAAGTGATGGATTTTTAAAATTCTTCTAAACCAATAATTTATCTTGAGCCTATACTTGGATAATATGTACTATAGTTTAGTGAAGCCCAAGATCTCCTTGTGTTGTAGCTAAGGTTCATTTTGTCCTTAAAATCTGATCCTCCTGCCTCTACTGGGATCATATGTCCTATTATGTCTAGTTTATGTGATGGTGGGACCCAGCCCTCAGTCTTTTATATGCTAGGCAACCATTCTACCAATTGGGCTACAACCCCAGGTCAAAGTTTTACTTTTATATAAACGTGTTATGAAAAATTTATGGTGGGAAAGAACTGTCAGAACATTTTATCTTTTTCTTTTTCATTAATTATCCCATTACTCTAATGAATGCTACAACATCGTCTCTGTGCTAGGAAGACGATAGAGGCATATGATATGAATAAAAAATCCGTGACAGGCACAGAATGTCATACTGTTGGAGCAAACAGGCAAATACACGACTATATGAGATTCCATCATCTAGTACTTTATAGAACTGATGGTGACAGCAGGGAGGGTTGCTATTTCTGATCATGTGCATAGTCTGTGTACAAAGGTGACATTTGAACAGGGATGAAAATGAAGTAGGAAAATGGAAAATGACAATATCTTGAGAAAAAACCATGCACAGGGAATGGCGAGTGAAAAGGTCCTAGTGCAGAACATGACATGGGATGCTCTCGTTAGACAATAAAGGCTTAAATATCAAAAACAAATTTAGGTAGAAGTTGTGATCTTTCTTACAGTAAAATGTCATTACTTACAAATTGGCAACCCAGCAAGCAGTATCACGTAGGGTGAGTAGTGTCAAATTCTTTACATCAAGTATGGTAGATCATTAATCACTCCCAGCATATGACATTTCTCTTACTCACAAAACAATACACATTAGTGCAAGTTTCACTTGGTTCCATCACAGAGAAAACTATAATTATCATTACCTGGAGACAAAGTCACTTAGTCATTCAAGGAGTTACCAAGGGCACGAGTTTAGTGACTGCAATTGTCTGATATTTCAAAACTATCTTTTTGGGTTTTAAGATAGAAACATGCAGGCCTGGGCTGTCCTTAAGTTCACTGTAGAGTCAAGGTTGGCTGTGAACATGTGATGCTCTTGCCTCTACCTCTAATGTTAGAGGCATGCTTATCTTTACAAAACTATCTCAAAGTGTAATTCTTAAACCACTGAGAACACATGAACAGCAAAGCTCTGCTGATCCTAGGATCACATCATAAATCACTGTTTATGATTGTTCTACATGTAAAATATGGGCATATGACATACACATCTTAGTGCATAACATACATGTGTCATCTCGTTACTGATCACACCAGCCAAAAATATGTGTCACGTGCAGTATGTCACTCACTTAGTGTTTCCTTCAACAACTCAATATTCAGATGTATAAAGTGAAATTAGGCGACATATCCCAAACATTATTAGTAGTTGCAGGGTCTACTGGGGTTATATTCTGGGAAAGGTCTGCACAGGGTAGAGGTCATAGAGGAGAAGGAGTGAAGTGGAGACTTTTAGTTCTTTGGAAAGTTAGTTATGTAAAATGATGTTTTGCTGGGGCACACAGGTGAAAGGATGTCTTATTAAAGCAAACACGTGAAAGACTGTTTGCCTGAAGCAGACATAGGTAAAAGGATGTTTGGATATAGCAGACACATGAAAGTATGCTTGATAAAGGAATATAAATGTGACCCCACAGACAGTGGGAGACGAGCACTGAGCTTTAGCTTGGTTTGCTCTGCCTTGCTATTCTTTGCTAAAAACATGCATGTATTGTTTCACCTTACAAGCATTGTTGAGCTCAACTTGTGATAACACTGCCATTGAGAGAGACTCACTCCAGAACTACTTTGGAGGTTTCTGCAGGAGGTTGCCACTTTTGCAGCCTCCCCTCAGGCCAGTTGGTGAGCCAGGTGGTTTCTTTAGGATTGAACTTGCAGTTGCCTGGTTTGTGCCTGGTGTCTGCTTGCTGAAGGACTTAACTGAATTATGTTTGGTGTTTGCTATGGGACTGAACTGGTGCCAAAGAAGATCAATATTTCCCCCATAAAACTATTGCTGAATAGATTCACTTTCCCCATATCCTAGTAACTTTTCTCTTCTATTACCTCTGGGTCGTGGGCTAGAGGAAAGGTTGAACCCTTATTAAAAGTAGGCTGCAAAAAAATTCATGCCTACACAGGAGTTATTGGAACTTGGCTATTTTTTCCCAGACAGTAATCCATTTAGTTAACAGTTTGCTATATGGTGATGGAGAGATGTTCTTATCTGTACAGCTCCTTAATGTACCTCTTAGGAGTTAACATCCTTTGCTTCCAAAAGGACCCAGTAGATACATATGTGTTTACAGTATCTTTGTATAAATGCCTCAACAGAGGAATGTGTTTCATCAACTTCTATAAGTACATTCAAACACATTTTAATAAATATACTACTGAAATTCTTTGCAGTTACTGATAGCCTGCTAATTCCAACAACAAATGAGTATTTAATAGTTAAGTCTGTGGTATTTAGACACTATAAGATATTGCCCATAATGAAGCTTTTGATATTTGTGTGAAATTTTGTGTATATGTATGAATGATGTATGTGTAGTGTATGTGGAGGAGGGAGTCGTGAGTCTGTGTGCTTGAGTAAATGCAAAGGAGAGAAGGTATTAGGTATTCTGGTGTATTACTCTCTGCTTTACTCCTTTGGGCTCTTCCTGCACCAGGTCAAGTTTTTCAGCTCATTTGGCAGCCAGAAAGTGATAGTAAATCTGCCTCTGAGCTGCAAGGTGTAAGGCTGACCTTGCTTGTTAGACAGATGCTCATTATCAGCCAGGGCTCTTCTAACCTGGCTGATCTACTGCCCCTCCTGTGGAATTTCTGAGGAGAACTAAGTACATTTCCTACAGCATTTGCTTCTCCATGCCATTTAATTTTAAAGAAGTAACAGGTGTTTCTTAGAAGCTGTCATTACAAGTATTCTGATATCACATAAGTATTAAGATCAATGCTTTGGTATAAAACACATTGTAATTAGATTAATAATTTGATCTTTGATTAGGTAGTAAAGTATTGTACTTATTAGTAACACAAGTATAAGGTCAAGAAACAAATTCCCTAAGAAGTAGTGAATTTGGTAAATACCGGCAGTTCTGTCAGTGACAGGATACATGCAGTGGTTCATGTTTCCAATGCTTTCAGCACTACATATTACTAAAATCTTGAATCCCAAAGTTTGATGTGATGGTAAGATAATTATGACTGTCTTTGAGCAAAAAATTTAAATATAATCATAGAACATTTCAACATTTTTTCCTTCTATTGAATCTTGGAACTTAGGTTTCTATACATTTTTATATCAACAGAAATATTTGGTTAGCATGTTTTTTAGGTATAGTTGGATAATAACAGGCAGCCCTTCAGCATACAAATTTATTTTGTAAGGTCAAAGTCTTGTTGAATGTGATAGATATTTACCATTTCAGTCCATAAAGATTAACACAGACAATAAAAATGTAATAATATAATGGGCTCCCTATGTAGTTATAGTATATAACTTACCTAGAAATAAATCAAGTGCAACTCATCAAAAAAGGAGATTTGTATATTTTAGAATATCCTACAAGAGATTATCATCTGAATAATACTGTTCTTTTTCAATTAATTGAAAATTTAACAAAAGAAGTTTTCAGAGGTAAATTGTAATACCATGGTAAACTTTCACTCTTTAGAACTAATTGTTTCATGATGAGAATATATTATTCACAGAAAGGTGGAATTATCTTGTTGTTCATTCAGGTTATTACTTCATCTTATATAAAAACCACAATTAAAGGTAAATAACACTGCTTTTCAGATATCACTGCCGAAAGCCAGTAAGTCAAACATTGTGACTTAAATAGAGTTTGCACCACCACAAGCAAACATCTGCAAGAGTCAATAACAAATTATCCCCTCACTTTCTTGCCACCCAGTTCAATGGAAATTTCTGTACATCCTGCACTCCTTAAGAGGGATTCATGATCCTAAAATACAGCAGATTGATTTCACATAAATCACAAACACAAGACAAAATTTTATGGGGTATTTGAGAATTGAATTTTAAAAAACGTTTCAAATGGGCAGAGGTGATAATTCCAAATTAATCTTTTATTTAACTAACAGGAAAGCACTTCCATAACACTTGGTCAGTCTATCTATCTATCCATCTATCTATCTATCTATCTATCTATCTATCTATCTATATATCCATCTTATTTCTGCAAGGCAATTGGTGACAACTGATGACTTTATTGCAGGCAAGTTGCTTCTCTAGTTGGGAATGTTGCCTCCTTTAAAATAAACAGGTTTTATGAGAGGTCTAGTTAACATAAGGAAACTTGATATATGAAGGCGCATCATGTGAGTTAAGAGGACTAAATTGACTGAAATGGTAAGCTGAGTGACATGGTAGCTGCTCAGTAAATTATCTATGATCTTGCTACTTCTTCTTTTATTGGATATTTTATTTATTCACATTTCAATTGTTATACGCTTTTCCTCCATACCCCTGCTCCCCCACCCACCTCCCCGCCTTGACATTCCCCTACACTGGGGCATCCAGCCTTCACAGGACCAAGGGCCTTTCCTTCCACTGTTGCTCGACAAGGCCATCTTCTGCTACATATGTGGCTGGAGTCAAGGGTCACTCCACATATACTCGTGGGTTGGTGGTTTAGTCCCTGGGAGCTCTGGGGGTTCTGGTTGGTTGATATTGTTGTTGTTCTTATTGGTTGCAAACCCCTTCATCTCCTTCAGTCCTTTCTCCAACTCCTCCACTTTTGTGACTGGGTTACTTCACTCAGGATGATATTTTCTAATTCTATCAATTTGTATAAGAATTTCATGAATTCATTGTTTTTAATAGCTGAGTAGTACTCCCTACTTCTAACACAGAGAAAATTTTACCACCTAAGCACAGATCCTGTAAAAGTCACCCTGAACCTTCTCTCCAAAATTTGTCCTCATTAGACTCTCAGTCAACTGACTGAGTTTTCCTTTAGGTATAGAATTATTGTGAGTACTAGGGGATAGAGAGACTTGATAATGATATGCTTGATGATAACAATATCATGACATAGATTAAATAAATATATTGATAAAATCCATAATATACATTACTTAAAGAAATAAAGAACAGGTACAAAGAAAGCTGTGTTTGGATATACATGTCATCATATAAAGCCAAAAATGAAACTCATAGTGAGATTCTGTCGATATAAAAGGAAGAGTAATTTATAGTGACGAGAGACATGGAAGTGATTAGCCTGATAGAGGAAAGAAGAAAGAACAGACTGTAGACAAAGGGGTGCAAAAGATCTATTGGCACTAGGAAATTTCCCTCCCTCTACTACACTACATTGTTACTTTAAAAGCACATACAAAAAAATCACACAGCTCAAATTAAAAAATGTCTACTGTACTGTTTGCTCTAGAATATTTTCTTCCATGAATTTGATGGTAACATGAAAAGAAGACAACCATGGATAAGAAGTCCAGTTGACAGGACATCTTTTTACTGTAGTTTTTCCTGGAAAACTACACAAGTCACAATGTAACGTCAGCTGTTGCTTGATTAGCATTAGGTTTAACAATTTTTGCAGAGTTGGAAATAAATTCCTTCTATTAAGGTGCAATTGCTTTTGGTCATAATCCTGAAATATCTTAGCAACTTGGTGTAAAACTCTTCTATCTTCTCTCAGTTCTTTCATCTTTACTCTAGCTCTCTTCTGTTTTTCTATTCAGTTCTTTTTTCTTAGGACTGGCCATTTCAGAGACATTTTCTTACTGCCTTTGATGTAACTTGGGGATTTTAACTAGCTTCATTGTTTTAAATGTGAACAATTGCTACTTCTACTGGATCCCTTTAAAATTAATTCATGAAAGGTAGATGTCTCACTTCATATTCCTAAAATGGATAGGTGTTTCAAAGTTTTTGTTTTATAAATGATCTACATGTGTTTCTAAATATCACACATTTCTTTTTAAGTGTAAATATAAAAAATAAAGTGGTGGCATATGGTTCTTGGGAATAAAAAAATAAAATGTGCAGTTTTCTTGCTATTATTCAATTTTGGTTTAATCTTCTTTGTGAAGACACAAATTGCCATACCTAAAAATCTGAATTTGTCAATGAAACATACTGTTTAATGTAAAATTATTATTATGTAATTTCCTATAAAACACTATTTTAAAGCATATTTTGGTTTTAATAAATAAGGCAACAGTCATTATATTGTAAATAGTACAGTTGAAACTTTTTAAAACCAGAAAATATAAAATAATTTTCATAAAAGCTTTCTGTTCAATATATCAAGTGGTAGAAGATATCCTCAGTTTTGACTATGGAGCCTTTTATTAGAAGAATGTTCTAGATTCTTGAGAATAGAGCAAAAATTATTTTCCAATAAAGATAATTCAAACAAATACCTGTCAAATTGTAAGTTTAGACTTCTGATGTCAGAGACAGTTTCAGAAGTAGGTGATATTTTCTCCCATGTATATTCAAAAGTACTACTCAGGAAATACATAAATAATGAAGATTAAATTGTAGACACCAACATAAGTGAAACACTTTCTGATACACTATGATACATTTTAATGAAGAGTTTCCACATACTTCTAAGCCGACAGAGCACAGGCATGGAGCCCTGGTCCCATGTCAGTAAATTTAAAGAGCAAGATGTTGTTGTAATTTCTAAAGTGTTTGTGGTTAGAATATCCATGATAGTATAACACACACACACACACACACACACACACACACACACACACACACACACATCAAACAATACAGAAGAGTGGCAATGTTAAATAAGTATGTGATAAAGAAAGCAAAGCAGTGTGAGTCTTTAAAGTTGGGTATTCTATTGCATGGTGTTGCTTAACTCCCAGCATCTCATATGCCACATGTCGAGGCCTACTTCCTTTTTCTTTTCTTTTTTTCTTTTCTTTTTCTTTTTTTTTTTTTTTTGACAGGGTTTCTCTGTGTAGCCCTGGCTGTCCTGGAACTCACTGTGTAGACCAGGCTGGCCTCGAACTCAGAAACCCACCTGCCTCTGCCTCCCAAGTGCTGGGACTAAAGGTGTGTGCCACCACTGCCCGGCTGGCCTACTTCCTTTTTAACTTAGAATTATTAGAAGACTTACTAGCAGTTGACAGTCTTGTATAAGAAAAATATGAGACCCCTGAGGTAGAATTGACCTGAAAGTTTCCTTCCTGAGGACTAACTTTTATAACACCTGAAAGCTTCATGCAATCTTCCAAAGGACAGATATAATCCAGAGACCTACCCATGAGCCATAATAATGACCAGCATGGCACAATAACTGTAAGAGTGTTGTAGTAGACCACACACACACACACACACACACACACACACACACACACATTCATTTTGGCAGTAACCAACAGCTATCTAATTCAACTTAAGACCCATTGAGACCAACTCAACAAGTGGGAAATTATGCTTGGTACTGAAAATCTAGGCAATAATTCGGAGCCAGAGTAAACATGTTAATTAGAACATTTTAAATTAAAATACTTTTTGAAATTCTATACATAAATACTATACATTATTCTGCCTCTTCCAATTTCTTTCATAACCCCCTGACTTCCTTTCAAATTTGTAATCTCTTTCTGTTGAGAGACCCTGTGACATTTTTCCCTTGTATGTTAGTAGGTCAACTATTATTAGTGTGCAGAACTCTCATTCATTATTAGCAGGACTACAAACTGGTGGAGCACTATGAAAACAAGTTTTGGGATTTATAACATAGTCATCATATAACCCAGATATACCACTCCTAACCAATATAGCCAATAGCTATGGCATCCATCCTACTCCACAAATACTTATTCATCACTGTCATTTTATTTACAATAGCTCGGAAAGGAAACAAAGTAAATGCTTTCAAATGATGAATACCTAGTGAAAAGTGATACATATGCACAAGGGAATTCTATTCAGCTGTAAGAAAAAGTGAAATCTTAAGTGTACAGTTAAAGGGTGGAACAGGAATATTTACTGAGTGAGGTAACCCACCCCCAGAAACATAAACATCGTGTATTCTCTCATTTGACTAACCTAGCTCTAGGGTTTTGGTGTAATAACCTGGAGTAACTGCAGAAACTATGAAAGAAGGGCAATGGTGGAAGGATGAGCTCCAGAAAAGGTACAGTAGGACTCTGGTGCTAAGATGAGGTCATAGGGCAATAGGGAAAACAGAGATGGAAGGAGGGAATCATTAACACAAAGTGAAACATTTTCTGTTTCTTTAAAATCACACACACACACACACACATATATATATATATATATATGTGTGTGTGTGTGTGTGTGTGTGTGTGTATACACACACATATATATACATATACAAACACATACAATTGAAGTAACAATGATAACGCTTTCCCTAGAGCCATATATTATCGATGAAAAGTGTTCTTGCTTGACTCATGAAATCCTCCTTTGGTCAGGGCAGTTGAAGTGACTCCCAACATAATATAGGTTATTGCTCTTGTTTTCTATTGCATCCAGAACTTGCAGGTAAGATCTTTTTGGAAAAGATATCACATCCTGCAGTCAAAGAATTTGAAAACATCTAGCTGGAAGAAAGAAACTTGTAATTGTCCTCCTGGAGACAGATCTCATAATATTTGAAGGTGGTATGCAGGCTGCAAAGATCACAAAATCAATCAACATTCCTACCCTCTGGTGAACCCTACGAACCCGTACGTGGCCACCATGGCAAGATATCTCCAAGGTACAACAATGGCTCTTGTATTTTGGATTGCAACTAATAACCCATTTGATTGTGTTTTCGGCCTGCTCGTGTCTACAGCTGTAAAGCCATCCATTAAGCTGTGGATGCTGAGATAATGAACCCTAGAGGAGAATGTATTTCTACCATGTTCCTGAGGCAGTATAATTCCTAACAATATTCAAAATGCCTCTCTTCAAACCCACAGCTGAGTGTGCATCTCACTCCTCATCAAAGAAGATTCTTTATGCAGACGATATTGAAGAGTCCGAAACTAGTCAAAACATAGAAAACAACTGATCTTGCTGTTGATCCCTAACTTATCCATCTATGATGCAATGCCTACATCTAAGGCATGGGGATCATAACAGAAATGGTATCAGAGATATTGGGACAGGCAGGGGACAAAGACACCTTCTGAGAGAGCCTTCTCTATATGACAGGGATACTGCATTCACATAATCTCAAAAATACAGAATGGGTTTTAAAACTTAAAAAGTGAAATTCTGACCACAAGAGGTCTCTTTCAAAGAGATGCTGACATTTTTTTTCTAATATTTTGCTGAATGCAGTAAAGGAAATATGAATAGGGCAGGGGGTGCAGCATAAGCCTTACAAGCCATTTCTATGTTCTTGCTTACAGTATTCTCTGATATTACTTTATGTAAGAGGTATTATATAACCTTATATCTGACAGAATTAAGTGAAACATACAAATTATACAGTTTAAAAAACATAAATGTCAGCTTTCTAAAGCCATCCACATCAAAGCAATCAGCAGGAGACTTTGAACACAGTGAAGCAATATGCCAAGGATTGTAAGATTTGTAAGAGATGTATATGATTTTAGACACAAGGGAATCAAAAAAAAAAAAACCCATGTGCTGAATGGAGGAGCAAAAGATCTTTTAAAAGGGAGGAGTGTTTTTACATATATTAAAAAAAACTAATAATAAGGTGGGAGTATAGCACACACTTTTAATCCCAGCACTTGGGAGGCAGACACAGGCAGATATCCCGTCATTCAAGGCCAACCTGAACACACAGCAACTTCCAAAATGGCCAGGGATATGTAAAAAGATCATTTAAAAAATAAGAACTTAATCCATGTAATAAACAGAATGCTGGCAATGCAAATAAAAGAAAACAGCATGTTTCCATGGCAACTAAGAAAAATCTTTGTGAATCTCAGTTTCCTCTTAGGTGGCAGAAATCAGTGTAGTCCATGGACAACAATGGATTTGCAAACACATAACTGACTCATATTATTTTATTTCACTCTTTTTTATACCTTACACTGAATTGTATCCCAACTCTCTAAAGCATTGTCTAAACTCACATGTAAAGGACATTTATCCTAAAATCCCATCTTTCTACGTAGAGTCAGCCTCCAGTTAATGTCATTATTCTGTGTTACTTTTATGTGCATTAAAATAATGCAGTTGTTATTATCAAGTCAATTCTTTAACTTACTTAGACATAAAATGTTAATTGTGACATCTCAGGTGAGAAGGAGAGTACTACTAACATAATTGGACATAAGCCTGGTTTATGTTTCACTGAAGATTACAGGTGAAATCAAATTCCTGTGATAGGCAATAGGGGACCATTGAGCATTGTAAGCAAGGACATTGTGCATAAGCAGAAAATCTGAGCCCTAGAGTAGATGAAGCAGTTAATGTAGCTGAGAGGAGTGACATAAGCTAAGAATGAGATGACAAAGACCACTTGGGACAGACTGAAACCACCACAGTTGAAAAGTGACTTTTTGCCTAAGTATCAAAAGGATGAAGTCCTACAGAATCACTTGACTCTCTACTGCAACATTCTGCTGGGGTCAACCTCATATCAAATCTAAACCTTGTTTCATCTTCCCACATAATCTCTCTACACCATGTGAGCTTTCTTCGTGCTACCATTTTACTAACTTGATATTTGTTTTCTCTCATAAACATACGGTTCATAGGTATGTACTATGATTCCAGTCATAAGTAATCTCAGGTTCCCTGAATCATAGGAAAAAAAGTTGCACTAAAATTTGTATTGATTAAATTTTAGTGAATTATCAAAAAAATAATGAAACATGAAAATCTTTGTTTCGTGTCAATTGCTTAGTGGTCACACAAATTAATATGCAATTCTAACTTCATTAAGAGACACAAAATAAATTTTATAATCTCAAAGAAAAGCTCAATGAGGTTTTAATAGCACAGCACATTCTTAACAAATTAAAATTTAGACGATTTCTACACTTTGGACAAAAACAGATCAGGCAACAATTCACAGAAATTCCAGCTATCTACACTTCCTTCAGGGAGTATGAATTATAACAATCTTACTGTCAATTCGTACTCATTGGAATCATTTCCTTTCAGGACTTATAAGTATGTACAGAATGACTGCATCTGTCATTGTAGTATACTTCATAGAAGATGGAGATGTCAAGGAATGGATTAACCTATTGACCCATGTGAGTCTCTAACAGGAAATTTGAGCCATTAGATTTGGAAAGCTTCAATAAGAGTACATGCTTTCCCCCATGTATGCGGCCTTACTTCAGCTGACTACCAGAATGCATAACCTTCTTAGTTCCAAATGAGCTCTGAAGCCCTATCATTGCACTTACAAAGAATGAGAAACTGTCTTTAAAAGATGAGGAAAAGCAGTAAAATCAGTTCACTCTCAGCAATATCCATTATACTGAAACATTGATTCGTTTTGCTTATAAGAGACATTAAAATAAAAATGGACATGGTTTTAAGATGCTGAATCACATTTAGACTTAGGAACAAAAGAAGAATAAAAATAAGTTTTCTCAGGAACAAAAGGACAAGAACAACACAAAAATGTCATAAATATTAATGAGCTATATCTATACACAAAGTCATATTCTCAAAAAGAAGGATTTTCATAACTCCAGCTTGGAAATCATGCTAACTTATTTTGGGAAATATTCATCTAAACACTCAACATCCATTAATTTTATTGTCTGATTAAATTTGTTAAACAGTGATTTTTGAGAATGTGTATCTAAGTGTTAAGACATAGTACACCTTGTGAGTTCATTTCAGTGATGGCAGAAAGCTCATACCCAGTGCTGGATGTTTTCTGCTGGCACCCTAGGAACACCACCAGTTCTGACCTTGATGTTCACTCATGTAGCATTTGGGAGCATTGCTGTCTTGGTGATCTTTTCTCATGTGCCAAATGTAGTCAACCACTGTTACCTATTCTCTCTGTAATTTGCTATAAGATGATAAGGGAGAGCCTTTAAGCTGAAAGTTAGCCAGGCACATACTAGTCATGTCAGTTGAGATACTGGGACAGGCGACCGTGTGATCAAGGCCAGTCAAGAATACATAGCAAATCCTAGGACTGTTTGGGCTATGTACTGAGACACTTTTAAACCAAACCAAACCAAACCAAACCAAACCAAACCAAACCAAACCAAACCAAACCAAACCAAACCAAACCAAATCAAATAAAACAGACAGGAACAATAACAACAAAAATAAAGACATACTTGCATAGAAATGTAATGTTTAATTATACAGCCTTGCCTTGTTTGGAATTACTAGAAGAGTGAATAGTATCATAGATAAAAATCAAAAGCCAGTGTGCTGAAGGAAAAAAAATCACAACAATATCACTACATGTAGAGGTCTGCCAGAGCCTGACATATACAGAGGTGGATGCTCACAGCTAACCATTGAGCTGGAGTTCCCAATGGAGGAGTGAGAAAGAAGACTGAAGGAGCCGAAAGGGTTTGTGGCCCCATGGCAAGAGCAACAATCAACCAGAACTCCCAGGGTCTAAAACACCAGTCTGGGAGACATAGGGAGAGATTCATGGCTCCAGCTCTATATGTCTATTGTTGGGCATAGGTGAGAGAGGAAGTATTTGGTCTAGTGAAGGCTGGATGCCCCAGTGTGGGGGAATTTGTGTGTGGGGAGGTAAGAGTGGGTGGGTGGGTGGGGACACATCCTCATGGAGGCAGGGGGAGGGAGGATAAGATAGGGGGTTCCTGTGTGGGAGGGAAATGGGGAAAGGAAATCACATCTGAAATATATATAAAATATCCAATAAAATAGAAGAAAAAGAAAAAAATACTGAATGTTTTCCCCAAACAGCATAATATAATACAGAAAATATATAAATAGATGGAAAAAAGCTATTTTCTTTTAAAAAATCTAAAAGAATATAAACTAAACTATAAGAAGTTACTGTGATTAGTTTAAAAGACTATTAAAATCATTAAAAAATATTCTCTGCTTTCTAGCTAGTTGACATCCTGACCATCATAACTTCTATTTGACTATTTCATGCTAGTATATTAACTAAAATAATTAACTCTTCAACGTAAATGTTAGACTTATACGAAAGATATTAATGTGACTCAAAACTTAATTTGTAATAATATTTGTTTAAACTGGATATACAAAAAATGTAATTTTTAAAAGGTGTGTGTATATGTATGTGTCTGATGACACTGACATTTAACTTACCATCATAAGAATGCACTTTCTGATAACCCCATGGGCCCTCTGAATCATCAGTTTCTACCAGGTTAGAACTTGACTTAGAATTAAGGATAGAAAAATCACAAATGGAGGTAAAACCATATGAACCTATTTGTATTGTTTGCAGAATAAATGCCTCAAGCCTGGTTGTTTCTCTCGCTTAGTGGCTGGCCTGGTGTTCACTAGTGAATATGTAAAACCTGCCACTCTCAATGTGCCCTAGGCAAAAGCAACTGGGCTGGTGAAGGCCAGAGGTGCTGCTCACCACAGGCCCAAGGGCCCCCCCCCAGGTACTTTGATGGTTAAAATTGAACTTATCTGCTTTACTCCTTTGAAACCATGGGATCTGGAGTGCTTTAATAGAATCAAAAGATTCAAAGGGCAAAGTCTGAAGTGCTGGCTGTAGTTATCAGATTAATGACCACTAACAGTAGTTCTCAAATATTCTGGGAATAAGAGTCCCTTTATACATATACAAAATGGGAGAAAATCTACTATACAAACAGATTAATGGCTATGGAAGGTTAATTTAACTATAACAGGGCTTCCTTCACAGTGGCCCTGGCATGGCTACCCCATTGCCTTGGGCTCCACAGAGAACCACTTAAAACCCATTAACTTTATGTCATCTATGTAATTTAGAATGGAAGAATACAAGTTGTTTTATAACAACAATTTTACTCAAAAAATAAAACAAGTCAGAATACCTCAGCTAACCGCTAGAAAACTGAAAGCATAAGACTACTGGTGTGCAGTTACGTGATCTTGGCAGGTACAGTCTCTGTCTACTATGTCTTATATTTTTTACAAAGCCATCTAGAAACCTCCAGTATTATGCACTCCTAATGTGAATCTTCTGCTTTGTGAAAAGAGAGGAGGGTGAAATGGCTTCCTTAAGTAGACAGCGGTGAATGTGGAAACACAGACGTGGGAATGGGAACAAGGCCATGCAATAACATGGAATGGAAAGCAAGGTGTCCTTTATGTTCTAAAACAACATTATGTTTCGCCTGTTGCTTCATCTTGGTGAAAACACTTTCTTGCTTCTTAGTTTCTTCATCTGTGAAATAACTGGCATACACAACGTAATTTGACTGTGTTTTATAAAATTTATGATAAATTTTGCTGGTGAAACACAGTTTAAAACTTTCATGTTTATTTTAAGTACTATAATTCTCACCCTGCCTCTTCATACCAAGAACAGTCTTCATATATCCATCTACATGTTGGGGATAAGGTATCTACATGAGCATCTTCTAAGAAGAACTTCTCCTGCACATTCCTTCACAAGTGCAATTTTTATAGTCACAATTCTTGGGGCTCTAAAGATGGTCTTTATTTCTTTCATTTAACCTACCGTACTCAGTTTAACTCCTAAAGTCTCCTCGAGTTTATTTACTGACCATTTGCTACAGACCTTGCTATGGATCTGTATGGATCACAGAGCAAAGAATGGCACCCAGGCCATTTTGACTCTAGGTTGTTCTATCAGAACCATCCATTCTACATCATCCTCTTAGTTCAGACCTCACTACCTTTAACCTCATTTATTCCTCAACTCATTCATTCTCTTTTTTTTTCTTCATCTAACTACCCTTTCCTTCTTCAACACTGGAAATGCCAACTCTGATATCAAGATGTCTTTATAAAGCAGGGTTTGGTAATGGCACTGCACTGACATGCCCAGATATTTTCACAATGAGTACCTGATAATTCCAAAATAAGTTTCAAAGACCAAATCTTAAATTTGGGTACACAGAAATCTGCTAAAAGGTATAAGTTCATGATTCATGAATCATTTAGAGCACATTTACTTAGTGCTCTAATGGTCACAGAGCCTGTGAAGATAAGGATGGTTTAGTGCACTTCCCCTAAAATTGGTTAAAAATTCCCATAGCTATGGACTAGAGTGGTGCCAGTTGCCTGTTTCAGTACTCCTTTCCAGCTATTACAGTGCTGCAGACACGCTTTGCACACACATATCTACATGTTGTGTGTTATTTCAAAGTTGTTATTGTGTTGTCCTTTCTCAGGGAACTTCCTTTATCAGTGAATATATCCCTCACTTCCCATCTCCTTGTGTTCCATTACTACTTCCAGAAACTTCCATATTCTCAGTAAGAACTTGTCACTTGTTCTGTGTGACTGTTCATTTTACATATTTATTAACAAAACTATCAACAGAACCTTATAGATTACACTACACTAATATATACTGAAGTAAAAGAGTGAGAGAATACATTTATTACATAATTTTCCAAATATGACTTCACTGTGTAGACAATTTATTGAACGCTTGATTCACTGGGAACAGGTAGAGAACAGTAGAAAAAGCAATCTTTGAGTTATTATAAAATATATTCTGATTGATGTACCTGGATATTGGGCTATTACTCAACTCCCCTAATCATATTTCTGTTTTTTAATATCATATTTTTATATGTTGAAATTGGAATTCAAAGCTGTTTATTTGAGCATCCAGGCTAAAATGATCTCCCCTCCTCCACATCGTCTTCGCTGTGTTACACATTCTGTTAAGTAATCCTCACTATAAATGATATCATCACTAAACTACAGGCTTATGATGGGAATATGGGAATTGGTTGTAACTTTCAATCTTGCCTTCAGTTCTGAGCCATCAACTACAAGAGCATTTAACATACTTCTGGTGCATTCACCTTTCTCCAGATCTGATTCTCAAAATCAAAGAAAAGCTCCAGGTATCATCTTTACTAAATCATAGTCACATTGTTTCTTCTTTTCAGTTATATATTTCTTAAACTTGTTATCTTATCAGCATAATATTTATTTTTAAAAGTCAGTTGAAAACTTGAACCAAACCAGAAACTAATGTTCAGAGACTGGGTTCACCAACTAAGGGGTGTAGATGACCTTAAAAACTGGAAAGGAAGAGACTGCATTTCCAAAATTCCAATATTTTTCAGTGAGATAGATCCATACCACACTTCTGACGTATTCAACAGTAAGGTAATATTTATCTTAATTGCATTGATAAAATTGTGGGATTTGTTACATAATTTAGTAATTTTTTTTAATTATATTGAAAACTTGTTGGGGATTTGTTACATTATCAATAGTGTAGAAATTGTAATTTTCAATCAGATTAGTCAATTGAAAAGCAAAATGCTAATAAGTCAGCTAAGGTAGGAAGTTGTTCCTGTAAATATTCAGTTATGAGCTTTAACTGTTCAGAAGAATGTGTGTAAAGATGCCTGTACCTTTGTGCTCTATGACAGGCAGCTTGCATTATTTAATGTTTATTATTGATCCACAATGTCTCAGATAGAACACTTGGTAAAGCAATTGCTTTTTAACAACTGGGGTTAGAGTTCAACAGAAATATTTCATGCCTCCCAGGAAGCTTACATCATAGACTCCTGAGCAGAGAAAGGGGAGGCTGTCTTTTCTGAAAATTTGACAGGTGTCAAAAAAAAGATATTAACTATACACATATACCCCCCCCCACACACACACAGATAAACACAGACACACACACACACACACAGACACACACACACACACACACACACACACACACACACACCTTGGACATCACAAACAGAAGCACCATTTCCAGATTCATACTTCTGTATTCTATAGTGCCCTGCTCAGAAAGCAAAGACTGACTACTTTTGAACTAAAAGAGTAATCTGGTCAATGTAGCATGGTTGACTCAGAGGAAGGAAATGGGCCAGAAAGAGCTGGAAAAGTTTCAACTCTGGGGAGGAAGTTATTAGAGATAGAAAATGTAAACTCTGGGACAGAAAAATATGTCTCATCTGTGAGAGTGGAAACATGTTTACAGAAAGCTTTTCATTTTCTTCAGTCTATACATACTGCTTTAACTCTATCAAAATGGAAACATTACAGCCCTTTGGAGAAATTCAGTAAATATTTTAGGATAAAACAATAACAACATGTGTAACTGGTGATAATTCAAACAGGTATATTTTCATTCAAATTAACAACTTTTAAAGAGTTATAATATTTAATTCAAGTTATTATTTTCAGAGGTATCAACTCTATACTGCCTCTGGGCTTTCACGCCAAATTTAGATGAACATTCTGGTAAAGAAAGGATGTTTTGTTCCTGGCTTGTTTGACTTGGAGACTTGTATAGTATGCCTAATATCATGGTGCTATTATCTGTCAGTTAATTCTTTTTGCATTCTCAAGAATTTTGAATAATTTTCTGATTGTACTAGATTTCATAATTACCTTTGTCTAAAATATAAGATCACATATGTTCTTGCTTCAAGCCCCTATAATCCTTATTTGCTGTCTTACAACTCCCACACATTTTGTACACTCTCCAGAATAAAACCTGGAAGGGAATTCAAGGACATGAGGGAATTATGATGTTTTTAAACCTATATTCTTTTTTTAATGAAGCAAAGCAGTTAAGCAAAACAAGTCAAAAGCAACCTGAGCATTTTCTTGTAAAGAACCTAGAACAAAAGTCTCATTTGATTGTATTAAAACTATTATTAGTGAGACCTTAATACCTTAATCAACAAAAATGTTTTTGTTAAAGCAAAATATATTGCGTTTGTAATTTATCCTCATGAAGGGTTAGGACATTTCTTTGTTCATTATCATTCAAAAACTTATGTCAGGTATGTTGTAAGTGTTTAGTTTATATTTGTTTTTTTCACTTAGGTTACAGGAAAATAAAAGTCTGCATTGGGCTGGGGATATAGCTGGTTTAAGAGTCTAGTATAGAGGAAGTTCTGAGTCTGGTCCCTAGCAAGTCATAAAACCAAGTGTGGTGCTGTATGCCTGTAATCTCAGCACTTAGGAGCTGGAGTCAGGAGAACCAAAAATTCAAACTCATCCTCAGTCACATAGAAAATACAAGCTTAACCTGGACTACCTAAGACCCTATCTCAAATAACTTTGGTCTACACAAGACATACACATACATGCATACATACATACATATATACATACACATGTGTATGTGTATATATGTCTTATGTAGACCAAAGATTTATATGTGTGTGTGGGGGGGAGGATATTATTATTTCTGACAGTCTCTTTCCTCTCACTTAATTTCTGAACATCTGAACTTACTGAGATTTAAAAATATGTATACTCAGGACGAGTAGAACCTTTTTGTGCTTATCATTCTTTTATATAGTACAAAAGGTTTCTTTTGACTTTCCTTGAAAGCAATTTCATTTTATTTTAGTCAATAGATATCTAATTCTCTATGTTTTTAGGTGAAAACTCACTGTCCTCTAGAAATATATATTCTGACACTTTCATATTTAAGTTTACAATAAAACAGGTTGAGATTTCCAAATATGGAGAATGGCATTTCAGAAGGCCAAATAACTTGACTGAAGACAGATAGCTAATGACAGAGTTTGGGCTCTGATTGTGGATATACTCCACTCCATTCTGCATGCGTCAGGTTTTGCATCAAGTATTCCTTGGGTTTTGACTAAGGAGAGATGACACGCATAATTTTTACTGAGGTTTATTTTCTTCCATGAATCACATCTGTCCTCAATACAAAAAAAAAAAAAAAAAAAAAAAAAAAAAAAAAAAAATCTTGTCTTTAAAGGTGTTACTGTTTAATAAGAGATGAACATCATTGGTATGCTGCTAGATGATCTTATAACAGAAGTAATTTTTAGGCCCAATATTAGAGCCCTTTATGACTAGTTTGATCTAGAAGTGACAGTGTTTCAGTGTGTGAATATTTACTATTGACATAGGCAGTTCTTTACTCACTAAATTTAGATTCTTTTTATCATGTACCATTTCCTGTGAGTCATGCCCCAACCATGACGGTGAGCTAATGGCTATCAACTCTGCCACAGACCTCAATAAGGGTGACCAAAGAACTGTACAATGTCACCCAATATGTTTCATTCACAATAAAATGTACTTGTCTAGTGTCCCATACCACCAGATGACTAAGGACAGATGCCTTCCTTAGTATTATATGGCATTTTCAGGTATTTTAAGATAGTTTTTTTCCCCCAGTAGGGCTGGGCTACTGAGAGATTTATCTTTCCTGAGGATAAAATTTTCACTGTTCCCTCAAATTACATGAAATATGTAACCATCCCTAGAAAGAGCTTTCTAGGTCCTGAAGGCCCTTTTCAGCAATTATAGTTACTCTTCCATATTTACTTTACCTGAAGAAATAAACAGTTCCTTGGGCTCCTATCATCTACAAGATCATTTCTTCCTGCCCAGAGCAGAGCTCAGCCTCGTCATCTTCAGCAATCTTCAGCCTGTTTTTCCTTTTGCACATGTTTCCTTTAACTACTTAAATATCTAGCACTTGTAAAGCAAAAACCACTCGGCTAAATTGGTAGCAGCTACCCTGTGATTTAAGTCTTCTTATGAAGAAGATTGCTGCTTTGTTTCATTTATTTTATTTTGTTTTAAGTACAGAATTCCAAAGGGCTATGAACCTATTGAATAAAACTCTTAAATCCCATGAAAAGGTTTATATTTAAAAATTCTAAGAACTACTGTGTCAGAGCAAAGGAAATTGTGTCTTGATGACCACTTCCTGGATTCTCTACTCTTTTATCACATTGAATCTAACTTTTACTAATTACATGAAAGAAAATGTCTCTAGTCACAGAAAGTACAGTGGGTCAATATAAACTCAACTGCTGGGCAAGCAATTAGAAGTGCAGTTGCCTTTGACTGTGGGTCAGGGATATATTCTTTCATCTCATAATCACTAGAAAGACAGTTATAACAAGCCACCGATATTATTTTAGGTTAGCACAGCTTCAAAATCATTAGCTGTCATTAATCTTTGCCTATTTCTAGCAGATTTTGCTACTAGGAATGTTTGAAAATTCACAGCTATTTAACTTGTATTCTAAGTCTTTCCTGCCAAGAGGAGTCACAGTTGACCAATTTACAGATTTTCATCCCTTTGGCAGCATGCTAGCTCAATCTAAATTTGGTTGCTTCTTTAAGTGGATAATTTAATTTTCTTCAAATGTATACAGTCTTTATAATGCCAACTTTAGACAATCAAGTGGGAATCTTGGTCAACTGACCATGTATCTTTGGCCAAAAAAATAAAATAAAATATGGCTTTAACACCCCTTATTAAAAATAAGCAGTTTTGATTTTCTCAATGATCTAATTCATGGCCTTGGTGGCATAATTTTATAGATTATATTTGTGCTACATAATAAAATTATTACAAAATGAAAAAGAAAATCTCTTGATTCATAACTCTGGGACTATCTTAAATTTTACTTAGCTAAAAGTAAATAAAAATGATTCCTGGATCTTCAACAATGTCAGTTCTAAGTGTGTTGTCTTGTGGCCTAAGGTAGACAGCACCATAAAGAGAAATAAGTCAACAAGAGGCAGGGCCTTGTTTGGTATGTATAAAGGGCTTTTCTGTAAGTAAGTATAAATTGACAGTGTAAAGCCTTATCCTGGGAAGGAGTAACTGTTATCAGTGTGGTTATATTTCTTAAGGTCAGAAAAGCATCCATTGTGAAAAGCAGTGCTACTAACAGTCTGTGTAACAGTGAACCATTCTCATTAACCCTGACTTCCAGTAGCCAGGACTAAGAATGCAGACAGCTCCCCTTTCCCCATATCCCTCTCTTCTCCCACTTCTCTCAGTCTTCTCTCTCCCTTCTTTCATCTTTGTCCTCCTTCCCGAGCTCCCTTTCTTTCTCTTTAAAAACAACAAAAAATATGACATTTATTTTTTTTAACATGACCTTATGCTCTGCAGTCTTGCTCATATACTTTATTTTGTATTGTCTTTTTTAAAATTGGATATTATATTAACATTTCAGATTTTATCCCCTTACCTGATTCCCTCCCACCTAGGAACCCCCAATCCCATCCCCCATCCTCCTGCTTCTATGAGGATGTGCCCACACCTACTCCCCCACTCCCACCTCCCCACCCTCGAATTCCCCTCCCACTTGGTTTCCAGCCTTCATGGGACCAATAATCTCCTCTCCCACCTATGCCCAACAAGGCCATCCTCCCCTATATATACAGCCGGAGTCATGGGTCCCTCCCTATGTGCTCCCAGGCTGGTGGTTTCATATACTTTAATTTGTGGGTTTCTTAGCCTCTTATTTTTAGTTCAGGTTCTGCATCTGAAACCTAATAGCTGCCAATCTGGAATCCTTCCCAATCATCCCAATTAACTCACCTCTAGGTTTGGTAAAGTTGAAAGCCAATGTTACCATGGGTATAGGTAGCTAACTGTGAACCTGACAATAAGGAATTTTACTTTTTTGAGTGAGAAGCATAATCTGAGCTACTTAAAAACAAAGTAAGGGATTAGCTTCACTTTTCAAACTCTCCCTCTGGTAAAAATCATCAAAAGATATTTCCTGAATAGACAACAAAGAAACAAGCTCTTTAGAAGCCAAGCTTCCAGATGCCACTTCTCCTACCTGCAAAGTTATGGGGTATACAAGGAAGAATTTCAGTCTTAAAGAAATACTCATTTAAAATGATTAGCATGAAATTTTAAAGTAAAATTTGACTATCACAGTTAGAGGAAAGGCTTCTAAATTGCCACTAAAGTCCCAAAAGTCTCCTAGAGGGAACAGGAGACAGAAAGTTCTCTGCATCCTGCTAGTCCAATGAGAAGACTCAGCCTTTATTAAATTTGTTGTTGCTGTTTTGTTTTGTTTTGTTTTTGTCCTGGAAGAAAGAAAGGAAGGACAAACATTGAAAATTAGTCTCCTATGAGACACGAAATGTAATTTCTAAGTAAAATTTAAGACAAATCTTTACAAATTATCTGTTCAATCTGCCAGCCCATTATAAACAAATACTGAGAAGTACAAAGGGAATCAGCTTCTAACCCTCTATTGCATATGCTCTCTGTACTATGGAGTATTGAGATGCTCAAATCTAGTTTATTATAACCTAAAATAATCTCAGGATGATAAATTATAATAAGGTATTTATATGATGGTAAGAAGTTTATAAAATAATTGTACCATGTTTAATAAGCTTTGGATCATTCTTTTTCAAAAATTATTTAATTCAAATGGATGTAATGACTTTTGTTCTTGCCATTAAATACATTTCTAAGCACATTTGCATCTTGCCATCACCTTCAAGTGTGGATTATTTTATAGACCCATACTATAAGTCTTCAAAATTCAGAAACTCGAGGTTAGAATTTTGTGGACTGTTTGTTGGGTTTGTTTTCGTTGGTGTTTTTGTTGATTTGTCTGAGATAAGAACTTACAGTATAGATTAGGTTCTCCTGGAACATATGGTATTCCTCTTGTGTCAGCTGCCTGATACTGGGTTACAGGTTTGATGAGAAGGTTAAATAGTTTATTTAAGCTCGTGACAGAATAAATATGGAGCCTGCATCCAGGTTTGGGAATTTAGGACTCCTGCCCATCATTGTATACTGCTTCTGGATTTCACTACCTTAAATGGAAAACTTTGAAAACAAGATGTTATGGATCCTAGACAATGTTTTAACAACAGTTTCCTTCTAAATTTATGTTGGAAAAAATCAGACAAAGACAAGTTTCATTATTATTCATATAGAATTGGAAGAATTTCATTGAAGTGTCCATAAGGCTCATTTTGTATCAACTATTTCAATTTGATTTTCACAAAGTCTCCCATATCATACTAAGCAGAATCTCTGCTGACAGTGAGGTACAACTGCTGCATTTTAACTTGATTTTTAATTCTTTCTCCCACAAATGCCACGATATTCAAAATTATGCTTATATTACCTAGAGGAATCATATAATAAATCATATATATATATATATATATATATATATATATATATATTCTTCTAAATCTGTCATACTATTTGTAATGTACCTCCTTTATCCTAAAAGTTGATTTAAAATATTGAGATAAACAAAACTCATTTTCAGTTTGATACTAATAATTTTTAATAGATAATTTTAGAAAAGAGAATATTCTTTTTAACTACATTATACTAAAATATAAATGTAGTTTATAGTATTTTTCAGGCAACCCCAAAACTCTTCTAGAAGTACAACTTCATCTGTAGACAAATACCATGGACAAGTTCTTTTGTGTTTCATGAACGGAGGTTAATCTTCTGTAAATCTAATAAAATTCTTAGTTAGTATTTAAATTAAATTAAATTTAAATTCTTAGTATTTATGAACAAGGTTTATAAAGATACAGAGAATTTCTTTTTACCAACTCAACATTACAGAGAATGAAACAGTCGAGATTTGCTATTTCTAAACACAATGAAAAAAGTTAAATGATAGAAATAGCAAACAAACATATGTTCTTAAGGCAACTTATATTAAGTAAACACTGAGTTGATGAACATTAAAATAAAAATGAATTGAGAGACCACATTGAGTCGTCAGAGAGCTCCTCTGCTGTTCATAAGGACCAAGTGTACTTTTAAAATTCTGCTGCCTCCCAGTTCTGTGGCTGTGAATAAGAGAGATCCGGAATTGCAACTGTAGAGTCCACAATGCCAGACAACTGAAGACAAATTATGTCATAGTTTACATAAATAAGAAACCAAGATTTCAATATAGTATGTTATGTTACAATGTTCATTATTATTAATATTATGTTACAATGTGCATTATTCTGAACAATAAAGATACTTAATATTAGGGATCTAAAGGAGAAAATGTGATTTAAGGATCTGTACAAAATAAAATATGATTATTTCATAATTGATTTGGAAATCTGAAGCCACTGTACAATACATTTAGAAGTCCTAAACGCAACTGCACATCAGAATGCTGGTGAACAGACGTCAAGTACTGCACAATGTTTCTCTGTGGCAAAAGAAGAGTTGAGAGACAGTAACAAAGACCATAGAAAGGTTAGGTTTGAATGCTAGTGTCTTCCCAGAAGTTACTTGTTGGAATTGGTGATGTACACAGGAAGAATTTAGGGATGTTATTGGATTACAAGTGATGATCCCTCATGAATGAGGTTTTTCTCTAATACAAAATTCCAGAGATCCCACTGCTACCACTCAGATTTAAGAACCCAAGAAGAAGGTGTTCTAGAGCCTTACATAGTTCTTACACAGCCACAATAGTTTTAGAGTCAGCCCTCACCATACAATAAATGCATTCACACTTTGCCGTTGAACTTTACAGGTTCTGAAAGGGTAACAAACGAATTTCTGTTTAGAAAACTCTGTGGTGTTTTGTTATATAATTAAGACTTGAATAATACAGAAACAAGAGGAAAAATCACAGAGAACTTTGCCTATATATACTCATAATACCAAATTTAAGAGTGAGCTTAATAGAATATCATGATGTGATATCACAGGTAGTTTTAAAACACTACAATATTGAATGCTGTTATCAAATATTAAGGAATCCAGATATCCAGTTTGAAAAAAAATGTTTTGATTGCTTTTAGGGTTGATGCTGACTTAACACCTAATATCACTAATATCACAGGGATAATGCATTTTTAAATATATGAACATACATTTTATAGTTGGACTTTTAAACCTTTGGCCATCTGTAAACATCTGGAATCATGAATAATCAAAAACATCTGGAATCATGAATAATCAAATAATAAATGTTCATTTGATACATTGAAAAGAACAATTACTTCATACTCATGGTGTAGGATTTATATTCTTGTATGACACTTATAACATAAGACTTCAATTTGGACCTTTTAAATAGCTTAATACTCCCAATTTTTGGCAAATAGAAGTTAAAGAAATAAGAAAACTGGCAGAAATCACAGAGACATCACGTGATATGACAGAGTTGGATTTCATGTAAATCATATACCTGTCATCTCATTAATAGAACGTTTTAAAATAGAATTTTGTTATTTTTCTCTGTGAAGTAAATGACATTAAAAATTTGAAAACATATCAAGGGGTTCATCCCTGGAAAAAAAGATTTTTTTTCAAGTTACTATTAGTTGCCTGATTTCTTTTCTTCTAAGTGTGAAGACTATGAGAATTAAATATCATAATATCTTGACCCCATTTTTCTTTAGTGATTCCCTGCTAAAGCTAATGGAAATGATGTCAAACTTGTCCATTGGTAAGTAGACAAATAGCTTTATGATGAAAGTTTAAAGACAAATAAAAGTTTACAGAAAGAGACAAACACATTCTGTAAAATCTCTTGCTAGTTTCTTATGGTTATCTAAAAAAAAATTGTCATCCCTTTTATCTTTTACTTTGTCTACTTTGACAGATTCTCCTTCTAGTTCAAAGTGGAATTCTCTGTATACTGATGTCATGAAAATGGCAAACTTACAGTAAGAAAAAATGTTCAAGAAATATAATATTCAACAAGACATATGCGGTGCCTGCCCTCATGGAGCTTCCACTTTACTAGGTAAAAGTGACACGAAAAAGAACAGAACATACAAGTGCATAATTACAATTACATGGTGTGAAGGGAAACACAAACTTTTCTTAAAAGTATCGACATGTAACTCGTATTAGTAATTAGCATCTTCTCTTCAGCTACTCACCAGCAATCATGGCTGGATTTGCATGTGTACTTTATTCTTATTATTCTTATTTAAAGAGTCATTCATTCTTTCAGAAAACTAGTAGAGCAAACTTCAAATAAATAAAAGTAAAAATCAACAATTGTTGGAATGATATGAACACAAGACACATATGCACATGCAATGTGTTCACTTGTGCACATATGAACACACACACACACACACTCATACACACACATACACCTACACACACACACACACACACACACACACACACAAACAATGCGCCTATCCATAAATAGAGAGGAGAAGGAAACACTAAATTCTAGGAAAATTACTAAATTAACATTCTAGGCAAAAATTGAATAAATTACCAATTTTAGTGATGCTAAAAAATAATTCCATTGATAATTTTCAAGTGAAAAATGTAAAATCAACAAGAGTATACAATACCCTAAAGACTGGAGTCATATACAGCCAGCATCAGTTAGACTTGCTCTGGGTACTGCATGAGATCTCAAAAAGAAAGCTATAGTTCATTAAAATGGAGTTAATTCTTTATTATATTTAATTAAAAGTGGCATATATACATTTAGATAGAAATTATAAGACAAATTTAAATGATTGACTCTAAAGTTTGAAAATGAATAACCAAATGACACCCATGTACAAGGGACTCTGAAGAGAAAGCATTGGTTTCATTCACCTTGATGTTGCCATCACACAGCTTGAGTCCCTAACATGTATCCATATGCCTTAGCCATTTTTGTCATATCCAGATGGTGAAATGTATTTCAGATTCCAAACCCTGAATGAGGTGGAAGAGGTCAGGGTCTATGAGTAAGAGAGTCCAGTGCTACTATCTGCCTAAAGAATCAGAAGGAGGAAGAGCTTATCCAAACAACTCTCTTCTCAATCACAACTTTACTATTTTCTTTAAATGAAATGCATTCATCTCTAACTGGGCACTTAGAATTTAGTAAACAACAGAAATCCACACAATGAAATCTAAATGACAATGATGACTGACTTTTCCAATTCAATTTTGCTTCTGGAGCAAAAATATATTAGGTTGCACAGGTTCATTTCAAAGGCTATTAATAGTTCACTATACCAGTAAAAACTGGAGTGGAGAATACTTCAGAATTACATAGTAATGTCAAGATTTGAGAAACATGAGTTGATAATGTGAACCAGCTATTTTTCATAGGCCGGATTTAGGATCCTTTAAATACACAACTATCAATTTAGCTAATGTCAAAAGCTACAAAGGGAAGTTAGTAGACAGTATGCTTGAGACTTCTTGCTGAGTGACACAAGGCAGCGATACACTGACCTGGATTTATGCCATCCTTACCTTTGCTGAATTGCTACACATTATATTACTCTTTTACTAAGTTATGTTCTGCACACTAACTTTTTCATGTGGTATGTTGACAGGCTATATCGCAAAGTCACAGAAGCACTTTTTGATATAGGATGAAGGTTCCATAAAGTAATTCACAGTGAGATTAACAAATCCTGTTTTTCATCTTTATATATCTAAAATAGTAATGGCAACTACTCTGATATTCAAAATACCCTCCATTTAACATCAAATACATACATCAAATATGAATGATTTTTTAAAAATAAATGAAATAGAAAAGTCAAATGTTTTCCTCTGTGGCTTTGCATTGGAGAACAACATTTGATAAAAAATTATGAAATTAAAAAATATTGGTTATACATACCAAAAGGAACATATGAGACTGACACAGCAAAACTCAAGTGACATTCACCATTAATTACACCCAATATATACCCGTTGGATATAAAGATGAACTATTCCCTATGTTTAGTTATATAATTAACAAAGTATTTTAAGTTATTATTAAAAGAGTTATTTAGTATATGGATGAGTATATATCTTAAAATATATGTTTATACATTCATACAAATATATGCATACATAGATACACTTTTTACTGACAGGAGAACAAAACACAGTTTCCTACGTGTGATCTGAAACCCTGTGTCCATACACAGAATAATGGGTAGAAAATTTGGGACATACTCATTGGATTTGTCTGTCAGTGGGAGGTTAGCCTCAGGCAAATGGTTTAGGAAATACCTCAGTGACTCACAAGATCTTTGAGAGAACTGATGAAGCTGCCATTGGCAGAGTTACTATAGACTCAAAGCAAAATGCAGTTGTATTATTGGAAATGGCCAAACAAGCAAAGCTGAGACAGGTATGCTACTGACTTACAGAATCCAAAAATCTCAAGCCTATTTTACAAATTTAAACTTAAATGTTATTTATTACTTAACATTTGGCTCCTGTTCAGATGCTTTTTTGAAGCAAGTTTCATGCTAGATGATACAAATTCAAGAGGGTGGAGTTGCGAGCTCTTACCCTTGTCACTATGCTAGCACATAACAAAGATTTATAAAATTCTAGGAAATGGCATATTCCTCTCTTTAGGAATAATAATTTAAAGACAAAGGAAATAGGAACTATTATTCAATTTAAAACAAATCAAGACAATTCTAAACACTTGCCAGGGATGCCAGTCACTTGCTTTCTTTTAATGACAATCCTAAACAAAATGTAGATGGATCTAAATGGTGAATTGAATGGGTTTCTTTTGATGTTTATTCCACATTGTCAAAGAGTACTCATCCCTGTCTTACCAGGTGAGACAAGAATATATAACTGTTATTAACATTCTTAAAGTTAGTATGCATAAAGAAAGAGCAAGCTTGCTTTATCTGTCTGTTTCTTTCACAGTGCTGCCATTTGGAACCACCATAGTGTCACTGTGCTTCTATGGCATCAAGCAGCCAACAAGGAAAGAACCAGAGCCGTACAACCCTGGAGCTGTACAGTGATGATGCATGCATAGGTCAGAATGGACAGGGTGGGTGTGCTCAGTCAGAGTTGACGGTTTGAGGAAGATATATTTATGATTAGTACATTCTTCATTTAACTAGCATTAAATGATGTTGCAAGAACTGACACTACAACCTATAACTAATATCTGAATATACTAATTATGAGAGCAACTGACATGAAAAATTACTCTAAAAGGCAAAACATGAAGATGGGAAGGGAAAACAGAAATATTTTGATAGATTCTTTCTTACCTTGACTTCATAAATATTCATTAATATACATACCTACCACCCAGTACACATTACCAATGTCAAAGGTCTACATACATTTGCATAAGTTAGACACACTGTAATCCACACAGATGATACTAAGAAACAAAATAATGTAGTACCTTTACTTTTACCTATGCATTTGATGAAATGGGTCCATGAAGAAAGGATTTCCAGACAAAGAGAATAAGAAGAGAAAAACAACAAGAAGAATTATGAACATAAGTAAACGCACTGCTCTTTAAAAATTAAACAAGACAAGAAAGTATAAACGATGTTTTGAAAACAAATGGAAAGGCAGTCCATACATTCTGAGAATTCTGCCTGGTTTACAGGCAGGTACATGCAAGGGATTGGAAGCCCATGCTCATGTTAAAAGATTACATAAAAGAAGGATCCCAATAGCCACAGGTAGAAAAGAATCAATTCATGGAATACTACAATCAGCACTCTGGAAACCAAAGGCAAAGCTGTCTGCATGTTCCCAAGCTGCCATGCATGGATGAAAAATGGCCTCTTGCTGTAGCAGGTGAGACTGGGTGTTTTCAGACATTAGCTCCTGACTGATCTCGGCTTTCCTTTACTGCACGCACTCTTCCTTTTTATTCTTATAAGATTTCAGTCACCATTCCTCAGTCTGATTTATTTGCAGGTGTTACAGTGCAAGGGATGGAGAGAAACAAGTGTCACAGGAGCAAACCAACATCCAATCAACAAAAAGCAGATAAAACCACACCAAAAAAAAATGTAAACAAAAGCCATGGATTTCATTTGCAGCCACATCACTTCCAAGCATCCGTTCATACTTTGCAGGGATGGTTTGAAAGCAGCTACAGAGCAAGAAAACACTGAGAGCAGAGTGGAGAAGGAGCAGAGCCCATACCTTGGTCGCCCATCATCAGGTGCGCCAGACCTTGAAGGGAAACAAGAGCACAGTCAGCAATAAACAAGGGAGTATGGGAATGCAGGGTTGTCACGGTGGCAAGAATCTTCAGTGACAGACATCATGCTTTTTATGAGACATGTCTGTATCACAGCAGCAAATCAAAAACATTCTTTCAACCCTTGGTTGGAATGCTTTGGGCCAAAGAGTTATAAAACTGCAATTTATACACAAGCACATACTATGCTGTGTATTCTAAGTATCAGAACAATCAAAAGATGAAATCATGATTTAAAATCCAACTGGTCCCTTTAACAGTGCAAACGCCTTTTATGCCCTTTGATAAGATTATTTGGAACGCTGTCCTCATAGGGCTTGCCATTGTTCAGTGATGGAATTATATTTTATAAACACCCAAGGAATATCTTGAAAACAGGCTGGATCTGATCTTTTTCCTATCATAAAAAGTGATCAGTTTCATAATTAAATGGGGGTGAGGGCTTAGTCACATTAAAATGACTGTGCAGAAATGTCCCTTCATCTGACACATGTTGTAAGTAATTAAACTTATTCAAATAAAAAAAAAAACAAGATAATTAGACATGCAATTGAAAAGCTTGGATTTAAGACACAATAATGTTTTAAAGAAACAATTGGTCAGATTTACATTGGTTCAATTATTTTTTCGTATGAATCAAAATCATTTATCATTTTAATTAAATGTTGATGTGTGTTTATGTTCCTTTGTGTAGCTGAACTATACAATGTAGATATATTGCCACCAAAATTTTTCTGTGAAATCATTAATTTTTCTAAAGAAAACTACAAATAATCTTCCTGCTTTGATTGGTCTTCAAGCATATTCTTAATGTGTAGCCTAGGCTACCCTCAACCACAGACCTCATGTTTCAGCCTCTTAAGTGTGCCACCATGCCCAGCTCTAGCGGTTTTCCTAGTACAGTCTTTTGTCATCTATAACAGCACTTTTTTTTTTTTTTCTGAAAAGCATGAATCTTTGTTGTTTAGTCCTGATTCAGAAATAAAGCTATTATTTGTGAGTTTAATTCAAGAGTTTAGTTTTTAACTGTTGGTCCTATTTCAGTTTTGTTAGAATCTCTGAGCATATAGGTACATCATAGCAGTTGCCATGATATTTTCCAAACTCTCAACTGTATTCTGATATCTGGGTAGGATCGATATAATTAGAAATCATCATTAATCACAACATGATATAAAATCTATTAAGGTGAAATATGATGTTTCTGGAACATAGTATTTCTTTGTATTTCTGGAGCGATTTCAACAAAATAATTATATAGGCAAATAAAAATATTTTTATATGTGATTAGTTCTATGCTCTACATGGTAAAGAAGTTGTTTATTTTGGGGGGTTTTAATTTTTTGCACTTAATTTCACTTTTAATATATACTTCTACCCTAATTGTGTGTTTGTATTTTTCTGTGAGATCTAACTTTTATGGAGACCTTGGCTTTACAAATTATACTTAGAATTTTGTGGTGGCTTTGACACTGCACTAAAAAGGGAAAAAATTAATACCCCTCTTCCCCCCGAAGACTTCTATTCCTCCTGTTCTATTTCTACCTCTAAAGAGAGCTTGGCTTCATCCTTAAAGTCATATTGCAAACTATGATTTATTGATTTTATTACCATAGTTTAGGGGCTTATATTCCAAGTATCTTATCAATGCTTTGCCCCAAGCTAGTCTGTGTTTACAAAGAAGTATTCATACTGATTAAATTGATTTTAAAGCCTCTTAAAGGTTCAAAGAGAGGGGAAAAAAGAAGGAACATTTTACAAAATGGTTTCAAAATACAAAAGACATTTTTACAAATTTCAAATTTAATTAATGAGCACAAGTGTATGTTCAACACAATTAAAAATATGGAACAAAATATTCAAAAGTGATGTATAAAAATCAACATTTGGGGGAAAGATTACATGGTTTCTTCTGAAGTTTTTGTCTATTTTGTCTAAATCAGAACAGTTCAGTAATAATTATTGTCCATGAAAGAATGGCAAATTTGCTGACCAACCAGGCTACTGATCAATGTTATATTACAATGAAGTCTTCTTTTCCAAAAGAAATGACCTCTTGGTCACCTTAATTGTACTAATCTGTCACTTTCACTATAGCCCTTTTGCAGGAAATCCTTCAACTGTAGAAATGCAGTTGTTTATATGGAATGACATATAAACTTCAAACTATAGCAGCATTTCAAACTATAGCAGCCAAGTAAATTAAATTATATTAAATGCCTTGTCCTGACATATGGCTGTTCACACATTACCTGCAACTGTTAATGCCACGATTATAGAACATGAGATAGCCAGGGGTGGTTGCACTCAGAAGTAAAGGGAGACAGATGTCTGTGAGATTGGGGACAGTCTGCTCAACAGGCTGAGCTATACAGCAAGATCATTCTCAAAAATGTGCATGGAATGATGAAAAATTTTGTTTTGACTATTATTCTGCAGTAACCAATACTTTTTGTGTGTTTATCTTTCCAAGATTTTGTTGGTAGCATTGTGGCTATTTCATTCAAGTTCTTTAAAAATAAAATGTTAAAAATGTTTGTAGGAACCAATGGTAAAAAAATGTATATAACTTTCTTAAAATTCCATGACTGAAATTTTCTAAGAAAATTTCAATCAGTAATTATAGTTTTAACACATACTTAATGTTACAAATTTACTTACCCATTATATTATGGTAGGGCTGTGAGCTTTCATTTCCACTGGTAATGACTTGTATTTCAGTCTAAATATATGCTTTTTGTGTATTCTCAGTCTTTATGTTTTTTATAATTCAAATCATTTTTAAAAAATGAAGGAGGTTTAAATGACAGAATTGTAAATATTTCCAACAGAAAGGAAACCACTTTTCTCTACCAAGTGGAAAAAAAGGAAAGAAAGCAAAGAAACAAAGAAGAAAGGAAGAAAATAAAAAAATAAAAGAATGGAGATAGGATCATGCACTGTGTTGGAAACTGCAAAAAAAAAAAAAAAAAAAAAAAAAAACCACTTTTTTTTTTAAAAAAAAGTAAATAAAAGAAGTAGCTCTGTGTTTTTTTTTTTTCCATACAGAATATCGCATTAAGTATTCTATGTATTATATGGACTTGTGAAATGTATTAGACACTGGAAATAAGATTGAAGGAGTTTTTACCCTGAGACTAGTGGGGTTGAGAGTACATATGTGTTCTATATGCAAAGTGATACATAACTAGAAACCAAAGGATGTTCAGAAAGGCCAACTTACCGTCTATATTCAAGATGAACTCTATTAATACTGAGAAACAAAAAGTAAACGAGAGTTGGAAAATAAGGTAGAAAGCACCCACCTTCCACATTGTTGTCTTCTGAAAGCACATGACAAGGAAGGAGAGAAAAGGAAAAACATTCATTAAGCAGCATGCAGACTGGACCTTGCCTTTGCATGTCTTCCTCATGCAAGGCACCAAACACATCATGCAAAGTACTCCATCACTGTCATTCAAAGGGTAAAACAAAACCACAGGGGAGCAGATTCCCTCCCATTGGTGGCATTTACAGATGTGAGGCAAAATCGCAATAGCAGTCAGGTCCTGAACAAAGGGCTGTTTGTTAATGAGTCTTTCAGTGCTCCATGTAAGGCAAGTTGTATTGTGACATCAAGTTTCTGGCAGTCTTTTCAGGCAATTTTAAAAAGCTTTTTATTTTTCAGTAGTCCTAAAAGGCTTTATTTCTATATATTGATCTGGCTCTGTCTAGAAAAAAGAAAAAAGAAAAGAAGCAAAACAAAACATTGAGAACAGCTGTGAATTTTCACCGGAAGTTACTCTATTCTGTCAAATGTCTTCTGCATTGTTCTTTGCTTCTGAATATATCTAATATATTCCCTAGAATAACACAATGGATTTAAGCAACTGCTGTCTACAATTATTTGGTTTATTTGTTAGAAGGTCAAATTTTATGATATAGACAATATGCTATAATTTATTAAGATAATGTTGAAAATATGGTGATAGTGTCCATTGCAGAAGTGCATCAACCAGGCTCACTGTGACTGTCACGCTGTAGCTTTTTGTAGAACATTTCGGGGAATGTTGTTACAGCTAATGTTTAATGAGGTTCTTTTGCATTTGCACATACCTATTTGGTATTCATATACTTTATATTTTAAAATATATTTTTATATGTGTACATGTATATGTAAACACAATACAAATTTAAATATATTTAATATGTAACCCATTTAAATGTACACAGTTTAAACTGATTAATACTTCTTCAGCAATGAAAAACAGTTCGACACATAGGACTTGCCAGATAGGACTAAAGTGGAAGGGATGGCAGTCTCAGGAACCCAGTGCAAAATCCAGCTTTTAATGGCTATCGAAACATCTTAGTACTTAAGTTATAGTTACTGAACTTCTAGTCTCATCTTTATATCTGATAAATTAACTGGATATTATACATGGGTCATTTGAACAAAACTAGTTTAGAAAACAGAGCAAGATGCACATACTAATCTGAGGATAAGTTTAAGTGATACTTTTCCAGTAAATGTTTCCATTTGAATTATATACATAGAACCTGAAATAGACAAGTGTCTAAGTTCATTTTAGTATTCAGATACACCCATTAGCTGATTAGTGGGGACACTATATATTATGGCAATTCTTAGTTTTCTAAAGTTTATTTTGAGTAAAACATTTATTTAAAAAATTCAAACATTTGTTTTGTAAATGTTTCTGTTTTCAATTTACTATATAAAAAGACTAAATTTATTACTTATCAATAGGATTTCTGATGTGACATAAGCACAAATATTTAAATGTTATTTTACTGCTATATACAGGAAATATACAAATAACTATAATGTTTAGGATGTTTATACTAGTGTCTCTGTAAATTTATTTCTTAAGTCATTTTAGAATTATTACTCAATTACTTCATAAAGTAAAAGAAATCCTTAAATTCTGAGGAGAATTGATTCCTGTGATATAACTGAACTACTGTAGGGAAAAGAAGAGCACAGTAGTGACTTAGGTTAAGGTCGTTGGCTCCATCCACAAGCGGCACACAAGCTCTTTTACTGTTAGGAAAGGAAAAGGCTCATAGGTAGTTATGTGGATCATGTCCTTACATACAGATTTTCTCCATTCTTACTCAGACAGAGAATATGCCTAACCGAGGGGCCTCTGGTATGAAAATTCAAGTCGCGCCCAATGTGCAACCAATTCTGATCTGTGTATGTTAAGCAAATCTATCTCAGATTATTTGAATTTTCCAAAGAGCTAAGGTATTAGATCAAAATATAAGGAGATATATTGACTTCATGTCAAAAAAAAGAAAAAACATACAGAAGAAAGATGGTTTCAATAAGACTTGCCTTAAGTTTCTGTAGTTTTCAGGATTAATAACACTAAAACACACACACATATACACACACACTAAACAAACAAAACAAAAATAAGAAAGGAGAAAGAAAGCAAAATACTGACTGTCTCACCCCTTCCATTTTGCACTACACTCTGGTGTGCATTTGCTGACTATGATGAATTGATCTGAGGCTAGCCTGTACATTATTTCGTAATGCGGCTGCAACTGTAACTTGCCAATCCATCCCAAGGCATTTTTTTTCTAGCCCTCTTGCCTGTTCTTACATGAAACAGTTTATGCCAAATTAGAAGAAAATGTTGTTTTTTCTTTCCAAATACAGTGAGCATGTGTATACTCTTATGCAAACAAATGCTATCAGGGTTTTGAGCAGAAACAGGGAGGAACTGAAGTTTGGCATGTTGTAATGTATAGGGATAGCAGTTGACTTATTATTTAATGGGAAATAAAAAGTGACCCACTTGGCCTTACCTGTAAGCCTTGTCAAATGAGGACAAATCTCTCACATGTAAAAACTCTGGATCCTTAGTTTTGCAGATCTAATCATACTAGAGCATGGGCAAGTCTTGCAGTAATCAACTCTACTGTTATTACTTTGTCATTTATGAAAATCTTGCTTTTGTACTCCCTAGCTGTATAAAAGTCAGAAATTGAAACCTGTAAAAATTTTCCTTTTCATTCCTTTAAAATATGCTTCTCTCACACAAATGAGAATCAGATATTTCATGCTAGAAATGGTATCCATGTGCTGGCATGAGGGGAACCAGCACAATACTGTCCCGTATCTGTTTAAGTTACTACTGAAGTGTAATGATTGAAATTTGGTTCTTTTGCTCCTAGCTTGTAAGAATGCATGGACAGACAAAGAGCCTGTGACAATAGCACAGAGAAGCTGCTTCACTCTGCTTTCAAGTCCTGAGCTGCCTTCACGTTGGTTTTGAGATTGGAGTTGGGTCCACAAGGAACTAAGGGGAAGATGAGCATCTGGCATCTCAGTATTCATTTGGGCCAGGTCACATTCCTACTTGAGTCTGCCTACTTAATACATGTCATCCTTCTTCAAGGCTGAAGTCACACAGATAAGTCACTGTCTTAAACCTAATCACCCTGAATTCCAAGAATAGCCAGAGATCCCACTCCCTATCCTGAACTGACACCCCTCCTCTTCTTTCCAACATACCCAAATATGGCAATTCTATATGAAGGTGAGACTAAAGTTGTCATTGTGCAGGAATCAGAGGCTCTCCACAGGTGATAGTAATAGCTAGCAGTTTATGGAAACACCCTGAAAGATGAGCTGAGGCTATCATGAACCTTAATAGAACCATAAGGTGACAACGATTGCTTGATTATGCATATCACTTGTCTTCTGGTGAACTTAAAATTCAAGTTGGCATTGCTAAAATGAACCTGAGGGCACTAGTTGCTCTCATAGTTTTCTCTTTCCTTTGTTTTTATCATTACAGCCTGTAATTGGCCTGTTGATTAAGGTGCTGAAGCTGAAACTATTCAGGCTGTGGGAGCTCAGACTTTTGGCCTAAAAAAATTTCTATTTACAGTTTCTGCCGTTAATACTAAGTCTATACATGTAGAAAAAGAAAAATAAGAAAATGAATGTACTTGTTTCAGTATGCTCCCCAACCCTCCCCCACACCCCCCAAAAAATCAGAAACTGAATCTTGCAGAGAAAACAGAGTTTGGAATAAAATGCCACAAATAACACTTTATGGCATAATCAATCAATGTGTTCAATACTATGAGCATCCTCATCTAAATGTACAGCAGTGGTCTGTTTGTGTACAGCTATCGACCTTCAGATTTGGCCAGCAAAGCTATCAGGAGCCAATCAGGAATATTTTCTTCCGCATTTAGGTTCCCTTCCTTTTCTTTCAGTTGCCTGTGTTTGGCTCCCATCATTGTTCTTAACTCCCTTTTTCTTCCACATAAACTGGCGAGAATAAGGTAACTTGTCACACAGATGCAATCCTGGGGCTGCGGATAGCAACCAACAGGAACAAAGCTACACTTCTACTCCCTGGTCCATTCAATGAATCTGGAACATCTATCCCCTCACTTTCTAGCTCTGCACATTGCTTCTTAAGACTTAAGTCCCTTGCTGCAGGGACTGAATACCAGGGTGAAAGGGTCTGGTTCCCATGGTGGCACAGGATGGAGATTTGCTTTTGTTTTTCTTTAGTGTTGGCAATGAAAGTCTTTAGAAAACCTTAATAGTCTGAGGATGTTTCGAGGACTAAGAAATGGAGGGAATCATGGAGACCATGGATTTATGCAGTGTTCAGCCAGAGGAAGAGAAACACTAGCCAGAGCAAGAGGAGGTTCAAACAGAAAATGAAGCATAAACATCCATTAGGGATACTTACAAAAGGAAAGAAACAGCTCTGGGTAAGAATTGGGCAAATTACAAAGCTTTTTTTTTTTTTTTATAGGTGGCCTCAGCTCCTGTTCCAAAATCACACAAATAAGATGCCAAGGTTTCTCACCAGCCTGTTCTGACTCCTGATCCTGAGCCACGAGTGCAGCCAACTCCTTCACTGCCCAGGAGTAAAAGGAAAGCTACATCTAGATCAAGTACAGCTAGAGAGAGATGAGTCTAGCATTTCTAAGTTTTTAAAGATTTTTTTTTTTTTTTGGTTTTTCGAGACAGGGTTTCTCTGTGTAGCCCTGGCTGTCCTGGAACTCACTCTGTAGACCAGGCTAGTCTCGAACTCAGAAATCCGCCTGCCTCTGCCTCCCAAGTGCTGGGATTAAAGGCATGTGCCACCACTGCGCAGCATTCTAAGTTTTTAGAAATTAAAGAGACCTGGGTATTCAATTCAAAATGTTCTGTCTCAGAGTTGTGTCTCATACAGAGTAATGAGATGGAGAGGACAAGGTCAGCAGAAGCCACAGGGGAGCACTTAGCCTGTTCTGATACTGATGGTATTGAAATGGTTGTGGGAACTTCTCAAGGATTGCTCAAACTACTAAAAACCATATTTAACAACTCTTATAAGCTGATTTCTTCACAGAAGAGGCCATCACAAGTAGTTTTGAATTTTTTTTTTTTCAGTTTTTAGTAGAGAGTGATTTCCAGCTTAATATTTGGACATTCATCTCAGGAGTTGAATTTAGGATTGAGATATTGCATGAAATGGTTATGACCACAGCCTGCAATGCCTGTGGTCAAGCCATTCAACCATGTTATGATTATTTATTGAGTAATAAGTGTCTTATATATGGGATGAGGAGACAACATTGAGTAGTGTTTGCCAAGAGCTTCCCTGCCTGAGCTGTGCCACCATGCTCACAACGGTCCAAAGAAAGCTACATCAGATGAGCAAGGTCTGCCCTTCTGAGAGTCTGAAATAAGAATATGTAGAAAGCCTAAACAAAAGCTGTGGGACCAGAGTGGGAGATAATTTTGAATGTGTCTGCTCATGGTTCTGAGTACACCTGGGATGCCAGTGCTCAGTGTACTTTATCTACACACAGATCAATAGCAGTCTTCTGGCCTGTGTGTCTGTAACAGAGAATGCTATACAATCGACCCTAATCTTTGCATTGTTGACACATTTCTATGTCACCAAATTCCACTAAAGGAGGCTGATCCTTTTCTAAAGGAAACATTGACCATTTCTGAGATGAACAGGGTTTTGTTGTTGTTCATAAATCCCTACAACAGAAACTTTAAAATACTTGTGACTACTTGTCTAGATGTGGGTTATTAGAACAGTCCAAAACCTGTCAATTTTTTTCAAGAAAAAGAAAGACAATTTTGTAATGAAATGTATAGAAGCTTGCATAAAAATAACTAAACCATATTATAGAAAGAAATCTAAATTTAGTGTTTAACAAATTAAATTTACCTATATTACATAAAATAAAGCTGCTTATATAATATTATTGACTTACCAATTAGATATTTTATATGTATAGGAAACCAGAATTTATTTTGAGATAAGATATGTTTCAAGTTGTTATTTTAAATTCAGTAACAATTGTACATATTTATTAAATATTTTAAAAAGAAAACACACTGAATAATAAAAGAGTTTTTTAAACTGCTTAGAAGTTTTCCTTGTTCATGTTGCTTTGTGTGTAAAATTCAAGATATTTACAAGTACTAGCATTTATGGTTAATGTTAAAATTTTGAAGAAAACACTAAAACACATCTAAATTTAGTTTTTTCTTATTAAGTTAATTAGATCAGATTTAAAATTTCCCAGAAATTCTCATCTCAGACTAAAATATTGCTAATAAATCAACAAATGTTTAATGATCTTTTCAGTGTAGATTATTTAAAATTACTTAAAATGAAGGGCAGAATAGTCTTTAAATATTTTACTGTCTTTAAAACTTAAAGGAAACCTATCATTTCTTTTATAGTCCCAAATAATCTGCTTCCTTTGAAAAACACTGTAATACCTTTTTGTTGAAAGTCTATTTTATTGGAT
This sequence comes from Arvicanthis niloticus, assembly GCF_011762505.2. NCBI lineage: Eukaryota > Metazoa > Chordata > Mammalia > Rodentia > Muridae > Arvicanthis > Arvicanthis niloticus. Next base: position 75,427,516 of record NC_047668.1, on the reverse strand, counting down.
ATTAGGATGGCAACTCTAGCTTGTTTCTTGATACCATTTGTTAGGAAGACTTTTACAGTCTTTTTCTCTGAGGTAGTGTCTGTCTTTGTAATTGAGGTGTTTTTGTTTTGTTTTGTTTTGTTTTGTTTTGTATGCAGCAAAATGCTGGATTCTGTTTGCATATACAGTCTGTTAGTTTATGTCTTTTATTGTGGAATTGAGTCCTTGGGTATTGAGACATATTAAAGACAGATGATTGTTAGTTCCTGTTTGTTGTTGTAGGTGACGTTATGTGTATGTGATTCTCTCCTTTTGGCTTTGTTGTGAGAAGATTAATATCTTGTTTGTTCTTTGGTATAGGTACCCTCCTTGTGTTGAATTTTTCTTCTAGAATACTCTATAGGGTTAGATTGGTAGATATATAGTGTTAAGTTTGCTTTTGTTTGGGAAGATCCATCTATGTTGATTGAGAATTTTGCTGGGACTAGTAGCCTGGCAAATGGTGCTGGCTTAACTGGTACTCTGTATGTAGAAAAATGAAATTAGATCCATATTTGTCACCTTGCACAAAGCACAAGTTCAAGTGGATCAAGGACCTCAACATAAAACCAGATACACTAAATCTAATATAAGAAAAAGTGGGAAAGAGTCTCAAACCCATTGGCATAGGGGAAAATTTCCTAAACAGAACTACATTGTCTCAAGCTCTAAGATCAAGAATTGAAAAATGGGATCTCATAAAACTGAAAAGCTTTTGTAAGTCAATAGGACAAATAAGCAGCCCATAGATTGGGAAAAAAACTTTACCAACACCATATTCTATAGAAGGCTACCATCCAAAATATATAAAGAACTGAAGAAGCTAACCTCCAAAAAACCAAACAACCCAATCAAAAATGGGATATAAAACTATACAGAGAATTCACAACAGAGAAATCTCAAATGGCTGAGAAGCACTTAAAGAAATGTTCAAAGTTCTTAGTGATTAGGGAAATGAAAATCAAAATGACCCTAAGATTCTATTTTATACCAATCAGAATGGCTAAGATCAAAACTTCAGGTGACAACACATGTTAGCAAGGATGTGGAGAAAGAGGAACACTCCTCCATTGCTGATGGGATTGCAAACTGATACAACCACTATGAAAATCATCTAGAGGTTCCTCAAAATTGAAAATAGATCTACCTGAAGACCCGGCTATACCACTCTTGGGCATATACCCAAAAGATTCCCCACCATTCAACAGGGGCATGTGTTCCACTATGTTCATAGTGGCCTTATTTGTAATAGCTAGAAGCTAGAAATATCACAGATGTCCCACAAACAGAAGAATGAATACAGAAAATATGGTTTATTTACACAATGGAATACTACTCAGCTATTAAGAACAAGGACACCTTGAGTTTTTCAGGCAAATGCATGGAACTAGAAAATATCATCCTGAGTGAGGTTACTCAGACCTGAAAGTACATGCATGGTATGTACTCACTAATAAGTGGATATTAGCCAAAAAAGTACAGAATACTTAGGATACAGTCCACAGAACTCGGGGGGGGGGGGGGTTAACAAGTTGAATGGCCCAAGTAAGGATGCCTCAGTCCCACTTGAGAGGGAGAAGAAAGCAATCCCAGGGTGCAGATGGAGAAGGGGCCTTGAGTGGGACAGGGTAGGCAGAGGGCAAAAGGGGAACATGATCAGGTATTGAGGGAACAGGACTGAAGCCTTGAAGGGCAGCAGAAAGAATGAAAACAGGCAACCTCAGGAGATAGGAGAGGGAGTACCTTCTAGTATGTGCCAGAGATCTGGGAGGTAAGGGACTCTCAAGAATCAAGGGGAGGGATTGTAGATGAAATGCCCCACTGTAGAGAGATGGAACTGGTAGAGTTCACCTTCAATAGAAAAACAAAGCATCAAGTGGAGGGATGGGGTTGCCATCCCACAGACAAATACTCTGACCCAGATTTGTTCCTATATGAAAGAACTGCAGGAACAAAAATGAAGAAGAGACTGAGGAAAAGAAGTTTCAGTGACAGGCCCAAATTGGGATCCATCTCAAGGGAAGGATCCAAGGCCTGACATTATTACTGATGCTCTGGTGTGCTCACAGACAGCAGCCTAGCATGTCTGTCCTCTAACAGGCCCAGCAAGCAGCTGATTGAGACAAAGGCATATATTTCAACTCAACCAATGGCCAGAAGCTGAGACCCCTAGGTTGAATTCGGGGAAAGATGGAAGAAGCTAAGGAGGAGGGCAACTTCACTGGGAGACCAGCAGTCTCAACTAACCTGGACCCTAGAGATGTCTCAGACAGTGAGCCAGCAACCAGACAGCAGACATCAGCTGTTATGAGGCCCCCCTACACATATACAACAGAGAACTGCCTTGTCTGGCCTCAGTGAGAGAAGATACACCTAACCTTACGAGGAGTGGGGAGGCTTGGTGGGGTGGGTGTGGGTGGGAACATCCTCTTGTAAATGGGGGAGGGGAAATGGGATGAGGAAGAGTCAGAGGTCAGACCAGGAAGGGGCTAAGGAGTGGACTGTAGAAAAATATAGTAGTAATAATATTAATAATAATGAATAAATAAAAATATTATAATAAAAGATATATTCATTCAACAGCAAATATTTGATCACTGATCTCATCCAGTATAGATTTACCTGCTGAAGCCTACTTGTTCTTTCAATTTAGTGAGAAATGCATCTGATAAAATAGCTCTTTATACTTTTCTTTATAGTAAATTTCTTAGAAGCTAGGCAGGAATGCTACATTTTCAATATATGAATCAGCAATGAGAAAGCAATAAAAACTAAATACATTCATCAGATTTCAAGTTTTTGTTTTATTGTTTTACAAAACAAATTAAAGGAAAATAGCTGGTTCAGAATATAGCCAGTTTTCCAGCACTGGAGAAGTCATACATGTAGTTGAGAACTAACTTTAGTAATTAATTGACTTGAGTGCTAGGCTGTGTGTAGGAGAATACCATAGGATTGAGCAATGGAGTTTTTGTCTGTTGACTTATTGATCTAACTTCCTCATTTAATATTTTGCTAAAATGTTAGGCTCCCTTTAAGCAACATGCATGAGTACAAATGAGGAATTCATTTGTGATCATATACGACTTCTTAATGTGTTTACTCAATAGCTCACAGTAATTTTATTCATTCTGTGAGTAACACAATAGAACACTCATACATGCTTATTTCTTAACATTATATAAACGGGACTATGATTGTCAGAAAAATAAAGTGCATACATTGGACACAATTTTGAGGCTTAAAATTTAAACTATTACATGTTTACTATACAAATCACTATACATTTTTTAAAATGTTTGACAAGACAGTTATATAATAATGACTTCAATTAAAAATATTTCTTCCTACTTCCCAGCTTCAAAAGTAGTTTTAAACACCAACCTTAAAAAAACAAAAACAAACAAAACTAAACAAAAAGCAAGAACAACAAAAACATGCTTACAAACATTGGTATACTATTATCAGTCATTACACTGACCTGTAGGTCCGCAGATACACATCTAACTGTCCTGCAGTACACGAGAAAACGTGCATTTTGCTTTTTTATTTCATTTTTTTGTTACAAAAGCTAACATAATAGATTAAGAGAGCCATAATAAATACATTTACATTATCACTAGTAACACATCTTTTTCTTTAAACCCACAGAAAATAGTTATTCTATTTATTACAAACAATAAATAAGAAATAGATGACTCTCTATATATGATTCTATTGTTAATGTTTGTAAAAATAGAAATAGAGATTAAGTCAAGTTTTCTTCAGTTGAATTATGCTCATTCCTTGGTTCTTTGAAACCTGGTCTTTTTACACATTTGTAGCTAAGGATGGAAATAAAATCCTCTTCATTGTCCTGATTCATTCTTCCAAATGCTCAGATTATAACTGTGTGATACTATAATGGCAAGAGTAGCATTGCCCTAACATGATTTAACAAAAATTCAGCAAAGATGTGTCAACAATAACATTTCAGTTAGAATTAAATAACACCAGTAATTGACCTCCTTGGGTGCTGCAGCCACATTGTACACGATTGGAAACCATGTATGATCACTGGTGGACAAGTGAACAAAACAGATTGTATTTCTGCCAACTCAGAAAATTCTACTGGAATACTGATGCAAGTTAAAAGGCCCATAAAAGATCTTTGATAATATCTAAGATGGCAAGTTGTATAAATTCTTTGTTATTTCTGTTAATTTAGGGATATGACTTAGAGCCTTAATCATATTAAAAAATAAAATATCAATTCAGATTGGGTGTGGTTAGTGTATTTGTGCAAAATAGAAAACTATGTAGTATTTTAATTTTAATTTTGAAATAATAAAAAATTGAAATAACTCAATAAAAATCATATTGCATCGTTTTAAATGCTTTTCACTAATTCAACCCTGAACAGTCACTATCAGGTGTCCTTTTCTTTAAGCATCACAGCATTACACCTTGAATGCAATGTGTCTTATTTCTTAAACAATTAAGTTTAGCCACGTGGTATTCAATTACCCATTCTTACTGCCCATCTCCTTCAGGATTCCACCTGGTGTCATCCCATATTATTGCCTTTAAATTTCAGTCTATGATCATTTGTAGAGCAGGTAAAATGTACACTGCATACCATTCTCTTATAAAGAATTTTTTTGTAGAATAATAATTCAAAGAACTACCTTCTAATTAAACAGGCCTCTTGTTCAGTATTGCATTATAGATAACTAAACATCATCAGAAGCATCTGCATGTCTATGCAGCAGCATAGACTTCTTACTTCTTCAAGGTAAGAAGTCAGGGTGAGTCCTGAGTTCCCACCACTCTGAAAGAGACTGAGCCTGCAAAGGGACTGTTCTGTGGAAATCAATGCATCTGAGGCTCATTGTATGAACATATAATATTGAAAGTGAAAATATGACTTGGGGGATGGCAAAGGAGGCAAAGTGGGAAAAGTAGTCAAGAGATAAAAGGATGGGCTAAATAGCGTCACATAAGAGTGAATAAAATAGGCTTGGTCAGTAAAGGGCTTGTTACACATGTATGAGGAACTGAGTTCAGATTCCTAACAACCCTGTAAAAGCCTGGCATCGTGTAAGCTGTGGAATCATGCAGATCCCAAGACCTGCAGGTCAGCCAGCTTTATCAGTTGGTGGGCTCCATGTTTGGTGTGAGACTCTGTGTCCAAAAGGAAGTAGAGAGCAGAGACAGAGTGATAGAGTAAACAATCAACATAAACTTCTGGTTTCCACAATAAGAGGAATAGGCAAGTGTACCCTCACACACCATACGTATCCTAGATACACAACACACACATACACCATGCATACATACACACAGAGAGAGGAGAGAGGGAGAAAGAGAGAGAGAAAGAGAGAGAGAGACAGAGAGACAGAGAGAGAGAGAGAGAGAGAGAGAGAGAGAGAGAGAGAGAGAGAGAGAGAGAGAGAGAGAGAGAGACAGAGACAGAGAGAGAGAATGAGAATGAGAATTAAAGGTTTAGTTACATTTGCCAAGTCAGGACTTAACAGAATTATTTTTAATAAATGTTCATCACTAGTAATCAAAACATGCCCTTTTTATAAGTTAATGACATCAAATTTCCATTGTTACCCAGAAATAATAGAGAAAGAAATATCAGAATGGAAATAAAAAAATGTTTATGGCCTTGGGTATGTAAGGACACTTGAAGCCATGTGGATTTAAAGAGTCCATGTACTTTTAAAAAATTAATATTTACTACTTGGTCCATTTGGTAAACGTTTAATGTATTCCATATACATTGTAGTTCATCACACTTACTTAACAATAGTAAATCATAAGGCATTGTATGTTGAGGTAAAACTCATTTAATTATATTGGTCATGATATGATAATATTATAATTAATGGTTTCTTATACAAATTGTATGTTCAAGAACCTTTACATATTGTGTGTGTGTGTTTCTCTGTGTGTGTGTGTTTGTGTGTGTGTGTATGTGTGTGTATAGTTTTGGACTTACTAATAAAAAGACAAATGCAATAATTAAATAGCTCTATTAATTGAAAATAGAATATTGAAAATTTTAAGAATGTTTGAAAATATAAGTATAATGTAGAGCAAAAGGATTACAACATATAAATAATATGAGAGCAAAGGTTCTTGAACCTGCAATCTGAAAATTTATGTTGGAAGTAGAAAAGTACTCACATGCATATATATGAGTAGTCATGTGTATAGACACATATGTATATGCTTCATATATATGTAACTTAATGACTTATTAATTGCTATTTTAATTTCTTCTATAAAAGTAACTCTGGGGTAGTGGTGAGGTTTTTTTCCAAGCAAACTTTCTTTATCATCATGTATCATACTAAATGATGTTCTTAGATCAGCAGTTCTCAGCCTTGGGGTTGCAACCTCTTTGGGGTTCAAAGGAACCTCTCACAGGGGTCACCTAAGAACATCAAAAACTACAGGTATTTACAATACAATTTATAACATTAGAAAATTATAGTTATGAAGCAGCAACAAAAATAATTTTATGGCTGAGGGTCACCACAACATGAGGAACTGTGTTGACATGTCACAGCATTGAGAAAGTAAATATTTTGGAGGGATAAGAACAAGCAAGATTCTAGTATCTGTTTCATTCAAGCTATTAAGAAACTTAATAGACATCAGAGGGATATGTCCACCTACATTTCTCCCTGGGTTGTTACTGATTAGGAAAGGCTGGTGATAAAGGTGGTGATGCAGAAAATACTCATCACTAATTCAAGGCATACCTCATCTTGTGTCATCTCACTTGATAAATAATGTGACATAATAATTATCACACGAGGAGAAAGAAACAACTAAGATCCAAAGGTACATATAATGTGCTTTATTTGTTATTTTATAAACATTTTAGCACAATGAGTCAGGTTCTCTCATCTCCAGTCCTGTGTTCATCTCTCTATATTACTGATGTTCAACACCTCATTAATTAGTCATATAGACCCTGAACATATATGAATATATCTGTGGGAAATAAATCTTCCAAACTATAAGAAAAACATTTAAACAGTAACTGAGTCAAAATTATGGTTAATCACAAAGTTCCTTTACAATTACCTGTGAAGTATGGGCACCATTTTCTCAGGGTAATTAAACTGTTTTTGTATATTTAGAAACATAAAACCAATTTTTATCAAATATTATTTGATATTATAAAATTTGAATCAAACCTTTTGTACTATTTTAATAAACTTTGTGACTTATTGACTAGATTAAGATGCAGACCAGATGAACTCAAAGGCCCTAGCACAGTTTGACATCAACAGGTTTTCACCTATCTAATAATTTGGCTTTCTAGATTTGAAATGAAAAAAAAAAAAAAAAAAGCTACTTAAAATGGAATTCTTTACATCTTGAACTAAATAACTAACTTTATCTGAAATGTTTAAAACAATATCATATATATACATATCATCTAATTAAAAGGATATAAACTACTTTGTAAATATACATAAGTTTTTAAATAAAACTAAATGGCATATTGAAACATTTTGTGATGCTAATCTAGTAAATAAAACAAAGCCCTTCTGGGTCTATGGAGATGGATGCTGATTAGATATTCTTGTTCTGTGATTAATTCCAGCATGTAGCGTTAAGTGTGTCATCCATGTTCAGAGTCACAGTTGTTAATTACATTGTTCAGTGACTTCCTTGTGAATCACTAAACTGTTTCTTGCTTAGGTTATGCAACAGTATAATGACATTTTTCTCCCTGCTATCTGATGCTTACTCTTATTTATGGTTTTTGAAATTCTGAATGTACCTTCATATAATCAATAAACATAAGGCACAATCATATTTAAAATTTTAGAAGTCTTAGATTTTTAAAACTGAAATTAATCTATTAGAGATTCATTTAAAATTTTTTAAAATAACAGAATCAAAGGCACAACTGTATAGTACAGCATGTCCTTGTCTTCAGGGCTGAAGCTTTGATCATCTCTTCCAGTAAGCAAATTGCTTAGAAAAGAACTTCACAAAACTACAGACTCTTCTCCCTAACTGACAGTAGGAATCCAAATAAAGCTAATTTCTAAAATTTTCTTCTCATATGTTTTAAACTAAAAACTGGAATACTGGCTTTCTTATCATCACCAGATTCCTAATTTAAAAGATACATGTGGGAATGAGTACTAAAAGAGCCACCCCAAACAAACCACCAGTGGCCTGCCTGTCACCCCAAACAATCCACCAATAGCCTGCCTATCACCACAAACATCTCACCAATAGCCTGGCTGTCACCCCAAACAATCCACCAATAGCCTGCCTATCACCACAAACATCTCACCAATAGCCTGGCTGTCACCACAAACAATCCACCAATAGCCTGCCTATTACCACAAACATCTCACCAATAGCCTGCCTGTTACCACAAACAACCTACCAATGGCCTGCCTGTCACCATAAACAACCCACCAATAGCCTGCCTGACATACAGTTTTTTTACAGGACATACAAAACCACACATATCAGAATTTGCATTTAAAAAATAACAAATATACATTTTGCCAACCTCAAATGAAGATAAAAGTTCTTATGGATTTTTTTTTCATATTATTTTACAGATGAGTGTTAGTGCATGCATGAAGGCTCTTTTAATTGTAGAGTTAAGGCTCTTTTAATTGTCTTGTTAAAATTACGTTAGTTTCTTCTACAGTATTTAATGAAGTTGTATTGACAGTACACTTTCTAATTGTGTTAGTGTGTGAAAACCTGGCATGTTTGCTACAGTAGTCTATCAACCAGCTTTTGTTTTATTGCCTCGAGTGTTATAGGACCTTCGTATTCTGAAAAAGGTTGGCAAGTACTGGAAGAATTCAGTCAGGCTTTAAACAGAAACAAGAGGATAGTGAGCTTGATTTTGTTGGTATAATACCTTTAATTACATTAATAAGTAGCACCACTGCTTCTGCAATTGCTTTGACACTAGAACTTAAGACAGTTAATTTTGTTAATCATTTAGCAAAAGAATGTTACTAATCTGTTGAATATTCAAGAGGATTTAGATAGGCATTTGGAACAATGGATTGATGCTTTTATCTTATTCAAATTATTGGAAGGAGGTTCAGAGTTTAAGAGTAAGGAGCCATCTTGAAGGTCATGGCAAATACCAATGGGGTTGTGTTACCTCTAAAATTTACAATGATAGTCATTATAATAGGGAAAAAGTTTAAAGACACTCGCAGGGTATTTGGCATAATTCTAACACCTCTCTGGATGTTTTAACTTTGCATAGTGGGATTAGAAATTTAAAGAATGCTGCTCTGCTGAGCTTTGATGCTTCTGATAGTGCTAATAAAATTACCAATGGCCTGAGGTCAGTATTTCCACTTTGATCAAGCTTCATGAATGGCATATATAGCTTGATCATGCTAGCTCTTTTTGTCCTGGAAATAATTTTATTCCTGTCCATTGTATTTAAGCTTATCTTTAACAACATTAACATGTTAGTAGCCAAAGTACATGGCTTGAAATTAAAAATGGACCCCCAAGACAGAGTTATTAATTCAAGAGGCTGGCAAGCCAAGGAAGGGTAAGATTCTGCACACAGCTTTATGAAACTAAGAGCGAAGTGCATTGCTTTTGTTAATACATATTTCATGACAGGTAAGGAAGACATTCTTGTCAGAACGATCTAAGACAGGCTCAATCTTGTTTATGAAATAAAAAAGGGGGTGATGTGGAGAGCTTTTGGGGCTGCTTGGCAGGAATCTGACATTGGCCAAGGACAAGAAAATGGGCTTCATGCAGGAATATGATATTAGACTAGAACAAAGAAGTGCTTCAGGCATGAAAATGGCTTTGGGCTAGGATGGGGAATTAGGCTTAGATATTTTGGTCATCCTGATAAGCCCTTAGAAATAGTGATCATGGGAGTGATAATGGGACTTTGTTTATTGCCTGCTTGTTCTTTGACTGTGTGTGTTTATTGTCTTTCTTGTTCCTTGACTATTTGCAACTATTGTATTGCTAGTTCTTCAACCTAGAACTGACTTGAATACTTGCATGTAACTGAAAAGGTATAAAAGCAGATTGGGAAAAAAAATTAAAAAGTAAAAAAAAAATTGATACATAAAATTAAAACAAAGAAAGTAACTGTGGTATAGAGTGTTAAGTTACTAATTTATGTCAAGAGAAATTGGAAACTCTCTCCAAACACTAATATGTTCCTTTCTAGAACAAGAAGTATCCCACAAAATTTTCTGAAACAAACAAAATGTTTGCCCAAGTATAGGAGTGAATCGTGACCATCTTTGTTTGCATCAAAATCCTGTCTGGGAAATATTTCACAAAATAAAGTAAGAAGAACTTGAAGCAACCATCCCAATATAAATTCTTTCAGATAAGATAAGTTTTGAAATTAAAAGCAAAAACCGATGTACTATGCAGTAACTCTCAGAAAGTAAGAAAGCTGCAAAGTCAATGAAACATTTATACCAGTGGGGTGAGGGAGAGGAAAAATTTAATGATGTATTTACATTTATTCTAAACAACTTAGAATAAGTGTTAAACAAACTTTAGGATGTCTCAGCCTTTTATTATAAAGAATGGGGTGCAGAAATGCCTTGGAAAAGAGAAATGAAAGAGCCACTTTGCATCTGGTAAAATTAAGATTGTCTTCAAAATTCCAAAAACACAAGGTTTAGTTGTGTTTAGAGAGAATTAAGAGTGAACTTGCAGGTCTTGTTTCAAAATTGATTTTTTTTTTTCACTTGCCTAAAACAGTGAACAGGGTAAGTTGGAGCTGGTAAACTAGGAATGTGAATTTACCTGCCAACTAGTATGCACAATAAAAAGTACAACGTTGGGAGCAAAGACAGCCTATGATGAGCTGACCCAGTTTAGATACTTGTTATATAAATTACACAAAATTGTGTAAAGCCTTCTTTGAAGGATATCAAAGTTATGCCTTCAAATCCAGAGTTTCAACTATATTCTATGTCAATGAGCAATTCATTTCTCATTCTGCTTTCAGTATCACTCTTCGAAAATTAGAAGACAAATTTACTTAGTTGGATAAGTGTGTATTAGTAAGACTTTTTAAAATTGCATATAATAAATGTCTGAGTATTTCTTTAATCCTGCCAACTAGCTTTCTATAATGAAATATGGGGAAAAGTACTTAAATGAACCTGAATTTTAGTCCTAATACATTTAAGAATTTTCTTACCCTATGTAGTGCTTCTATCTAGCCAAAGGAAGTTGTATACAAAGTAATGCTGAGAGTGAATACGAACTGATTTTCAAAATGATGCAGTATAATTAGGAAACTTCTGAGTCAAATTCTTGTTTATGCCTGTACTGTAAAGGCTAATCATTTGTTTGTTTTCTATAAGAAGGACTTGATTAAAGCCTCTAGCCACAATAATTAAATAACCCTGTGCCGAAGGACGCCAGCTTGGCTACTGCTTCTGCGTGCTAAACCCATAATTAAGGCACAGGGATGTTTATAAATTAACGAAGCAGTGACATTTACACTAAGTACAAAGAAGGCTTCTTTAAAGAAGAATGTATTCTCAATGACTCTGTAACTCTACACATACAGTGCAATGTGAATAATTTAACACCTACATACAATGTTTAGATCAGGCTGTGATCTATGAGGACTTCTCAAAATTTTTTAGAAAGCAACAGTTAATGTCTTAAGGTTTTCAGGCACTGTAGTGGTCCCTTTTTCAACTATTCAACTGTAGTACTGAAATATGAGAGAAGTCACAGGAGACATAAATGTGTAAGTCTGTGTTCTACTAATGCTATTTTGCCTAACCCTGAGACTCAGCTTGACAGCCTCTGACCTACTTCCTAATTCTCCAGTACTAAAATGTGTTGTCTTAGAAAAATCAATACTAATCAACCCAATAAGGCCACCTTCCCCTAGATATACAGCTGGAGCTATGGGTCCCTCCATGTGTGCTCCCAGGCTGGTGGCTTAGACCCTGGAAGCTCTGGATGGTTGGTATTGTTGCTTTCCCTGTGAGGCTGCAAACTCCTTCAGCTCCTTCAGTCTTCTCTCTAACTCCTCCATTGGGAACCCCATGGCCAGTTTAACGGTTAGCTGTAAGCATCTGCCTCTGAATATGTCAGACTCTGGCAGACCTCTAAGGAGACAGCTATATCAGGCTCCTGTCAGTATGCACTTCCTGCATCCACAACAGAGTCTGCCTTTGGTGACTGAACATGGGATGATTACCCAGGTGGGGCATTCTCTGAATGGCCCCTCCTTCAGTCTCTGTCCCATACTTTGTCTCCTTTGTCATACTTTGAGTATTTGGTTACTCCTTCTAAGAAGGACCAAAGCACCCACACATTCTTTCTTCTTTCTTCTTCATGAGCTTCATGTGGTCTCTGAGTTGTATCTTGGGTATTTCGAGCTTTTGGACTAATATCCACTTAGCAGTGAGTGCATACCATGTGTGTTCTTTTGTGATTGGGTCACCTCACTCGGGATGGAATTTTCTAGTTCCATCCATTTGCCTAAGAATTTCATGAAGTCATTGTTTTTAATAACTAAGTCGTATTTCATTTTGTAAATGTACTACATTTTCTACATTAATTCCTCTGTTGAAGGACATCTGGGTTCTTTCCAGCTTCTAACTATTATAAATAAGGTTGATATGAACATAGTGGAATATGTGTCCTTGTTGTATGTTAGAGCATCTTTTGGGTATATGCCCAGGAGTGGTATAGCTGGATCATCAGGTAATACTATACCTAATTTTCTGAGGAAGAGCCAGAATGATTTCCAGGGTGGTTGTAGCAGCCTGCAATCCCACCAGAAATGGAGGAATGTTTCTCTTTCTCCACATCCTCTCCAGCATCTGCTATCACCTGAGTTTTTGAACTTAGCCATTCTGACTTGTGTGAAGTGGAATCTCAGGGTTGTTTTGATTTGCACTTTCCTGATGACTAAGGATGTTGAACATTCTTTTAGATGCTTCTTGGCCATTCGAGTTTCCTCAGCTGAGAATTCTTTGTTTAGTTCTGTACCCCATGTTTTAATAGGGTTATTTGATTGTTTAGAGTCTAATTTCTTGACTTCTTTGTATATACTGGATATTAGCCCTCTATCAAATGTAGCTTCTCTGCTTCCATACAGACAATGAGTAAAGGCATGGCAGGGTGAAGTTTGCCTGTTTGATGAAGATAAGATAGTTTGAAATGTTGAAGTAGTTTTGGGGAAAAATAGAAACATATTTATGAAGTGTCAAAACAATTACTCTTACATGTTTTAACTGTATGTTTTAAAACTCCTGAAAGTCCTATCTTCTCAGGGACAAACAGAGGGCACACTGTGAAAAATCACTGAGAATTTATTTAATGAAGTCCAGATACTGGAAAGACTAAACAGACAGAATCTATGGAGCTGACACCTTAAGACTTGC